>NW_027412603.1:1200000-1800000 GCF_025532065.1 Leptinotarsa decemlineata | reverse complement strand
AACGGGGCTTTCCAAACTATACAGTACTTGAGTTTTTTAATGAGCAAATGGCCTCACAATATGAATTAGAACAAAACGGAACATTAGGAAACAATATCTTAGAATGTTTATTGTTTTTTCAACTAAAAATACAGTGAAATGCAATCTTAATTAAAAAGAACTGAAAATGAACATGTACCTATACCTAATAGCAAAAAAACACGAAAAAAAGACTCACGACATTAAATACACTACATTTCTGTATGTCTTCCATCGCGTTCTATGCAGATAATTGTCCTTCTTGATACATCTTTTATTGAGTTGCTGATACTCACAGGGTTTATGTTTAAAATAGAGTTTCTAATAACAGTTTCTAAGTGATTCACGTCACGAAAAGGTCTTTGTTCACAAACGATTTGTTTTAAGTAACCCCACAAGAAAAAATCTAGTGGGGTTAAATCTGGCGACCTAAGCGGCCATATTTGCTCCATATTTCGCCCAATAACTTTGCCCCTAAACATTTCTAATAGTTTCTCTTTGACTTGTCTTGAACTATGAATAGGAGCCCCGTCACATTGATACCACAGACTGTGTCTTATTTCAACCGGCATATTGTCCACTATATCACTGATCTCAGTATTTAGAAATTGCAAATAATCCTGAGAAGTTAAATTGTGTCTAAACACCGCACCGTTAAAACACCGCACCACACATTTGTTTTAAATGAATATTGGTCCCGACATTCTATCTACAATATTGGTAATACTTGATTTTCCCTGTTCGATAACATCCAGGCAGACAGCCAACTGAACCTCATCATTATTGCGTGATGGATTATGACGTTTTTTAAAAGTATTTTCAACTGAACCAGTTAGTTTAAATTTTTTTAAAATCCTACTTACAGTGGATTGCTGTACATGTCTACCAGGATGTCTTGCGTTAAAAATATCAGCCACTTGTCGATGCAATGTGTTTTCACCACAAATTAGCACAATTTCAATTTTTTCTTGTAAAGATAACAATATTATTTTAATTTTCATACATTACATTGAACTAACGGGCATTAATTTATTCAGTGACGGTGACGTTTTCTAAAACACATTATGTAGTTTCATATTTTTTCACAGCCTACCCAGTTTTTTTAAACTAGTGTTGTTAGCGGAGTAGGTAAATGTAAATACTATGAGTTTTCTTCTTTTATTGAATGGGCTTCAAGAATCACGAAATGATGTTTCCTAATGTTTCGTTTTGTTCTAATTCATATTGTGAGGCCATTTGCTCATTAAAAAACTCAAGTACTGTATAGTTTTGAAAGCCCCGTTGAAACTAGATGAACTTTGCATCAAGTTTGACAACTTTTATTTTTCAAAATTTGTTTTTAACATCAAAGAGGCTCTTAAAATATTATTATATTACAAAAAAAGAAATTCGGTGACGAGTTTAGTTAAAATAAATGATTTAGTACAGGTGTGCTTAAATTTTGATAAGTAGAAAAAGCAGGAGTTCGGAAAAATAGTGAAAATATAAAATACTCATTATGGGTTTGAAACTTGGTGTGTGGGTATAAAATTACAAAAGAAAATGTTTTTATCCTTTGATATTTTTGGATATTTTGAAGAATAATGTCATTTTTCGATGTTTCTTTTTTTAAATGTCAATTTTGACAGGTTAAGGAAATCACGTGACCTATTTTGTAGACGCCATTGGACATCATTTCTTAAGCAAAATCTACTGCCAGAATCAAATTTCACATGAAACGATAAATAAAAAAGTTTCCCATTTGATGCGGACTTTATCGGTGACACTGTATACTCCAGGATCAGGTCAACTTTATTTGCTGTATTTCACGTTCAAGAAGTCATAGGAGAAAGTATTGTGCTTGAATACATTTTGTAACAACTGAAGTTATAGATGAAACTTCACAGTGACAATTGAAATCAACTAAATTCATTCAACCTGTAAACCTTGATCGTGAACTGTGTTCCACGATGAACTCCAAATTATACCAGTACTAAATCGGGGAGACTCGCTAGTAGACAAATAATGGTAGTTTGAAAAATAAGGTGAGTTCCGTTTTATAATATAGCATACAATGAATTCTAAATATTCACGAACTGCCTTCCCGCCACTCGGTGACGCCAACTTTGCATGGAGCCAAGCGTTGATATGGCGTTAAAGTGACACCGCTATTACAAATATTCGTAGAAATCTTTGCTTTTTTTCAAATTTCATAGTTGTACAGCTTACTTGCATAGTTGTACTTTTGGCTTGCTGATGATATGACTTTCTGAACATTACAGATATTTCGATAATCAGTCAAGTAGTTTTTAAACTTATCCGTTATAAAAAAATTTCTTTCCTCATAATGATTGTTCTGATAATGTTAATGATTTGATGACTTTGAATGAAAACTCTTGTTTTTCAGTTCCCAGTTCAATAACTATCCTGCACTTATGTTGTCTCTTTCGTATGTTGTATGTTTTGACTGATGAACAACTAACATCTGTATCTGTATCTGTAGAGTAGGGAGGGTGAGTGAAGACCCACAGCACTTAGCTTACATGTGACTCATTGTACATCCTCCCGAGGAGTTGTCCTCCTAGGTCATCACCATCCTGTCCGTTCCATGAAGGTGGACAGGTCAGCTTTATATTGGCATCTGTAGGCCAAGCCTCGCCGAATACACACTCTTTCTGGCAAACTTGAGGTGTCTCGCGGTGGCCTTCACGAAGATTTTGGAAGGTGCAGCGACATTACTGTCTTTGCGCGGCTTCGTCAACCTTCTTGGGGTTCCCTCCGTGGGGGTGCACAAGTGATTGAGCTTTCCTGCAGGGGCAGCCGGTTCCTTGCCTTTATTCAAGGCGGAGTTATTGACCCCCGCCGCAGGAAGTGCCCTTGCTGTTGGAGGTGGGGTGGAGGAGAAGGAGGGTGCACTTATAGTTGCTGCCACTACTGCTCTCTTCCTCCTTTTGACCTTGGTGCCGCAAATGCGCTTATGCCTTGACATATGTATTACATCACGAGGTGATCTGCTATGTCCAGCCTCATTTCAACCGGTAAATTGTGGTGGACATTTCTGTTCATCCCCAGCGATCGCCTCAGATTGATGTGAGCACTTCTGTCCGACCCCAGGAATGATTTTTGTTTTTGTTGTATTTTTTTTCGTGTTTGTTTCATTCATGTGTGTTCCCACGAATAGCAAGGAAAGAGTTAGTCACCTCTGATTGGGCCCCACATTACCAGAGGTAGGCTGATCACAAAAAGGTTTCGCCCAGTTCCCCAAAGAGATCGTTTGTAACTGCATATCACCCTGCGGCCATTCAGCTGTCGGCACGATTCTTTACACCTCAGCTTGGGTAGGCTGGTCCACGGTGGCATGTTTTGCAAAGGCTTTTGGGGAGTTTCAATTCTCCTCACCCTACTTATTTCTGTCACTGATCAGGAGCCCAGCGATCCCGTCCGTAAGGCCACATTGGCTTCACGGACAGGGCCTCCAGTCCCCTGGCCGTTCCCCTTTTGGACACCTGGGGACGCGCCCGATAGGTAGCCCAACCCACGGGAACAACCAACATAATATTATAGTCTGAATATAATATTCGTGCAGATGTACTGTGAAATTTCAATTCGTAAGGCAGAATTGAACTTCTGAATCAAACATTCATTATACAATAAACGTGTGGCTAACTTCCACTACAATATTCGAGAATAATTGCTAGTGGCACTGCGTTTCATACTACAGAAAGTGAATGCATCCAAAATAGTAAATAATAATTTTATCATTATATAGGGAAAAATTGAAGCTCAAGGAAATTTCGAAGAATTGTTGAATAGTAAACTGGACTTCACGAAAATCTTAGGGGACCATGAAGAATTGGAAGAACCGGAGGTTCATGAAACTGAAAGAACTGTATCACCTAAGCTTCAATATAGGAGTGCATCGGTTCTTTCAATAGCAAAAGTAAGTTATGTGAAATTCATTCAATAATTTATCATATATATACTTCTTCTCCAAAGAGTAATCAGCAATTTCCATACTTTTTGATGATGATGATCATTAGATTTGAATAGCATGTTTTTTGAATTAGCCAGGTTAATAATGGTCAACAGTGCAATACGAGTCCATCTATTTCAATGATTGCATTTCGGGTACGGTGAAATTGAATATCGGTTATTGAATTTTATTGTGTTCAGTTGAAACATTGTGTATAATTTTCTAGATTTCCAATAAACATTTGTAGCTGTTTTGATAATCAGACCTCAGTAATCTCATTGAAATTTATACATTCATTTAGAAGAATTTTAAAAAAACACCCTTATCCGATTCTTTTTTTTTACTGATTCAAAAATATCTAAAAGTCAGTTCCCTCATTCCATTTTATTCATGTTCCTCTTCTTCCCATATGAATCCATGTTTTTATTCATCCTCACGATAGTGAGTAGGAAATGTTATCAAGTAATGTGTAATCACTGACGATACACTACAAAAACACACTTTTGTCTATTTTCCACCATATTTCTTTATTGTTGACCGGTTTCGGCTATTATACCATTTTCAAAACTAACTGATTACATTTAAATCCGAGTAATTTATACCTATATTATTCTAGCATAAATGATTTGATATACCTGATATATCTGATATACCTGATATCCGGTACCTGCGTTTCATATACCTGTAAAATCCGTGAACATAACAAAGCTTTCAATATAATGTAGGTTTTGGGATCTGGACTATAGGTTCAGGAGAGGACTATTGTTTAATTCAAGTTGTTCGTTGAGGACAATAGAATTGGGATCTTTCTTTGACCTGTTTATTTCCATAGATTCCAACAGATTCATCATTTTCCCTTTTTCGCATGTATGTAGGATCTTTAAATTATCTTTATCTATTTTATGTTTCGAATTTTGAAGATGTTCGTACATTAATGATTTTTTATCCGAAATGACATGTTCATGGTACCTTGTATCAAAATTTCTCCCAGTTTGGCCTGTATATATGGCAGGGCATTCACCACATTCTATTCGATATATACCAGATCTCTTTCCTTTCTCTAATTTAGGTTTGGCATTAAATAATATGTTTCCTAAATTTCCGTTGGATGTGTAGGATGTTTGTAAATTGAATTTTGAGAGATAATTTTTAATATTCTCGGAGATTCTACCAGCATAATTGATACTAACATATTTGTGTTCTGGTCTTGTGGAAATTGAGTATAGTTCTTTCATTATTGATTTTTGTTGATATTTCATTATTATGTTGTTAACTAGAGTGGTAGGTATTTTGTTATTAACTGCTATTTGTTTAATGATTGCAATTTCACTTCGGAGGTTTTGATCAGAAAGGAGTATTGTGAAAGCCCTATGTATCATTGACCTGAATGCAGACAATTTCTGTGAAATCGGGTTAAAAGAGTCAAAAGGTATTGTGCAATCTGTGAATGTGTTTTTTCGGAAAATGTTAAAGTCGAGTTTATCATTGTTTCTGGATATTGTCAGATCTAAAAAATTTATCTCATTGTTCTCTTCTATCTCTACGGTGAATTTGATCTTATCGTGTAGACTATTGAGGAATTTCAAGTAATGAGATATTTGTCTAGTTGAACCATCGAAGCCTACTAATATGTCATCTACATATCTTAACCAGAACACAATATGTTTATGGGAAAGACAGTTATTCAAAATTAGATTAGTCTCTAAATTGTTTAGGAATATATCAGCTAGTAACGGACTTATCGGTGATCCCATTGGTAGGCCTGAGTTCTGTGTATAAAATGTATTATTAAATTTAAAATTGTTTTGTTTTAAACACGTGTTGAACAGTTCACAGAGTTCACTGTTGACATATGGGTTAGTATTATGTCTATCTAATATGTTTTTAATCAGGGGAAGGCATTCATCTGTTGGAATATTTGGAAACATGTTCTTGATGTCAAACGATACTAATTTAATGTTGTTGTTAATTTTTATGTTGTTGAGTTTGTTTGTCAAGTCTATAGAATTCAGTATAGTGTGAGAAGGTTTGAAATTAGTGATCTCCCTGAATTTGCAATTTAAGAATTTTGACAGCTTATAATTAGGGGTATTGGTATATGAAACTACCGGTCTGGCTGGGTTACCTTCTTTGTGTAGTTTAATCAGTTCATACATCTCAGGTGGACGGGGGTTCATGCAGGTAGTCTTCTTCTTGTCCCATGTTGTGGGAAAAAGGAACGTAGAATGTTCAAGATTTTTCTTCAGATGGAGTGTGAAGGGTTTTGTGGGGTCTTTCTTCAACTCTGTGGTGTCCAATTGTTCTATAATATCTTGCATTTTTGAATCGTATTGTTGTGTACTAAGACATACTATGCTGTTACCTTTGTCTGCCCTGGTGAAAATTAGTTCCTCTTCTTTTGCCTTCTTGGATATGGTTTTCACTGTCTTCATGACTTTATTATTTGTGGGTGGATGTTCTGCTTTCTTTATCATAGTTGTTAGCTTGTGTCTCTGTAATGTTGGGTTATCAATGATATTGAGGTTATTCGAAATGATTAGTTCCGTTAGTACTCCTATGATTTCTTTGGTTCTATTAAAATTATTACTAAATGGAGGAGTGAACTTTGGACCTTTCTCTAGTAATTCTGTTTCATCTTTGGTGAACTTACTATTTGACAGATTGATGAATCTTGGGTAGAATTCATATTCCGATGGTTGAATATCTTGTTCTTCTTCCAAATGTTGGTTTTGTTTGTTAACCAAGACTGCGAGTTTCTTTTGGAGGGTTTCATATTTGATCTTGGATCTTATACTCACTTCTTGATGTATCTTGTCTTCTAAGCAATCAAATTCTACATTATGTAATATGTGTTTAAGCTCATCTTGCACTAGTTTGATGTGTAGTTTTAGGTTATCTCTTGCTTTGTAATTGGTCTTGATCTGTTCTTTCAGCCATATGTTCTCGATTTTGTGTCGAATTCTAGAGGTGACTTCATTTTTAACGCATAATTTGTATTTGATATAGTTAGGTATGATCTTGAGTTTAGCACATTCTTTATTGAACATCAGATTCAGGGCCACTGTATTATATTTTACCTGTAATCTATAATACATTGTCATCAGTGATGCTCGACTTGCCGATTTCACTTCTCCGATGGACGACTTGTTTATTTAGTGGAAATATATCAAATACAAATTATGCGTTAAAAATGAAGTCACCTCCAGAATTCGACACAAAATCGAGAACATATGGCTGAAAGAACAGATCAAGACCAATTACAAAGCAAGAGATAACATAAAACTACACATCAAACTAGTGCAAGATGAGCTTAAACACATATTACATAATGTAGAATTTGATTGCTTAGAAGACAAGATACATCAAGAAGTGAGTATAAGATCCAAAATCAAATATGAAACCCTCCAAAAGAAACTCGCAGTCTTGGTTAACAAACAAAACCAACATTTGGAAGAAGAACAAGATATTCAACCATCGGAATATGAATTCTACCCAAGATTCATCAATCTGTCAAATAGTAAGTTCACCAAAGATGAAACAGAATTACTAGAGAAAGGTCCAAAGTTCACTCCTCCAATTAGTAATAATTTTAATAGAACCAAAGAAATCATAGGAGTACAAACGGAACTAATCATTTCGAATAACCTCAATATCATTGATAACCCAACATTACAGAGACACAAGCTAACAACTATGATAAAGAAAGCAGAACATCCACCCACGAATAATAAAGTCATGAAGACAGTGAAAACCATATCCAAGAAGGCAAAAGAAGAGGAACTAATTTTCACCAGGGCAGACAAAGGTAACAGCATAGTATATCTGAGTAAACAACAATACGATTCAAAAATGCAAGATATTATAGAACAATTGGACACCACAGAGTTGAAGAAAGACCCCACCAAACCCTTCACACTCCATCTGAAGAAAAATCTTGAACATTCTACGTTCCTTTTTCCCACAGCATGGGACAAGAAGAAGACTACCTGCATGAACCCCCGTCCACCTGAGATGTATGGACTGATTAAACTACACAAAGAAGGTAACCCAGCCAGACCGGTAGTTTCATATACCAATACCCCTAATTATAAGCTGTCAAAATTCTTAAATTGCAAATTCAGGGAGATCACTAATTTCAAACCTTCTCACACTATACTAAATTCTATAGACTTGACAAACAAACTCAACAACATAAAAATTAACAACAACATTAAATTAGTATCGTTTGACATCAAGAACATGTTTCCGAATATTCCAACAGATGAATGCCTTCCCCTGGTTAAAAACATATTAGATAGACATAATACTAACCCATATGTCAACAGTGAACTCTGTGAACTGTTCAACACGTGTTTAAAACAAAACTATTTTAAATTTAATAATACATTTTATATACAGAACTCAGGCCTACCAATGGGATCACCGATAAGTCCGTTACTAGCTGATATATTCCTAAACAATTTAGAGACTAATCTAATTTTGAATAACTGTCTTTCCCATAAACATATTGTGTTCTGGTTTAGATATGTAGATGACATATTAGTAGGCTTCGATGGTTCAACTAGACAAATATCTCATTACTTGAAATTCCTCAATAGTCTACACGATAAGATCAAATTCACCGTAGAGATAGAAGAGAACAATGAGATAAATTTTTTAGATCTGACAATATCCAAAAACAATGATAAACACGACTTTAACATTTTCCGAAAAAACACATTCACAGATTGCACAATACCTTTTGACTCTTTTAACCCGATTTCACAGAAATTGTCTGCATTCAGGTCAATGATACACAGGGCTTTCACAATACCCCTTTCTGATCAAAACCTCCGAAGTGAAATTGCAATCATTAAACAAATAGCAGTTAATAACAAAATACCTACCACTCTAGTTAACAACATAATAATGAAATATCAACAAAAACCAATAATGAAAGAACTATACTCAATTTCCACAAGACCAGAACACAAATATGTTAGTATCAATTATGCTGGTAGAATATCCGAGAATATTGAAAATTATCTCTCAAAATTCAATTTACAAACATCCTACACATCCAACGGAAATTTAGGAAACATATTATTTAATGCCAAACCTAAATTAGAGAAAGGAAAGAGATCTGGTATATATCGAATAGAATGTGGTGAATGCCCTGCCATATATACAGGCCAAACTGGGAGAAATTTTGATACAAGGTACCATGAACATGTCATTTCGGATAAAAAATCATTAATGTACGAACATCTTCAAAATTCGAAACATAAAATAGATAAAGATAATTTAAAGATCCTACATACATGCGAAAAAGGGAAAATGATGAATCTGTTGGAATCTATGGAAATAAACAGGTCAAAGAAAGATCCCAATTCTATTGTCCTCAACGAACAACTTGAATTAAACAATAGTCCTCTCCTGAACCTATAGTCCAGATCCCAAAACCTACATTATATTGAAAGCTTTGTTATGTTCACGGATTTTACAGGTATATGAAACGCAGGTACCGGATATCAGGTATATCAGATATATCAGGTATATCAAATCATTTATGCTAGAATAATATAGGTATAAATTACTCGGATTTAAATGTAATCAGTTAGTTTTGAAAATGGTATAATAGCCGAAACCGGTCAACAATAAAGAAATACAGTGGAAAATAGAAAAAAGTGTGTTTTTGTAGTGTATCCTCAGTGAACATGAATTTCCACAAAATAAACAAGTCGTCAATCGAAGAAATGTGTAATCACCCATGTTAAAATCATGGTGTCCTGAAAAAGGCTAGTAACATTGCCAAAAGCTGGACATCTATCAAAAAGTCCAACTGAAAAGCCGTCTGTTGTTAACTGAAATGTCAAGAAATATTATTTATACAGGTTGTATCAACGAAAGGTGGTTGGCCGATAGCTGCTTCCCTAGTAGAGATACAAAAAAAATTTTAGGAAAAAGTTGTAGAGAGGAAGCTATGTTTTATTGATCGCTCTTGATATGCAGGGTGTAACCTTACTTATCGATAACAAGGATACAAGTCACCTGTCAGGTGGGTATTCGTGACTAGTTTCAGTGAAGATGGGGAGGGTTCTTCAATATTATATCAAGATTTAGAATTGATGAAAAAAGGAAAGGAGCGCCAGGTATATTGCCTCACAAACACCCTAAATGTGTCGATACCACTAACTTTCCAAATGATATGAAATAACAGGTAACGATTCAAAAATTCATTCAAGACTTACAGCCACTTGTATCTGAATAGAGTATAAGTCAAAGCAATCAAGGCAGTAGATTGTCAAACATGTCAAACAAGTTATATACAGAGTTCAAAGGATACCGTTGATCAATAATTATTTTCGAGGATTGTGAAATATTATTCAACGAATAAGCAAGAACGTATATGCATATCATATAAGCACCAAACAGCAAGTACCACGGACGAAAAACGATCAGTAAATGAACAGGAACTTAGCAATAAAATCAGAGCAGGTATCGCAACTCATTCAAAATAACACATCAACTCAAATTTTATGCAGAAATTCAAATGCCACCAACAAGTTATAATGCGTCGCGGGAGCTCAAGCGCATGCGCAATTCATAAATCATCAGGAAAAAGACATTACATTTTCGCCTTACAGTAGAAAAACGAAAACATTGAAAATGAAGCCACAGAAAGAAGCAATAACTTGCGGGAATTTCCAAGATGGTTGTAGGTCAGCCAGTGTATCTTGATTTGTAAGTGAGCCAAAGACTTCGAGTAGGTCCTTTCATTTTTTGCTGATGACCGTGAACTGCTCTGTATGAAGGTGAAACCAAACTAATCGAACAACCCGTATATGGATTGATCTTCTATTACCAAAGCGTCGGTCACACTGTTGAAGTCCCGTACAAAGAAACTCTAGGAAAAGAATCAAATATAATCCACCAAACTGGGACAATATTCCTTTCCTTATTCAAGGTAAATTAAATTTGATACAAAGAACAAGTATCGCCTACTCATCAACGACACGAAAATTAATGAAACTGAAAAAACATTTAACGTTTTTTTTTTATTCAACCCCCGTATAAATAGGTATAGGTAACATATGATCGGAATAATTCCATTCATGTTCAGTGCAAAATGTACAACAAAAATATCAAAGATTAGTTTCATTGAGATGGGACAACCCGTATGTACCACCCCATTATGCAAGAGCAGACTCTCATGATTACGTTGTATACACTATACAGGGTCCTGCAACAGTGGCGCGGTGTTCCATATCTCTATATAGGAAGCAGATAGGAATCTAATTTTCTATAATATTACCTTATTGCTCGAGCTCGACAAAATAAAAATATTGGCGGTCACACAGGGTGTTCGATTTTTTCTGGACGGATCCCAACTGTGTCTTTTTAAATGGCAACCTATATTTTTTATCGCTTTTTCGGTTTCTTCATAGAAAATGAAATAAACTTTATGTATATCTGCACTTCGAAAATATTGACGGTTTTCGAGATATCTAGCATGACAGGTTTTTTTTTCCAATATTCGTCACTCAGAATATTTGAAATTATAAAGTGATGCCAAGTCCAGTTGAAATTTTTTTTTGGTCGAATATTCTACATTGGTAACTCTCTCAAACGATATATCTGAAATCGACCTGTGATATACAGGGTATGAAAAACCGCTTGCCAAATATTGTAAATGAAAATTTGCAAAATCTTCCTTATATTGAATGGAACACCCTGTATATTATTGATCCATAAGAAGCGCCAACGAAACCTCTACAAATTTCATTAAGTATTCCCTATGGCTAAGTTCAATAGTTTTTCTTAAATGAGCATTTCTTTCGAAAAATGGTAATTTTTTCAAAGCGAAATCCATTAAACGACTGATAAAAATATACGAAAGATATCTTGTTTCAATTTTGTACATTAGAAGGTGTCCAAACAAATATTTTTTAACGAAATAAATGTATGTACCTATCACTTTTTGCTAAATGGAAAATTATTTTTTCATTGGATGCAGAATTTCACTCATAAATCGTGCAATATCAAACCAAACAAGTTAAAAGAAAGAAACATTATAAATAACTATTTTTTTCATATTATTATATTCATTCAGAGCTTGAGTTCTAGATATTCAAATTTGTCAACTGGCAAATCACAAAACTACAAAAGGGAGAGTTTAATTAAGGTTGATAAAGAAACTTTTATAAAATATGTTCAACATGTCTTCCATTTTCTTGAATGCAGAGCTGAAGTCTATGTTTGAAAGACTGTTCTACCCTGCGCAAGACAGCTGGTGTAATGCTGCGAAAAGCATTCGTTATTCTATGACGCATATTTTCGGGAGAAGTTGGTGGCTCAACGTAAACCATATTTTTTATGTATCCCCATAAGAAAAAATCTAGTTTCGTCAAATCTGGTGATCTAGCGGGCCACCGTACAGGCCCATTCCGTCCTATCCATTTATTGGGAAATACTTCATTTAGATGATCTCTCACTTCTGCCGAATAGTGAGCAGGTGCACCATCATGTTGTAACCACATTCTATTGCGGAGGTCAAGAGGAATATCATCTAACACACCTGGTAAATCATTTCGTTAGAAATTGAGATACATTGCACCATTCATATGTCCCTCAAAAAAGTATGGACCAATTACATATTCTCCAATGATGCCTCCCCAGACATTTATCGACCACCTATGTTGATAATCCACCTGTCTCAATAAGTGAGGATTTTCTGTCGCATAATAATGGTAATTATGTCGATTTACAAATCCATTTTTATGGAATGTCGATTCATCCGACCATAAAATATTATTGAAAAAATATTCGTTTCGACGAATTTTGTTCATGGCCCAATTGCAAAATCTCACTCTTTTCTCGAAATCAGCATACAGTAGCTCTTGATGTAACTGAACGTGGTATGGATGCAAGCGATGTTTCTTTAATACTCGTTGCACTGATCTCTCACTTATATCCACTATTTCCCCAATTTGTCGTTGACTCCTACTAGGATCTTCTTCAACAGCAAGAAGAACTTGCAATTCATTATCTTCATTAGTAGCTGGCTTGATGCGCTCATGTTTGGAATAATTAATAGATCCAGTTTCAACGAATCGTCCCAAGACCTTTCGGAAAGATCTTTCATCTGAATGCCTTCTATCTGGATACCGTTGAGAATAAATTCTACTTGCCAATAAACAATTCCTGTCTGATTCACCTAATATGAAAATCATATTAATCAAATCACTTTTTGATAACAACATTCTGATGAAATTATACCGACAGTTCAACTTCACGATTGACTAAAAATTTCAATATTCATTTGCAGCCAAATATTTTGTTCTGTCATTTGCCAGACTACTTGATTTCCAATAAATATTTCATTCGCTGAAAGGTTGTTTTAGACCGAAAGAATATGGCACAAATTATTGTAACTATTCAAGAACGTCCATTTTGTGGTGTAATTCGCAACTTGTTTATCTAGCAACAGGTAATTTTAGGAATGGGCGATATTTTAAGGAAAGGGTATTTTTTGTATATTCTTATCAGTCGTCAAATGGATTTCGCTTTGAAAAAATGACCATTTTTCGAAAGAAATGCTCATTTAAGAAAAACTATTGAACTTAGCCATAGGGAATACTTAATGAAATTTGTAGAGGTTTCGTTGGCGCTTCTTATGGATCAATAATATACAGGGTGTTCCATTTAATATAAGGAAGATTTTGCAAATTTTCATTTACAATATTTGGCAAGCGGTTTTTCATACCCTGTATATCACAGGTCGATTTCAGATATATCGTTTGAGAGAGTTACCAATGTAGAATATTTGACCAAAAAAAAATTTCAACTGGACTTGGCACCACTTTATAATTTCAAATATTCTGAGTGACGAATATTGGAAAAAAAAACCTGTCATGCTAGATATCTCGAAAACCATCAATATTTTCGAAGTGCAGATATACATAAAGTTTATTTCATTTTCTATGAAGAAACCGAAAAAGCGATAAAAAATATAGGTTGCCATTTAAAAAGACACAGTTGGGATCCGCCCAGAAAAAATCGAACACCCTGTGTGACCGCCAATATTTTTATTTTGTCGAGATCGAGCAATAAGGTAATATTATAGAAAATTAGATTCCTATCTGCTTCCTATATAGAGATATGGAACACCGCGCCACTGTTGCAGGACCCTGTATATAGAATGAAAGTATAATCTTCCCAAAAAACACTTTGAAGTACCACTCTTTTTGGAACTGTCCCAGCACAAATTCGATGAAATTTCAAGAATGAATTCCAAACTCGAAACGGGAAAAAGTTATAGGAAAATTCATCATTTCAACCATGTACCATAGTCCAAATGGAAAAATTTTAATCCATTTATTCCTACGCCACCTGTTCAAAAACTTTCAACACGTGGAGGCACGCCATCATGTTAGTAATATCACTGGGCACCTCCTTCAATAAATCTCAATGAATTTATCATTCCAGAGGCCTTTGAGAGAAATATGGTCCTGATATCCAATTATGCCCCTCAAACATTTATCGACCATCTGTTTTGGTTATCGATCATCCAGTGCGGTTCTCTGTTGAGTAGTAGTGCATATGTCTATATATCATTTCATCACTTCTGAATGTGGATTTGTCAGAAAATAAAATATATTTCAGAATGAATTTCACTAGTTCGGACTTCCATTGTCTATTATATAAAATGATTTGAAATCCCTGAAACAAGTAAAAAAGAATGATTAAAAAAGGATAGTTGAAAATAACAATTATATTAAGCAACAATGAACCTGAAATGAAATGATAGTGAAATAACCTACAAGTAAAAATATAATAATTGAATAAATAAAAATTAAAGGGATGCAAAAAAAAAATAATAAAAAATAAAAAAGTGTAGAGATTCCAAGTCACGTTAGTTCACGACGTTTCGATTGTTGGTATCTACAATCGTCTTCGGATGATGACTGGACTGATTCCTCCGAGAGATGACTATTTTATAGGTCGTTGAAATACTTTCACTTTCTCTACTTTCCATTTTCCGCTTCACTGATTCCGTGAGAGATGACCGATTTGGCGGGAGTTGGTCATTTTTCGTTTGATGATGGGTTTCCATATGTTTCGTATATCTACGCTGGCCTGGCTGAATACGTTGTTGGACAACATGTATGCGGCTTCCTTAAATTTTCTCCTGAACCAATGTTCCTCTCTGTGCAAGATCTCAGCTTGGGACCACTCGATGTTGTGTTGACGGGTCCAAACATGGTCTGCTATTCCTGATTTGCTGGTTTCTCCTCGCTGTGTGTGCTTCTTGTGCTCGGCAATGCGAATATTCAATGGCCTCTTAGTTTCACCAATATAGGATTTTCCGCACTCACAGGGTATCCGATAAATGTAATTCTTGGAATCGCAGTCCGCGTTTGGGGGCCTGGTTTTCGTGAGGCTGCTACGGATAGTGTTACCGGATCTGAAACAGGTTCTAATGTTGTACTTGGAACCAATTCTTCTTATCCTCTCCGATAATCCTCTGATGTAGGGAAGTGCAAGCACTGGTTGTGACGGCTTCTCTTCCTTACGAGGCTCCTGCTGTCTTTTAGCCAAAGTCTTTTCTACCATCGCTTTGGAGTATCCATTCCGCTGAAGATCATTTTTGATGATGTCTAGTTCCTTCTCGAGACCTTCCTTTGTATTACAGAGCCCAAAAGCACGGTCTAATAGAGTCTTGATGATTCCTCTTTTTGTCGATTGATGGTGGTTGGATTCGTGGTTCAGATACTGTCCCGTATGAGTGGGTTTTCGGTATACAGATGTTTCCCACTTAGTGTCGGTCCTCTTCACCAAAACGTCTAAGAATGGCAATTCATTGTGGATTTCCTTCTCCATTGTGAAAGTGATGGAAGGTCTCACGCTGTTGATGTGTTTCAGAAAGGCGTCTAGTTCAGTATTCCCATGGTTCCATATTATGAAGGTGTCGTCAACATATCTCACCCAGACTCGAGGTTTCTTGTGGGCTTCTTCAATGGCCAGAGTTTCAAACCACTCCATATATATGTTGGCTATGACTGGTGAAAGTGGTGATCCCATTGGCAGTCCCTCATCTTGTGTGAAGAATTCGTCCTTCAGTTGGAAATAACAGTTTCGTACACATTAGACCGTGCTTTTGGGCTCTGTAATACAAAGGAAGGTCTCGAGAAGGAACTAGACATCATCAAAAATGATCTTCAGAGGAATGGATACTCCAAAGCGATGGTAGAAAAGACTTTGGCTTAAAGACAGCAGGAGCCTCGCAAGGAAGAGAAGCCGTCACAACCAGTGCTTGCACTTCCCTACATCAGAGGATTATCGGAGAGGATAAGAAGAATTGGTTCCAAGTACAACATTAGAACCTGTTTCAGATCCGGTAACAGCCTCCGTAGCAGCCTCACGAAAACCAGGCCCCCAAACGCGGACTGCGATTCCAAGAATTACATTTACCGGATACCCTGTGAGTGCGGAAAATCCTATATTGGTGAAACTAAGAGGCCATTGAATATTCGCATTGCCGAGCACAAGAAGCACACACAGCGAGGAGAAACCAGCAAATCAGGAATAGCAGACCATGTTTGGACCCATCAACACAACATCGAGTGGTCCCAAGCTGAGATCTTGCACAGAGAGGAACATTGGTTCAGGAGAAAATTTAAGGAAGCCGCATACATGTTGTCCAACAACGTATTCAGCCAGGCCAGCGTAGATATACGGAACATATGGAAACCCATCATCAAACGAAAAATGACCAACTCCCGCCAAATCGGTCATCTCTCACGGAATCAGTGAAGCGGAAAATGGAAAGTAGAGAAAGTGAAAGTATTTCAACGACCTATAAAATAGTCATCTCTCGGAGGAATCAGTCCAGTCATCACCCGAAGACGATTGTAGATACCAACAATCGAAACGTCGTGAACTAACGTGACTTGGAATCTCTACACTTTTTTATTTTTTATTATTTTCTTTTTTGCATCCCTTTAATTTTTATTTATTCAATTATTATATTTTTACTTGTAGGTTATTTCACTATCACTTCATTTCAGGTTTATTGTTGCTTAATATAATTTTCTTTTCAATCATTCTTTTTTACTTGTTTCAGGGATTTCGAATCATTTTATATAATAGACAATGGAAGTCCGAACTAGTGAAATTCATCACGAAACATTGTCAATCACCTTCAAACAAATATTTCAGAATATTCGGTTCTTTGATAATTCAATTCAATAAATTTTCGCAATGTCGAACATTAGTTCTATAATCAGTTTCAAATAGTTCTTGATGTGATTCAAGTCGGTATGAAAAAACTTCATTTTGGATCAACATTCTGTTCATGGAAGTATGACTTATATCCAACTCACTTGCAATTTCCCCCGTACTTTTATGAGGATTTCTAACTGCTGAAAGCATCATCGCTGATTCATTTTTTTCTATGGTTGCAATTTTATTCATTATTTGTCTTTTCTTATGCTTGACACTACCTGTTTCCTCAAATCTTCCTTTAACCCTCCAAAAACTCTCCGGTCGTATAGACCTTGAGATAGGATATCCAACACTATACAAACTTGTCACATTGTCAATGTAGATCATATTCATTCGGTAGACGATTCCTTTTCGAGGAGAAAACATAGTGTATTTCAATTATTAATTCACCTGGTCAATAATTTAATGTCAAGTTTTGTGATAATTCCTACAAAATTCAAATGTTCCATGGGTGACTGGATATACCTGAAATGATCCACATTCAGGGTAGATATTACATAAGCTGGTCTCTGTCTGTGAAATAATATGCAGTACGTGATCCTAATGGAATGAATATACTATTCCAGAACTTTGGAAAGAGATGTTTGAGGAAACAGAAATAATGTAAAGCACAAGAAGTCAATATAACGTGGAAAAAAGACAATAAAAATTATCGATGATTGTGTGAACTGTTCAGAATCGAATACATTTCTGCAGGAGCAGTAATGTTCTGACACCTAATTATAATTTTTTTCTTATCTTGTTGAGGTATTGTCCTGCTGCGAAAAATCAACAAAATCAGACTGAAGACTGAACATAGATTGATTCAATAGAAATTAGGATTTGATGGAAATCAATTAGTCAATCCCTATATTTTCTGAAAGTTCATCCATAGTGTTTTATTATAGAATGTTTCTCTTCAAGGACGAAACACAAGCACTACAAGAAACTTTTTGAGGCGCTCTCAGAGCGGTGCCTGTGCAAAAAAAGTGATTCACATTGGATATGAATCGCTGAAGAATAAATCTATTTGGAAAAACGTTCTTAGGAAGTTCATTCCACATAAACGCAGTTCTTTTGAGAGAGTTCTCAAACAGTGAACTTCGAGGTGTACTGAGTTGAACCTCAAAACGAAGAGCAGCCACAGTCCATCGCGTATTTTTGATATGTACCGCTCTTGGTGAAGTCAAATGTACCAAGTCACTTGAACACTTCTATATACAGTGTCACCGATAAAGTCCGCATCAAATGGGAAACTTTTTTATTTATCGTTTTATGTGAAATTTGATTTTGGCAGTAGATTTTGCTCAAGAAATGATGTCGAATGGCGTCTACAAAATAGGTCACGTGATTTCCTTAACCTGTCAAAATTGACATTTAAAAAAAGAAACATCGAAAAATGACATTATTCTTCAAAATATTAAAAAATATCAAGGGATAAAAATATTTTCTTTTGTAATTTTATACCCACACACCAAGTTTCAAACCCATAATAAGTATTTTATATTTTCACTATTATTCCGCATTCCTGCTTTTTCTACTTATCAAAATTTAAGCACACCTGTACTAAATCATTTATTTTAACTAAACTCATCACCGAATTCCTTTTTTTGTAATATAATAATATTTTAAGAGCCTCTTTGATGTTAAAAACAAATTTTGAAAAATAAAAGTTGTCAAACTTGATGCAAAGTTCATCTAGTTTCAACGGGGCTTTCCAAACTATACATTACTTGAGTTTTTTAATGAGCAAATGGCCTCACAATATGAATTAGAACAAAACGGAACATTAGGAAACAATATCTTAGAGTGTTTATTGTTTTTTTAACAAAAAATACAGTGGAATTCAATCTTAATTGAAAGGAACTGAAAATAAACACGAAAAAAACACGAAAAAAAGATTCACGACATTAAATACAACTACATTTCTGTATGTCTTCCATCGCGTTCTATGCAGATAATTGTCCTTCTTGATACATCTTTTATTGAGTTGCTGATACTCACAGGGTTTATGTTTAAAATAGAGTTTCTAATAACAGTTTCTAGGTGATTCACGTCACGAAAAGGTCTTTGTTTATAAACGATTTGTTTTAAGTAACCCCACAAGAAAAAATCTAGTGGGGTTAAATCTGGCGACCTAGGCGGCCATATTTGCTCCATATTTCGCCCAATAACTTTGCCCCTAAACATTTCTAATAGTTTCTCTTTGACTTGTCTTGAACTATGAATAGGAGCCCCGTCACATTGATACCACAGACTGTGTCTTATTTCAACCGGCATATTGTCCACTATATCACTGATCTCAGTATTTAGAAATTGCAAATAATCCTGAGAAGTTAAATTGTGTCTAAAAAAGAATGGTCCCATTACCTGATTATTTAAAACACCGCAACACACATTTGTTTTGAATGAATATTGGTCCCGACATTCTATCACAAAATGCGGATTTTCCTGAGCCCACCACCTACAATTCTGGGAACTGACTACGCCGTTCGATGTGAAGGTAGCTTCGTCGGTCCATAGGATTTTGTAAGGAAATTT
Organism: Leptinotarsa decemlineata; assembly: GCF_025532065.1. NCBI lineage: Eukaryota > Metazoa > Arthropoda > Insecta > Coleoptera > Chrysomelidae > Leptinotarsa > Leptinotarsa decemlineata. The sequence goes on along the minus strand of NW_027412603.1, from coordinate 1,780,244 downwards.
TCTGTTTAATTCTACTTCTCCTTGGTACCAGAAAGAGAAATCTAGTCGAACATCGAAATCTCTTTCCTTTAAGGTATTTATAAATTTGGGTTTGTAGGGTTTAAATTTATTTTTATGTAAAATTGCTCTTACGCTTTCTCTTTTAACGCCAGTTCTATCTACAATATTGATAATACTTGATTTTCCCTGTTCGATAACATACAGGCAGACAGCCAACTGAACCTCATCATTATTGCGTGATGGATTATGACGTTTTTTAAAAGTATTTTCAACTGAACCCAGTTTAATTTTTTTTAAAATCCTACTTACAGTGGATTGCTGTACATGTCTACCAGGATGTCTTGCGTTAAAAATATCAGCCACTTGTCGATGCAATGTGTTTTCACCACAAATTAGCACAATTTCAATTTTTTTTTGTAAAGATAACATATTATTTTAATTTTCATACATTACATTGAACTAACGGGCATTAATTTATTCGGTGACAGTGACGTTTTCTAAAACACATTATGTAGTTTCATATTTTTTCACAGCCTACCCAGTTTTTTTAAATTAGTGTTGTTAGCGGAGTAGGTAAATGTAAATACTATGAGTTTTTTTCTTTTATTGAATGGGCTTCAAGAATCACGAAATGATGTTTCCTAATGTTCCGTTTTGTTCTAATTCATATTGTGAGGCCATTTGCTCATTAAAAAACTCTAGATGAACTTTGCATCAAGTTTGACAACTTTTATATTTCAAAATTTGTTTTTAACATCGAAGAGGCTCTTAAAATATTATTATATTACAAAAAAAGAAATTCGGTGACGAGTTTAGTTAAAATAAATGATTTAGTACAGGTGTGCTTAAATTTTGATAAGTAGAAAAAGCAGGAATGCGGAAAAATAGTGAAAATATAAAATACTTATTATGGGTTTGAAACTTGGTGTGTGAGTATAAAATTACAAGAGAAAATGTTTTTATCCCTTGATATTTTTGGATATTTTGAAGAATAATGTCATTTTTCGATGTTTCTTTTTTTAAATGTCAATTTTGACAGGTTAAGGAAATTACGTGACCTATTTTGTAGACATCATTTGACATCATTTCTTAAGCAAAATCTACTGCCAAAATCAAATTTGACATAAAACGATAAATAAAAAAGTTTCCCATTTGATACGGACTTTATCGGTGACACTGTAGAAGAGAGACAAATCCCCAACATTTTTTCGACGTTCCAGGCTATCAAGGTTGCATATGATGTGCGTCACCAATCAAGCGGATGATTCTTTCCTGGATGGAATTCAGCAACTTCACGGTATGTTTAGGGGTTGAGCTCCATACATGAGAACAACACTCCAAAGGAGGTCTGATCTGAGATTTAGAAAGCATCAAAAGTTGTGTACTATTTTCCGGTTCGGAACAGTGATCCAAGATTTTGAGAAGCTGAGAAGCAGCCTTTGCAATTCCAGCGACATGATTGTGTCAAGACATATTGGTGTTTATTTTAACCCTCAACAAACATGAACCAGAATCGTCTGACCTGACATTATTATATTCGGTTCGGAGACATTTCTTTCCTTGGAGAAAACCGATGCCTGGGTTTTTGTGGCATTTAATTGAACCTGGTTACTTTCGGATGTGCCTCCGTAGCCGATATCCTGGAATCCAAATGGAATGACGAGACAAGTGTGCTGTCGTCAGCAAAGAAATATATTTGATTCTTGTTTTTTCTAATAAGTCTTTGCTATAAAATAAAAAGAGGGTGGGAGATCCCTGGCCCCTGGATCCATAGAGAATACCAGCGTTGATGGTGTTAGTATTCGACAGATATCCATCGACGGCCACTTGTAGGAAACGTTCTTTCAGGAAGCTGAAGAGCCATACACAAAAATGATCCGACAAGCCATAGCACCAGAGTTTGGCCGGCAAACCCTCATACCACACACGGTCAATGGCCTAAGAAACATCAAGCGCAACAGCTCTTGATTCTTCATATTTCTCGATTGCGTTATTCCAAATATGAGTGACATTCGATAGAAGGTCGTCTTTGTTTCCGAAAGCCGTATTGATGATCGCTCAAGATGTTGAAACCTTCCAAATATTCGATAATATGGTGGTTTACAACTCTCATCTTCATTATTTTCAATATCATAGATAGCAATGCTACTAGTCTATAGTTATTTTTTTGCCCTTTTTGTATGTAGGAAGAACGAGACCAATCTCTCAAAGGAAAGAAAAAGCCTCTTTTTTGCAAGACAGGTTGAAAAGTCTGCAAAATACTGGTACGAGTTCATTTGTCCACTTTTTAAATACGATGACGAGTACTTCATCAGGGCCAGACGTCTTGTTGATATTGAGCTGGTTGTTGGAATTGAACCATCTGCTTGTGTTAGAGGTGGAATTGTGGATTTTCTTGAGTTCTGATTAACATATTTAGCTACCGACCAGAAGGATCTAGTCCCGTTGGGATTGACAAACAGTTCATCTCTAATTTTGTGATTGTGAAGTTCTTTGCTTTCATTTATCCTAAGTTTGCAGGTGTTACGAGCCATCACAAACTCAGTTCGGTTTTCGGCACTGGGATTTTTGCGCCACTGCCAGTAGCCAAGATTTTTGGAGTTGACAGCTTGCTCGCAATTTTTGTTGAACCAAGGTTTGCCGTTAGGAGGTCGATTCGATGTATGATAGAATAACTTTCGTGAATACAGAAGCAGAAGTTGATGGATTTTTAGAGCTGAAACAAATATCTAGCAAGGGAAAATTTCTGAAATGGTCTTGAAGATCCTACCATTCAGCTGATCTGTGATGCCAAACTTCGCGCGGCTCAGATCGTTCCCCAATATTTATCGGTAGTTGAAATGAAGATCGGATCCTGGAGATCCGACTGGGAAGCTATTTTACCTCTGGCGTATTTCGACCCTAGGAGCAATATCATACATTTTTCCTTATATTTACACTCTCGAATCCGGAAACAGTGGCACAACAACGAAACGTTAGCCCGAAAGAAATTTCACGCTGCCTAAGCACTAACGATGGTATTTTACCGGACGATGCCGGATGGCACCAGCATCTACCATCTATGTGAACAATAAATAATGAATTCATTCAACTCCGAACACTTCCGTCTACTTCTAGAAAATCAGTCAAGTATTGTTTCCATATGATTATAAAAAAAATCCTTACCTACGTATGAATATTTTCAGTTCAACCTAACAAAATAGTAGAAAAGTTATGTAACAAAATTCCTTATCTAAAAACAGACTTTCCAGTCTCGATACAAATTGGAGCATATGGAGGAGCATGTTGCTCAATTTCTTTTAAAACTGGAATGTCTTTCTTTCACCTAGTACTCCAAAATATTATTGTGACACTGTGAAATATTTTCTGAAATTCTGATGAAAACAAATTCACAATTCATATCACTGACATTTCGAAAAAAAAATTCTATGGAACTACGAGAAGTGGAATCTCTTCAACACATCACTCAAAGATATCTACTCTTCACATGAGAAATATGGTACAATAACATCCGAAATATTTTTTATCGTCATCGACTGTCATCGGTAAACCGATGACAGTTGGGAATGTAGTAAATCAGTTGAAAGTAGTCAATACTTTTGATAAAGTAATCTACTAATATATTCCGAATTTTTTTTGTAATATATACTTTCAATTGATTCGCATAACTCTATTTTCCATTCTCTTCTTCGTGATAATGAATCCTGAAATGGTAATTTGCATCTACAACAGACCATCAAAATCAAAACTTGATTTGCAGGAGAAAAGTTGTTCACCAACGCAACGATTCTATCATCCAAAAAATCGGTTGAGTTACTTCTCGTGTTTATTCAACAAAAAAATATTTTTTTTATTCGACATCAGTTCAGGTAGACTGTTAAAGGAAGATGATTTCTTTTCAGAGTCAAATTTCTGAATACGAGGACGAAAGTCAGTTTAACATGGCTGAAGAAGAGATGCGTGACCCCAGCACATCTCCTTTGAAGGAATACATAAAGGCTGCTAAAACGACTTGTGGGGTACTTAGTCTGATCATAATGTTGGTAGCTGCCCAAGGAATTTGTGCTGGTGCTGATTACTGGGTAGGGTTCTGGTATGTATTTTGATTTACAAACAAATTCTGTCCGTTTCAATGTCATTTGTTTTTGTAGCTTCATATCCCAATAGATATTTATTTTACTGTGTCGTGGTGTATAATGATCGTAACCGTGTTAGGAATCACACGTTAAAAGATAAGACCTCGTCAATACTTAGCTCACACAAATTTCGACTTCTTAGGGTGCGACAGCTGGTTAACGGAAAAAAATATTTTCAAACAGCTAGAAAATTTTGTACTATATGCATTGATATCGTTCAGTTTTTTCAAAATTCAAGTTTTTTGACTATTTTCAGCTCATTACTATATGATGATACGATGATATGATTTTTAGACATTTTTTCTCTATGAATTCACTTTCAACCAAAACGCTGCTGAAACAGTTCGATAAAAAAATCAGGCATTTGGCAATGATAGTGTTTAATGACCTAAATGTTCGACGTTGGTTTGGGAAATTTCGTTCCATATATTTTAGCTTCAATGATGAGTCCCGAAGTGATCTACCTACAGTAACCCTAAGGGAAGATTTTAGGACCCTGGTAGGGAATAACACTAGTTTTTGATGAATCAAAATGTATTGAAATCACCGTACGATAATTGAACATATTGACCTTCGAAGTTCTGCCTCACCTACCATACTCCCCATAATGTGGTAGGTGAGGCGGTTTTCAAGCGCTTCGTTAACTATCTCACCGGCAAAAACGACCTTCGTCGACTTCATTGAATCCCAAGCACCCAATATTTATGCTGACGGAATGAACCGTCTTTTGTTATCTTGGAAAAAGTGCACTGATTGAAATGGCGCTCATTTGGAATGAATTGAATTTTTTAAAATGTGCAAAGAGTGTATTGATGATTATCGCGTTGAATTTTATATTCAAATCATCAAGGAAAATGAATTTTCACAACTGAACAACTCAAACTGAAACAACATATTGTTACTTATCATTGTGTTAGAGTGGAGTTTTATTCTTAGTGACAATAATGAAAACTTTTTTGGAAGTGAACTCAATGACATTGCATTGGCAAGTATACCTTTATCAGTACAGTTGATTTCCTCATGAAAGACGATAAACCAACACAAAATCGGAGGAAGAAAACCTGAGGCTATCAATGGCAACCCACTTCCTATCCGAATTTGAGGCCTTGGGCGGAGAATTGGCTTTCTCCCAAAAAGGTATAAAATTCCCACATCAGAGGATTGAAAGCTGGCCGCTGGAATTGAGCGATCAGACAGCAGATTCAAAAAATTCATTCACAGCAATCACCAGGAATGGATGGAATCTTTCCTTTTATATAAAATAGTCAAAGAATCAAACCGTGCACCAAAGTTATACATACTTATCAGCTTAACATCCTTTTTTATGAATGAAAAAAAGAAGGCTGTGTCCAACATAAAAATGAACAGCATGAGGCTATCAGAAACGGTAAGTGATACGGGGTCGATTGTATGCCATTTACAAAGTTTTTAATATTTCGAGTAGTTTCGGAGATACAGGGTGTTTCAGAATTCGACGGACAAACTTATACCACGTCATTCCTCTTGCAAAATGATGAAAAATGAGGTAGGACATGTGTGTCCGGAAATGAGCCGTTTCAGAAATACAGGGTGTTGAAGTTGCAAAATAAAAAGGCCCTTTTCGTCGTAGCTCCCGGACTAAAAGGAATAAATTAATGAAACTCAGCAAATCGATTACGAGCTAAAATGTGCTTCTTCCAGTGGTATGTTTGCTTCAGTATCAGTAGCCAGTGGCGTTCCAGCGGGGTAATAGCTTATATTTCCCCCCTTATTTTTTACGCCACTGACTTTATATCCACAACCGTCTTTTTTTTAATTCCTTGATCAATTTTACGTAAAAACCAAATGAACATTCACTATGAAAAAACCAGTAGTTTTCGAGAAAAATTGAGTTGAACTGATACGTGCATTCTTATATGGGAATAATCGATTAAAATAATCGAAATTCCAAAACCAAAATTATTCGAACTCTTTTATGATTTTACCATTAATTTAGCGCTTGCAAGTGATGGTAATTATTGTGGGTTTTCTATCATCGTACCAATTTTTGTTATGTTTAGCATATTGTAATGACAAATCATAACTCTTGAGGCTTATTTTCGTGCTTGTCAATAGATTTCATTGTTGAAATGTTTTCATTGTTCTCAGATCTTCGAGTGACTTTGTGATCTGAAAAAAAGTGACCCCAAATAAAATTTGCGATCATTCGGAATCTCGACTGAATTAGGCTCCAATAATCCTAAAATAACACCATTATTCTGGATTTTGGGAAAATTATTTTTTGTTCACAATTATCCTGTCTTTCCCATTCGTGAAATCACACTTCTCTTTGTAGAATCGTAAATATCTTGAAGAATATTCATTAATAAGAAAATGAAAAACATTCTCAAAGTATACAGTGTTTTCAAATTTTCACAGATGAAGCCGAAAAACAAAATTTTACCTGTAGACTCTAATTATACGCCTGAAAAAAAGAAATGTATTTGGAAGAAGTCAATTTATTTGAATAACCATCTGATAAGATCTTCGCTAACTCTAGTCAGTAAATGAAGTTTTTTAAATAAATGAAGAAATGGAAGTTGTCTATTCACAGCTAATTACATAACTCTTAGTTGGATGTCGGTACTCATAATTCATCTTTGAGTAGAAATATCATGTTCAAAATATACCTTCTCTACACATATTTTAGGTAATGTGATATGTAATCTGAGAAACAATACTGTTGAAATTCTCGTACAGTGAGTCATAAACATGAATTTCTTTTTGAAATTTACATTGAAAATTCAAATGTGCTTTTGAATAATAATGAGAACATCTGATGAATAATCAATAGGGTAATTGTTCGAAATTTTTTCCGTCAACACTTATACACGATCTGCAACGGCGCAACATAGAAAATCGCACTTTTCAAATGATTCTAAATTTTCGGCAATCGTTATCGATGCAGCCTGAATGCGGGCGACTAATTCTTCTTGGCTTTTTGGTTGGTTTCATAAACCAGTGACTTCATATGACCCCAAAGAAAATAGTCAACAGGATTCAAATCTGGTGATCTGGCAGGCCATTGGTGGGGTCCACCTCGACCAATCCAATTGTCACCGAATTTCCGATTTAGGTACTCTCTAGCAGCTAACGAAAAATGAACAGAAGCACCGTCGTGCTGAAACCACATTCCATTCCGGATATTCAGAGGAACATCTTCTAACAATTCAGGCAATAATTCTCCCAAGAAAGTGCTATAATTGTCCCCATTCAAATTATCTGGTAAAAGATAAGGACCAACTAAACGGTTTTCTACTATTCCTGCCCAAACATTCAATGAAAATTTTGTTTGATGGCCATATGAGGATGAATAGCAAAAGGATTTTCCTCGGCCCAAATATGGCTATTGCGAGAATTGAAAATACCTTCCCTTGTGAATTTTGCCCCATCAGTGTATAACACTTGCTTGATAAATTCCGGATTATTTCTCCACATACTTAAAAACCATCGAGAAAATTCAATTCGATCTGGATAGTCCTCTGGTTTCAGTGCCTGAACTTTTCTCAGTCGATATGGGTATAACTGCTGTTCATGCAAAGTCCTCCAAACAGATGATGAAGACACATGCAGCACACTAGCTATAGATCTACTACTTTCAGAAGGATGTTCAGCAGCATAGTTCAATATCTCCTCTTCTGTGATATAATTTCTTACAGTTCTCTGTATACCTGCATTCCTTCTGGTAATTAAAAAACTTCCTGTTTCCCTGAGTCTTCTGTCCACGTTTTCGAACGTTTTCCAATTAGGAATTCTATTTCTTCCAGGAAAATTTTCACGATACATTCTATGTGCCAACCTTCCATTTCGTCCCGATTTTCTATAAATAAGGTGCATGTCCGCTAACTCTTCGAATGTAAAATTCATTTTTATTATACGAAATACACAATCAAACACTTTCTGACAGCTACGTTAACTTGGAAGTGTCATACGAATCTCATTTCATTTCCACAGCCCCCTAACAAATTTATTGTTGTCAATGAATAAAGTAATCCTCATTGCTTAGGTGGATCAAAGATTCTTATAAGTCACGTTATACGTAAACTATTCAACCAGTGGCTGAAGAACTCGAGAATATCGGTACAGTTATCTAACAAAACTATAATAGATATGCCCAGGAAACATTGTAGATGGCTAAGGTTGAAACAAGTAATGGTATTTTGGTTAATCGATAAAACTTGGATTTTTACCCAGTGAGAGAAGATAATTCGATAAAACATTCTGAGTTCAATTTTGCCAACTATTCGTAATTGTCTTTGAAAATCGTTTGGATGGAACATTTTATTAAAAAATAAATCTCGAGGTAAAGCCATTCAGTAGGTCTGCGGGCTCACAACATATCTGCAAAAAAAGTTGGTAAAATGGTAGAAAATCCGCAATATGTTGCCGAAGTGAATAATTTTTCAAGCACACAATGAATGGTAGAATGATGAAAGAGTTCAAATAATTTCGGTTTTGGAATTTCGATTATTTTACTCGATTATTAATATTCCCATATGAGAATGCACCTATCAGTTCAACTCATTTTTTCTCGAAAACTACTGGTTTTTTCATAGTGGATGTTTATTTGGTTTTTACGTAAAATTGATCAAGGAATTCAAAAAAATGACGGTTGTGGATATAAAGTCAGTGGCGTAAAAAATAAGGGGTGAAATATAAGCTATTACTCCGCTGGAACGCCACTGGCTACTGATACTGAAGCAAACATACCACTGGAGGAAGCACATTCTAGCTCGTAATCGATTTGCTGAGTTTCATTCATTTATTCCTTTCAGTCCGGGAGCTACGACGAAAAGGGTCTTTTTATTTTGCAACTTCAACGTCCTGTATTTCTGAAACGGCTCATTTCCGGACACACATGTCCTACCTCATTTTTCATCATTTTGCAAGAGGAATCACGTGGTATGAGTTTGTCGGTCGAATTCTGAAACACCTTGTATCTGAGAAAAAACGACATTTGAGAATTTAGTTTTTATCTTTCCCTAGCTTTATTTCCAAAGAAAATGTGAAAAAAGAGCACTCTGCCATGGCCATATTCTGTAAGGTACACGGTAACGTAAGCTGAATTTTTCTGCGACGTTTCGTCTTTTAAAAAACATCATCAACTTTGTATTTCTGTATGGGCAGAAACTAAACTTTTCCCTCTATACGACTCCATTTTTCATTGTGAATACAGCAACGTATCATGCAATATGATTTCATAACCATTTCTCGCGCAAAATGAATATTGATTACTCAACTTGCTTTTCTTGAATTATAGATAGTTCGCACTGGGACAAATGACACTGTTGTCATAATAATACTGTTGTTTGGCAGAATTTTTGACATATTACCGTTCCCACTATTACATCCCGTTACCTACCTAATTTGTGTTAAAAATGGAAAACGGCAGCTTTTTGAATACTGAAAAATTTGATATGTTGTCATGTTACATTTTGTGCCAAAGAAATTGTTTCGATGCTGAACGTGCGAACTCTAAGAAGTATCGAGAGAGGCGACAACCTGGTAAATCAATATTTAGACGTTCAGTTCTTACTTTAAAAGAATAGGTACGGATCATTCAAGAAACATGTGATTTCACGACAAAAGCAGTAATCAAACCCACCGCTCATTTTATCTTAAGAAGAAATAAATTTCTGCCATGTAAATTTAGATTTTGTCATGGACCGAGACCAGGTGACGATGTAAGGCGAACAACCTTTTGTGTATGATATACTAGAAAATGCCAAGACGATAAAAATTTCCCTTTCGAAATACTTTGGTCTGATGAAGCTAAGATCACAAACCATGGAATTATTAATTGGCGAAATGTTCATTATTGGTCGCAACAAAATTGGCGTGTACACAAAGTGTCCAGACATCAACATCGTTTAGATTTTAAACATGTGGGTTGGGAGTCTCGGTATGAATGTAATTAGACCTTTTATCTACCAAAACAATTCAAATGTAACATGGATCAATAAGTCCCGAGACTAACAATGAAAACAACATTTTTTTTACAAATTTTTTTTTATTCATCAACATAATCTCCTTTTAGGGTGATACAATGGTTCCAACGCTTTTCCAATTTTTCAATACCATGTTTATAAAAAAATGTTTCTTTCGCTTCAAAATAAGTTTCAGTTTCAGCGATGACCTCCTCATTTGAGCCAAATCTTTTTCCCTGGAGCATTTTTTTAAGATCAGCAAAGAGCCAGTAGTCACTGGGGCTAAATTTGATGAGTATGGGGGGTGAGGAAGCAGATCAAAGCCCAATTCGTTTAATTTTGCCATTGTTTTCATCGACCTGTGGCAAGGTGCATTGTCTTGGTGAAAAAGGATTTTTTTTCTCTGCATGTGCGGTCGTTTTTTTGCGATTTCCTCCTTCAAACGTACCAGTAAGTCAATATAATAATCACTGTTGATCGATTTACCTTTTTCGAGGTAGTCAATGAAAATCACGCCATGCGCATCCCAAAAAACTGACGCCATCACTTTGCCAGCTGACTGCTGCGTTTTCGGACGTTTCGGACGGCTTTCGCCAGCTGTGCGCCACTCAGATGACTGCCGCTTTGACTCTGGAGTGTAGTGATGTATCCATGTTTCGTCCATGGTCACGTAACGACGCAAGAAATCTTTTTTGTTGCGAGTAAATAGCGATAAACAGCTTTCTGAATCATCGACTCGTTGATGTTTTTGTTCCATCGAAAGCAATCGCGGCACCCACTTAGAAAAAACCTTTTTCATGCTCAATTTTTCATGAAGGATAGTAAATACACTTCCATATGATATCTGTGTCATCTCAGCAATCTCACGGAGCTTCACTTTACGATCTTTCATTACAATTTTTGTCACTTCACTCACATTTTTCGGTGTAACAGCTTCCACAGGTCTACCCGAGCGTTCTGCGTCATTTGTGTCGGTACGACCACGTTTAAACTCGGCAAACCACCGACAAATCGTTGCTTTTGATGGACAAGAGTCCAGGTAACATTTTTCAATCCATTCTTTCGCTTGCACGGTGTTTTTACCCATTAAAAAACAATGTTTTATCAGAACACGAAACTCGGTTTTTTCCATTTTTTAAACAAACTACAAAACGACTTTACTCTAACCTCGATAACTCAGCTGTTTCTGGTCCGATCGACTTAAAATTTCGACACGTTTCAAGCAAAGGTTAGTACTCTAGAAAGACGTGGTTACTGGTTTACTAAGAGCGCCATCTCTGGGTTAGTCTCGGGACTTATTGATCCATGTAGTAAATATAAATGATTTGCAGCGGTTACTCATAGCTGCTGGTTACAACAACATTGTGCTCCAGCACATAACGCTAGAATTGTTTGTGATGATTTGAACCGTCACTTCCTAGGACAGTGAATTGGTACTTATACTGATTCATCCTGGCATGCCAGGTCCCCTGACCTAACACCACTAGACTCATATCAAGAACCAAGTGTACTCTCATAATTTTCAAAATAAAGATTTGCTAAGACTGGTTAATGCATCCTTTAACAATATTGTTCCAAATATGTTAACTAAAGTTTTGAATACGTCTGTGAGACGAGCGTACTTGTGCTCAGAAAATAACGGAGGATTACTTGACTACTTATCATAAGTTTCTGTTTATTTCCTATAATACATATTAGCTCCTTGTTATAACACTACAATTACATTTCATAAAGTAAACATTTTATATTGCGACTCATCTTTGTATTCAACAATGCCAACATTTCGGCACATTGAAATTTATTATAAATAAGACTAATCAGTTTACTTCATGTATCAAAATATATTTTTTCAGCGCGTAGTATCTGAAATTGAAGAAAAGCAGGTTAGGTAATCAATTTTCATTTCGCGCGAGAAATGGTTATGAAGTCATATTGTGTGACACGTTGCTGTATTCACAATGAAAAATGGAATCGTATACAGGGTATACCTTACATTCGGCCCATATAAAAATACAAATTTGATGATGTTTTCTAAAAGACGAAACATCGCAGAAAAATTCAGCCAACGTTTTCTTGTAGCTCTCAAGAAGTAGCCATGGCAAAGTGCTATTTTTTTTACATTTCCTTCAAAAATAAACCTGGGAGGAAATAAAAACAAATTCCGGTTGTTTTCGGATATCTACGCTACGCGCTGTTTTTGAACAAGATAATTGAATTTACAATAGGGCTACCGAAAATCAAAAACACCACTAACATGCCCGACTAGGTCAGTGGTTTGCACAAAGTCGTGGGTGCAACTAATTAAAAAAAAACAATGATTTTTAACTTAATGGGGAAGCGCCACCAATTTTTGTTGGCCAGTTAAAAACCGGAAAACTGCCCAGTTATTGGGGAAGCCCACTATTGAAATATTTAACTTCTCATAAAAGTAATAATTCTATTTGCAATGACTAAGGAAGTTTATTACAATAATAAAAAAAAGAAATACAGTAACCCCTCTGTTTGCCAATTCCTCACTTCAATTGCTAGATTACTACTATCATAATACATTCGCTAATATGTGCTAATATATGACGTCACGTAAAAGCTTACACCACTCCTCTCAATGAGGTAACTTGTACATTTTATTATAGGAAATAAATAAACACCGGGTTCTTTATTCAAATAACTTAGTCTGAACTTAGCTGCTTTTCGGGTGCTCCTTTTTCGTAAGCTGCCAGGGAATGAATACTGATCCGGCAGTATCGGCACAGTATTTCTGTATACAGTAGTTTCACTCATCGTCGGTCCCTTTGATGTCGGTGTCCAGGAGTTTCATTTTTTATAATGATGACGTATTTGACACTAATGGCATTTCTCCCTACAACAATCTCAACCAAAGCGTGTATACACTGCTCAACATAACAACTATTCATATAAACTGCTAAAAAAAAAACCGTCTATGAAAACCATGTTGGGCACCTGAGAAAATTGTACAAATGATAATTTTGCATTTGTGTAATATTGAAGTAACCCAGATCATTTGGGCAATGATGAACTAAGTTTCAAGTAGATTTTAAAAATTCATGGAATCGGCAGATGTTCATATTCGAATGTGACAAAATATATTTTCATTTCAACAAGAAAAAAGACAAGATAAAGAACGCGTTTTGTTATTCATGAACCATGGTACGAATCCATGCGAAATTTCTTTGTAGTGATTTTTGGGGCCAAATATAGCATATTCATTTATTGATTGGAGAATTCAAGATGGCGGACGAGTTTGCCGATTCGATTATATTAAGGACCAATTATTAAAAATATTCCTAATCGAATTCATCACTCAAGATTAAGGAATTTGTAGAGCCTATTCTTTCTGAATTATGTAGTTACTATTCAGGACTTGAAGAAGTAAAAAAGTAATTAAGTATGTAGTGTTCAATCATACAAAAATAATTTTTTTGTATGTATGTACTAACTATAAATGTATGTGAGAGTTTTCGGAGTCGGAAGTTATGAATTATTTACACTGTAAGATAATAGGTTGTTTTGCTGCTTCCAGCTTTTATCCAAATAAAAATTGATAATAAAATCACTGACAAGTCCAAATGCATTTTGACTATACCATTTTATATATGTTTTCCGACAGAAAACAACTACTTCTTTAGCTAATAACTCGACATATAATGACAAATGTTGATATTTGAATCTATACAAGTCTAGATGTCTAATCAACCCCGAAAAGTTGCTGCGTAGATTAAAAACAGTTATTCTAAATGAAACATGTCATATTAGTCAGCAACTTTCTATATAATGTAAATTTGACTATCAAAAATACCTTACGACTGTTAACCTTTCGGAATCCAAGTCGCCTCAGACATAATTGCAAAGATTCTCACTTTGAAGAAACAACTTTGCAAGAGCTCTCTAGGACAAATAGTGGGACTTCGCCTGATTCGAACAAGGAACCAACTGCGAACCGTTTTGAAGTGTTCCTCATCAGTGCAGACCATGCTATCACGGTTGTATACACACAGGGACTCGGCACAGTATAGTTATATAAGTATACTGTGGACTCGGTATTCCTCGTAGACAGCTCTTGCAGAGTTGTTCCTTCAAAGAAACACTGCTAGCAAACGAATAAAAGTATATGCAACAAAACTTAGAACACGTGAAAACTACGAAATAAACAGAAATCACAGTATTTTATACGTTATGATTGCATTTTGCACTGTTGCCAATGTGACAATTATCGTTATCCGACATAATATTGTAGATTTGCCAAAATGATCATTTTCGAATAAAATACGTGGAATATTTCTGAGAACCAACGTCTAATCCAGTAATATTCCAGCAATCAGAATTTTATGGAATAAGAGACCACCTTTAACATTTTTTCACGAGTTGTAAAATAATGTATCACAGTAGGTTGGGTGAAACCCATGAAATTCGACAACTATGGAAGGTTTGCATGCCTGTCTTAAACTCGTCGTTTGCGCAGACCTAAGACATCGACGCGTGGGTCTGCGCGTAGGAAAATTCAAACCACAAATCAGCCTTTATGAAATTACTGTATACAAAATACTGTGGTATCGGTGGATACGGATGTAGTAGGAATCTGTTGATATTCCCAGTGGTAATTACAAGTAAAGGTAACGATCAGGAAACTACTTCAAGAGACTGATCTGGCAATCGATTTCAATTTCCAAAATTCAAGCTGATGCAAATACGCCTTTCTTAGGAATATTCTAACATCCTCCTAATAATCGAGGGTGTTTCCAACACAAAACAGACAAAGATCGTCCTCTGAGAATTGAGAGAAAATACTGACTATTTGCCCTTTTTATAAAAATCCTGCTTTTGCAGCGGTGGTTTCCAATACTGTCCCAAAATACTCCAAACTTCACGCAATATCAAAAAGGAACCACAGTTGGCTGAAAATTCGAAAATTCCTTCTAGGTAGTTAACGAGCGAAATAATTCAACCAGGCAATCAGTTCATTCAGCAATTCACGATCGAAAAATATCTTTTCGCCAAAATTCCCGTCCTTATCCTTATGTCCTTGGGTGTGAGGAAAAAAGAAACACAACCTATTTACCGACCTATAGTCTATTTCAAAAGAGTGTAGAGTAATAAATCATGAAGTGTCATAAAATTTGCCTGAATTTCGTTGTCGTCCATGGGCGTAGGCAAATCTTAGGATTATTAAACTTAATAATTAAAGTAAATTAAAAATTACAGACATAGATAATAATAAAAGGCCATTTTTGGGAAGTAATTTGGTCTAAAACTAAGTACCTACATGTATTTAGGTAAGTAAAATTTCTTAAAAAAAGATTAAGATTAATTTTAGTGGTTCTTGTAAACTTATTTAATATGCAATTTGGGTTCATATACTTGAGCATGATTTCTCAAAAAAGGGTTAACACTTAGTTCCGAGGTGCCATGTCATTATAATAATCCCTTTTTGACCCTGCCCACCAATCATGCAATACCTATTAAACCCAGGTAATTAAGAAAAAGGGTTTAAATATATTGTAATGGTGTCTTAAACATTCAAGTTATAATAGTAATTGTTACTACACCAATTAAACGTACAGTGATATTGTGATATAGAAATAGTGAAAAAGTTATAAAATGGGGACATTTACTCCAAAGAAAAGAAGTGTAAAAAATTCTCCGCTATCTGTTTGCGAAAAAGTTATAATTTTAAATGTATATGATTGCATAAAACACGATCACCCTAGTTTTTAAATTATTGCGAGAAAGAAAGATATCAGGCCAGGTAAGTCCATGCAAGAGAAAATCAGGAAGACCAATAAAAATCTTAGATGAAGACACCAAATGTGACATTCGAAGAAAAGTTCATTCGTTTTATTTTAAAAAGGAAATACCCACTCTTGAAAAAATATTTATCGAGATAAGCCAAGATAACGATATTCCTTTGATATCCAGAAAACTTTTATGGAAAACTTTAAAAAGTATGAATTTTGCCTGGGAAAAGCACAATCGAAAGGCACTATTACTGGAAAGTGATGAAATTGTTTGCTGGAGACGAAAATATTTGACAACTATAAAGCAGTACTGCAGAGAGCAAAAGAAAATTTTTTATCTTGATGAGACGTGGATAAACGAAGGTTATATAGTCAAAAAAATGTGGCAAGATAAAAATATAACAAGTTCTCGCCAAGCTTTCATAGAAGGCCTTTCGACGGGTATTAAAGTGCCTTCGGGAAAAGGGAAGAGGCTTATAATTGCTCACATTGGAAGCGAAGACGGATTTTTAAAAGAAGGTTTGTTAAGCTTTGAGTCGTGCCGGACGGGAGATTATCATGAGGACATGAATTAGGATGTCTTCGAAGACTACTTCGGGGAAATGTTAAAATTTCTTTCAGCTGATTCGGTCGTGGTTATGGATAATGCAAGCTACCATTCAAGGCGCTTAGAGAAGGTACCAACTTCAGCTTGGAGAGAGCAAGAAATTATTAACTGGCTGTCAAATAAAGGTATTCAGTTTGAGACGAATTCAGTAAAGAAGGAACTACTAGCCATAGTAAAACAACATAAATCTCGCTTCATGAAATATGCCGTAGAAGATGTAGCAGAAAAGTATAAAGTAACTGTGCTGCGCCTACCGCCATATCATTGCAAATTAAATCCTATAGAACTTATATGGGCACAAGTTAAAGGATATGTTGCAAGGCACAATACCACATTTAAAATGAAAGATGTCAAGGTATTGTTTGATCAAGCCATTATGGAAATCACATCAGAAAACTGGCAAAAAGCAATCCGGCATGTTTTAAAAGAGGAAGATAAAATGTGGGAACTGGACAACTAGGTCGATCAGGGGGTTGACCCTATAATTATAACACCAGGGGATGATGACAGTTCTTCGGATGAAGACTATACTGATGTAGAATAATTTAATTGAATTGTAAATATACTGTAGCGGGATAAGCAATCTGGACAGAGACCAGTGTATCAGTGACAGTGACACTTTTGCTTAGGTTAGGGTTTAGAATTAAGGGTAGTCTGAATAATTATTTTCTCGGAAGGTTCTCGAAAATTGTACCTAGTAATCTCTAGAACATTCAATTAGGGTATAAATAGAGTGTTGTTAAACGTTAAGGGAAGTTCACAGTTTTAGTATTGTTCAAGTGTCAAATTGTAATAACGTATCCAGTAAAGTTCTTGTCGTTTTTGTGAATAAATTGATTTAAAGTCCCCACAAGTGTTTCAATACGTAAAGTTCGTTCGTGTGTGTTTGTGAGTATTTCCCAATTTCGGTTCGTATATATTTTATTGTTACATTTTATATTTTTTTAATAACACTGTTCTGCTGTATTAAATTTTTATTTCCTTTAATATAATTTTTATGAATGCATATTCTTTTGGCAATTATCCCACTAGCGCGCCTCTGGCTCAGTATTTATCCGTCGATAACAATGAACAAATTCCTTAAAACAGGGTGATACCTACCTGCTCTTTATGAAACGACATAATTTTGCAATGCGGACTAGGGAAGTGACAGAATTTATTGACGGATCACCCTGTAGCGCTTTTGAATACTTAATGAGATTTTATTACTCTACACTCTTTTGAAATAGACTATAGTCGGTGTCATAGGCGGGTTATAAAGGTTTTGAATATGCATAAATTCGCATGCGGAAATGAATAAACTAACCGATTATTAAAAGTATAAATAAATTGTTTAATTTATAACAAAGCAAAATTGTATCGTAACAATCTCCGAAACTACTACTTTCCAAATGGCATATTATTAGGCACATAAATACGCTACTTTTCTCTAATTCAATCGACCCCGTATCACTTACCGTTTTCGATATCCTCATGCTGTTTATCATCTTGGACACTTGAGACACTTAAGAAAAGACCTTTCAGTGCTCGTCGAAATAGGAAATCGACAGATTTCCAATATCGCAATAAGCTACTGATGTCCTGAGATATATAGTTCAAGTATAGAGACCAGAAGTAACAGCATATAAACCTTTATCAGGACTTAACTACAATAATATACTCAAAATAGTTTTTTCATGAAGATATAAATATGGAACACCTAGTAACGGTAGACTGAAAAAAAAAACTGGCACAATACGAGCAGAAAAACATAGACATTTTTCAAATGAATGAAATTTTGAAAAAGTGAGTTCTTTTATGTGGAATAATCATCTGAATACCAGATAATTTACTCCTATCTTTCTGGTATTCAAGTAGAAATTCATAAAGTTGGCTCACATTGTTAGAATCTGTTAACATAAAATGTTACTCATTATTCATGTATGTCATTTCTGAATATTTTCTTTCAATTAGAGTTGTTTCCCTATCTTTGATTTCTATGTGTTTGATATCCATTCAGTGATCCTTCATATTGACGTGTTCATATGATGCGCAATAATTAACGTTTCGTCTGTAGTCGCCTTTGTATGAAGTTATGAAACTGATAAGAGACGTAGAAGAATGACCTATATATGTTTTGAATCAATCCACACTTGAAATTTTGTATATTGTGTTCGAAATGACTTTAGATGAATGGACGGATGTTCGATGCGGTGTTGCGTCCAGGAAAAGATAAATACTCAACGCAAATAAAATTGTTTCATTCATCCTCTCTAACAACAATGTACATCAACCCCTTTTCTTCGGTGTCCGCCATACTCTTAACAGTATAAACTCCCTTGACCAGTGTTGCCAACCTATCAGTGAGAAGAATGCACTTTACGAACAAATGTAAGGTGTGTTGAAATCTATGAGGCCTCATTTCAGCATTTTCTCAAATAAACACCCATTCAAAGATAACGGTTTCTCTGATACTTCGATTTCACGTGCGACATCAATGAAGTTTTCCAGCTGAATATTCTTAGAAAACTTGAACTTTATAGAATTTCATATGTTTCAGCCTGCGATGTTTCCATTCATTCAATGAATGAAAATAGTTGTTAGTAGTAATTTCAATGTGATCCAATTCCGTTTCTGTGGTATCATGTCAATTCGAATGTAATGAATAAATACTTATTATCGCCAATGAGCGTGAAAATTATGTCAATATGTATGGAGGCCAATTATTTCGATGATGGATGCAATAGAGCACAGAGGAAATTATTGAGTTCAACAGTTTTCAAAGACAAACAGGAGTTTTTGAAGGCGAAGTCCCAAAGAACACTACTACCCTACAAATATAAACTGAGGTTGATATTCAAAGATCTTCGAAAAGTAGATACAGAAACTGTTAAATTTGTTCCAGAATATGCAAGCAAGGCTTACGAAAACGAAGTCACAAATGGGATTTTGACCTTTATAGATTTCCCATATAATAATAATAATAATAAATTTATTTTATCTTTAGAAACACATACAGTTTATCGATACGTCAACAAAGTATATCTGAAATAGTCTAAAATTAAAAACATTACAGGTTACTAGCTTAAAATTGAGTAATTGAACAACATTTTAACATTAACACGCAAGTTAAAAATATAGACTTTATAGACTTGTAACAATATTCATTTAGTCTTTAGGAAACATAGTCGATACAGGATGACATAAATTCATTATTACAATAATAGCATTACAATTGAAAGATATCACGGCAGTTTAAATTTCAGCTATAATATCCCAAGGACATTGATAACTAACGAAATAATTTTATCACAGTTTTCGAAAGCACGTTATTTGGTAACATCCCGACGCCGAAGGCGGAGGGATGTTACCTAAAATAACGTGCTTGAGGAAGTTGTGATAAAATTATGAGTTATTTATCAATGTTCGAGGGATATTTGGTGAGAAAATTTTTTGCGATTCGAACAAAATTATTTATTGAACACACAGTTATTAAAAGAACAATTCGTATAATGATATTCCGTTGATCTTGCTGTATTCGCCTCGGTTATTGCATAGGTGTTTCCACGCATACTATTGATTATTTGGTTATGATGTTCCTGATCAATATTCAAATGAGGTTTTATGGAATTTCCATTATTGTGCCCAGTAATTTTCAACAATTGCTGTTCTTGAACTCCACTCTTAGCTAGTTGACTGACTGCAGTTGCTCTATTAGAGTGATTGGTTATTTTCCTCTGTTTCGTTATCCACGCCAATTGCTTCAGCAGAAGATTTCGTCCATCCGTTGATTATATTTCTACCCAGAGGCATATTGTCATACTTCCTGTCTTCCTGTGACGATTTGGCCTTAAAAATAGTCTATTTGTCTTGATATTTGTGCCTCGTTTTGATAATAATTTAATGAATAATCTGACAGGACAAGCATTGTTATCACTATTTTGAACTAACCATTTGCTAGAGGCGCAGTTCTTTGAACCCCCTTGGCAGGTTTTACTGAAAATTGGATTATATTCTATCCTATTAGTTGGAGATCCATTGTTGTCCTTTTCGATATGAAAATAATCAACTAAGCAAGCAGCACCTTCACCACCTCTCCAAGCCAATTCCACCGCTGCTATGTGATAAAATTTGCGTAGGAGTCCTATAGGGGTATTTTCATCCCAAAAGGTTATAATTTTACTCATTTCATTTGAAGTTAATGGTACTGAGCTTGTTTTGCGTTTAGTGAGATCTGTTTGTAAATTTCTTCGTGCTGCGTCGCGTGCATTCCGCGCTTGTTTGAATGCAACACTTTTAAAGGGGTCTAGCATGATATTATACTCCTTGTAATACTTTTCTTGTAATAATTTGCTTGTTATATTCCATACGGTTTTAACAGTAGCCTCCTTAAACTCTGTGCTATCCTTTTTTCTCATATTAATCGCCCAATCCTTGAGTATTAATGCAAGCTCTTCGAGAGTACGATTTCCATCCAATTCATATTTTCTGGCGTCACAAAACTCCATAAATATTTTCCAAGTGTATTTTCTTCAATGATTTTGTAAATTGCCGCATCATTTTGAACACCAAAGCGAGGAAGTGACATTTTCGAAATAAATTGAATTACTGAAATGTCAAACAACTTTATTGTGTTGGTTGCTTAGCAATGTCATGACATAAGTGATAACTACCCGTGAAAACTATCCATGGGTAGTTATCAGTGTAATGATGGTTTCATTGGTTATTTCGATACACATGACTAGGAATAGGCAAATTTGATAGGATAATTTTTTTGGCAAAAAATTTTCAACTTAATAATCTAGTGACTATCACATGCTATATTATATAGCTTTCTACTTTGGGCAATCAATTCGAACAAGTCTCTAACCTCCCAATTACATCAGAAAATTCATCAAAGTTATAAATAGGGTTTGTACTCAAAATATTTTTTAACTTACTCTTGAATGTTTTGCTTGGTAATTGACGAAACTGAGGTGGTAGTAAATTGTATAGCCTGATACCGACATTATCTGTTCTCTTCAATCTATTTAATTCCTGTACAAGATCTGTTTTATGTCTTGTATTGTAATGATGTATGTCTGTGTGCATGGTATGTTTATTTAAGTTTTCCTCAATGTTTAGCAGATTTTCAAATACAATAACTGAATATAGAGTCATAATTTTCATAGCTTTAAATAACGGTCGACAGATTTCACTGGGTTTACTCGAGGTTATGGCTCTCACGGCTGCTTTTTGAATAATAAATACTTTGTCTAGATGAGTTTTAGATGCTGAACTCTAGCTTAGAATCCCGTATTTCAGAATTGAATGGAAAAGGGAATGATATGTCATTAGTGCTGCATTTTGGTTTATAACTTTTTTTATCACTCTTATTGCATAAATTGTCTCACTTAGTCTATTGCACATATTATTTATATATTCTGACCATCTTAAATTTGAATCTATATTTACCCCCAAGAACTTGACCACCGATTGTTCGTTTATATTCGATTTATTGATTTCAAAAGTTAAATATTCTGTTTTTTGTTCGTTCAATATTAACTCGTTTGGTATAAACCAAGATTTTGCTTTATCCAAGATCATATTCAGGCTTTGTTGCGGGCAATTCAATTCATCAACTGTTTTACTCAGCGTTGCATCATCTGCATACATTATTGTTTCAATATTTACTTGGCCCATGGTATGTGGTAAATCGTTAATATATATAAGGAACAATAGTGGGCCCAGTATGGAACCCTGAGGCACCCCTCTGATTAAATTCATTTTTTCACTCCGCGAATCTGTCAGTTCTACTACTTGGCTTCTTCCTTTTAAATATGAGGCTATTATATCAGAGCAAACTCCTCTGACTCCATAAAAATTTAATTTCTCCAAAAGAATTTGATGATTCACACAATCAAAAGCTGAAGTAAGGTCAGTGAAAACACTTAAATATTTATCTTTGTTATCAAAAGCCATTTTTATGTTATCTGTTAGGGTGTTTATTGCCTGGGCAGTAGACATGGCTCTTCTGAAACCAAACTGATTTGGACTGAGAATATTGTTCATTTCCAAGTAGTCTACTAATTGATTATATATTGCCTGTTCAATCACCTTTGATATGGATGGAAGAATTGAGATCTGCCTGAAATTTTTTATTTCACTTTGACTTCCTTTTTTGTGTACAGGAATAACTTCACCAATTTTCAGCTCCTGTGGGAAATACCATTCATTAAAACATGCATTAATTATATCTGCTAATGGTTCGATTATATATGGTATGATGCGCTTGATAACAAAAGTGCTAACACCGTTTATATCTTCAGTTCTTTTATTTTTGAGCTTGTTCATTATGATTCTTATGTCGTCTGGAGTTACCGGTCTGAAAAACATCGAGTTAGCCAAGTTAGTTTTCCTCTCTAGTAAACTTATAGGATCTATTTCAGATTTTGGCCTCTTTTCTAAGATAGAGTTTATATTGTTTATGAAATAATGATTATTCTCGTCTGGTGTTATATTTTCGGGGCTGTGTGCTATTTTATTTTTCCTACCAGTCTCAGTATTTATAATATGCCATGCGTCTTGCTATAATTATCAGTATTTCTTAATAATTGTTGATAATGCTCTTGTTTTGCTTTTCCCAATATATCTAAATACCTTTTTTGTGTTCTTTATATAGAATTTTATTTTGTTCTGTAGAATTTTGCTTTTGTAAATTATAGTTTCGGGCCACGGGAACCACTTTTTAAAAAGACTTTATTTAGATTTACAGACTTTATTGTACAGAAGTTACTCTGACAATCGTACTAACAGAACTGACTCTTCTTTCAAGATGGCTAGCTTTTATAAGTTTATTATAACTTAGTCAGCATTTGATGAATAAGCATAAAGGAGGGTTTTATATACATAACTCCTCCATCCCTAAGATGAAAATAATACATTAACATTATTTTCATCAACATTTTCTAAATGAATATTTTCTTGTTTATTTTTCCTTTTAAAACATTTAAATTTGTTCTTATATTTGGAATATAAAATAAAATATGTAAGAAGTATTATAAATATGAATATACAAATATACATTAAAGTATAAGAAGTGCTGTCTTCTTCTAAGGCTTCTAGTCGATGTAATTGGGTTTTTTCAGCAAGGTCCTGAAGTCGGGTTAGTTCGTCGAGGTTTACTCTTTCAGGAACTTTCATAGGGTTATTCTCAGGATGTAGCTGGATAGTATCTATTTCGGGTAACTGTAGAGGGTTTCCTTGAACGGAAGTGGCGTCGTTGGAATAAACTTCGCCTCTAACAGTGAGGTTACATTTATGTGGGATATGGATCAACTGTGGTTGTCTGATATTTTCGTATCCATGCTCCTTACAATTTTTCTCAATCATGATCTTATCAATGGGGATAATAATCATGTAGGCATCGTTGACAGGTTCTATTATGTCCTGGTCTAATTGAATTTGAATCGTCTGGCATTGATGATCGGTTTTACCAATTAGTAATTTCGGTAAACAATCTTCTTTTGAAATTTGGTTGTCAACATGGTATATGCAGGTATTTTCAATTCTCGTACAGGGTTCATCTTCATAATGATGGTAAGTCGAGTTAAGAATTATATAGGGTTTTAAAGGAACGATAGCTTGGTTGAGTATTGGAATTGGGAACAAATGGAAGTAATCATAAACATTTTCAAGAAGTATCGGAAAATGAATTGCAAATATAATAATTCCATTTTTATAATTAATTTCAATTTTTAGTAATTTATTATACGACTGAATGTTTTTAAAGTTTGGTAAACTGCCTTTGTAAAGGTTTGACATTATTTTTAATAATTCTTCGATATCAGATAATGGTAATATCGTGCTATGAATAATGTTTAATTCTGCAAATAAAATTGAATCTTCAATGTTATTAAGTATTGATAATATAATTTGACAATCTATTATCATTGTATCAAGAGAATTTTGAAGTCTTAAGAATAGCGTGAACTTATTCAGATTTAAGACAATACTTTTTATTTGTTCGTCAATTAATTGTTGGTTTTTAACAATCTGCTGTAAGCTATTCGTAGTTTCATTCATAAATTTTCTTGTGATAGTTAGGTAATTTTCTAAATCATGGTGAAGCATGTTCTGATTCTTTTCCAAAGTGAAAATTGCTTTATTATATTTTTCTGCATCTTCATCATCTAAAGTACCAAAGAGCCATTTACTTGTTCTGCCTACTATATTAATAAGTGCCCTTTTCGATCGATTATTTTCTTGAGGTTTAATATTGATTAATTTCACTTTGATTGTGTCTAGCAAATAATTCAGATGATTATACATGTGGTGTAGTTGTGGGTATAAAGGGTCTTTGATCAAGATAAATTCTGCGATTGTTTTTGTATTATTATTTAAGATGTTTAGGGGAGAATCAAATTGTTTTAAGTCAATGTATTTTATAAACGTATGTTTTTGTGTAGTGGATCTTGCTTTTCCAAGGGAAAAGGGAAGGATAGGGTTATTTATCCTCGTCATTATTATGTCTTGTCCTGTCGTCGCAAGGATTCCGAGAAGTAGAAGGTATAACGTTGTCATCTGAAACAATTTGTTTCTTAATGATTTTTCTTTGTGGCTTTAACTTACTTTTATGGTATTTTGATTTAGAAGTTTCAATTTTGAAGTTACTATCTTTTTTTGGTTGAATTTCCTTATATAAGGGTGATAATTTATTTCGAGGAGTTTCTTTAAGAAAAGTATTTTTATTAATTTCAATTTCTGGGGGGTCATTTCTGTTGGAATTTACTTTAGATAGGTTCTTGGCTTTTTCATTGTTTTGTTCTACTATTTCTTTTAATATTTTCATATTTCTCGAATGTTTTTCTATATAGTTTGAGGTTATCTTTTCTAACGTTACATCATAAGGACTCTGGTGTTCTACATTACCTTTAATAATTTGAAAGGGTGTGAATTTAGTTGCGGAATGGACAGTATTATTATATCCTAGAATCGCATACAACATTTGTTTTGTTATTGGTCGATTAGGAAATTCTAATTTTAAAGTTCGTATTTCTTCAATTAGAGTAGAATGAAAACGTTCTACCGGACCATTACTGTTCGGGTTTTTTGGGGTGATGTAATGCAACATAATTTTATGGAGTTTGCAAAAATCTTCAATCAAGTTATTTTTAAATTCTGTGCCAGAATCGCAAGTTATTTTATTTGGAATACCGTAATGGGATATGAATTTTAATAAACCATCTAAGATGTCTGTCGCATTTAGTTGTATGGGGTATGCTTGTGCAAAGCGCGAAAAGCTGTCAATAATTGTTAGGAATTTTAGTCTATCAAGTGATAGAACATCAACATAAATATGTTCAAACGGGTATTCTCCAATTGGTGTTGGGTTAAATTTTATGACATTAGGGTGCCTTTCGTATTTTGATTTTTGACATGTTACGCATGTATTTACGTAGTTTGTTATGTCTTGAATCATATTAGGCCAATAGTATACTTTTGATAGAGACAGTTTTGTTTCATTTATGCCTCTATGTGTAGTTTTTGTTTCATGATGGTATTTAATTTTTTCTCGTTGTTCATTTTTCTTCAAAATGTCTTTCAATAGTATATTACTTTGAACAAGTTTAAAGGCTGAGTTTCTAAAATGTTTTTGGATTATCGGAATTATTACATTCTTTAGTTCCTCTTGAAATATTATACCATAAACAGTATTAGGTTTTAAATATTCTAAAAAGATTTTAACTATATCGTTTTCAATGTTTCTATTAGATATTACGATTTTTAAACGTGTCTTATCAAAGGGTTTAGTTATACTTACTTTTGGTGAAATTATGTCGTTACTTTGAATTAAGAATATTTGATTTTTAAATTTATTTAATGGTTGCTCTGATATTGGGATTTCTAAAACTGGGTCTTCTTGCGAAGAATGTTGTGTTTCATTTGAGTGTTTTATTTTCGGTTCTTCTTGTTGGGCTGGTACGACTATTATGTCTGAAAGTATTTCAATCTTCTTTTCCTCTGGGAGTTTTTGTTTTTCTTTAGCTGGTTGAAAATGTCCTGTGTGGTAATTTTCGGGTTGGGGTTCTTCTCTTGATTGATGTTTTTCGACTTCTTCATTGGCGAGTTCATCTATTTCTTGCACTATTTTGGCAATTTCATCAATCTCAGGGTTATCGTTTTCATCTACGCAATATTCTGCGAAATCTTCTAAACGGTCTTCTTCCGTATCGAAATTTCCTAGTAAAGAATAATTTTCTAATGGATGTAGTTCAATTCTGGATAGGGCATCAGCAACAGAATTCTTTTTTCCTTTTCTATGTATGATGTTATATTCATACTCTTCTAATCTTAGGCGCCATCTTACTAATTTTGAAGAGGGGTCTTTTAAATTGAATAACCATTGGAGTGGTTTATGATCGGTAACAATCGTAAATTTTCTACCAAAAAGGTAAGGTCTAAAGTATTTGGTAAAATTGACAATTGCCAATAATTCCTTTTCTATAGTTGAATAATTTTGTTCTGCGGGATTTAAAGTTCTTGAGGCATACGCGATGGGTTTATCTTTACCTAGAGGGCCTTGTGATAACACAGCTCCAATTGCTACGTTAGAAGCATCGGTTGTCAAGATAAAAGGTTTACTAAAATCGGGATGTTGAAGAAGAGGTTCATTAGTTAAAACTTGTTTACATTTTTCGAAGGTTTCTAGGAATTCGGCAGAATGAAGGATTTTCTCTCCTTTTTTTAGACATTGAGTTAGCGGTTTTGTTAATTGCGCGAAATCTTTAATAAATTTTCTATAATATCCTAGCAAACCGAGGAATGATTTTATATCTCTAGCAGTAGTTGGTATGGGAAAATTTTGGATTGCTTTTATTTTATTCGGATTGGGTTTTATACCGTGGGGTGTTACAATATGTCCTAAAAATTCTACATTTTGTTTTAAGAATTCCGATTTGTCTAATTGTACTTTCAATTTAGCTTCTCTTAATACTTTAAAGACTTGTTTTAGATTGGAGATGTGTTCCTGAAGGGAGGTCGAAAAAATTATTATATCGTCCATATAGACGAGACATATTTTGTTTCTTAGGTCTTTCAAAACGTAATCCATAACGCGTTGAAACGTCGCTGGAGCGTTCTTTAATCCAAACGGCATTCTGACATATTCGTAATGGCCGTGTTCTACGTTGAAGGCTGTTTTGTCAATAGAATTTTCTTCCATCTCTATTTGGTGAAATCCTGAAGTTAAATCTAGGGTAGTGAAGTAGTTACATTTCCCTAGTTTATCCAGTATGTCCTCGATATTAGGAATGGGGTATCGGTCATCAATCGTTTTTTTCGTTCAATTTCCTATAATCAACGACAATTCTCCATTTTTTCTTTCCTGAGGCGTCCGCTTTCTTCGGTACAATCCAAATAGGGCTACTCCAAGATGATGATGATGGTCGTATTATTCCGTCATTCAACATTTTTTCTATTTGTTTATTTACTTCTTCTTTATGGCAATGAGGAAACCGATAGGATTTAGTGTGTACTGGTATTTCGTCTGTCGTTTTAATTTCATGTTTTATTTTGTTTGTGAAAGAAAGTCTAGTATTCTCATCATGAAATATGTCTAAGAATTCTTTGCAAACTGTTAAAATTGCGTTTTTTTCTTCCGTGTTCATATGGTCGGTCCTAATTTTACTTGTTATATCAGTTATGGAATTATTATTATAATTTTCAGGTAAGGCTTGTTCAATATTATAAAATTCAAATTGTTCTTTATTTATTTGGTTGGATGGGAACGGTTCATTCATTGTTATAGAGATAGTTTTATTAGTTTTATTAAAAATTTCGAAAGTTGCGCGATAATTTTTGGCATAAGTTATTGTTTCAGGTACGTATAGTTTATCAATATATCCCTCTGGAATTATTATTTCTCCTTCACTGATATCGACAGGGTATTTCTTTATTAAAGTTTCATATGGTGGTATTTCGATAGTAAAAGAAGTTTCGTGAGGCTGTCTATAGTAGAAAGGGATTTGTACAATTTCATTTCTTAAGATTTGATTGCTAAAATCGATATTTAAGTCAAGATTTTTAAGTTCTTTTAAACCTAAAATTCCATCAAAAAATTCATGAAATTGGAATAAAATATATTCCGTTTCATAGTTGCTTTGAAATTCTTCAAAAGCTGGGATAATAGCTTTATATTGAATTTCTTTTTCACCTAATGAAGTTTTTAACTGAGAGGGTTCTCTAAATATTCTGTCTGGATAATATTTTTCTACAATAGATGGTCTTAACATGGAAGTATGACATCCGGTATCAATTAGTAGTTTAATAGGGGGATTTTGGATTTGTATATAAGGTAATCCATTTATAGAGCCTGAATAAAGTTCTATTATACCGTCTTGTTTATCGGAGGCGGTTTGTAAAAATTTTCGTCTTCGTATTCAGTGTTTGAGTCAGTTATTTCAGTCGTTTCTTGGGGAGTAAAGTAATATTCATTTAATTCATCAGTTAATTGATATTGATCTGGAGGGTGTTGGTCTTCAATTGGGTATTGGTCTTCGACAGGGTATTGGTTAATGGGGTAACCTAGTGTCATGTCGTATTCATTGTCATCATTATGGTTGTAAAGTTCTTCACTTATAAAGGTTTGTCTTGGGGGTTGCCTAAAAGATCGGTTATTTGCTGGGTGGTAAGGCATATTTGATCTACTAACCGTAGGATTTCTAGAAGTAGTCGACATTGGTTGAATGATTCTAGTATCAGGTTTATTTGTTGGTTTAAACACATTTTGGGGTGGTCCAAACACTTGTTTATTCGTTAAAAATTTATGTTGAACTTGTTTAGGTTGGATATTTATGGGTTGGCTTGGAAATTGTGGTTTTTGGTTAAATTGTTGATAATTATTAAAAGGTCTATTTGGCATTTGACTAGTAGAAGGTGTAGGATTTCTAAAGTTAGTTTGTTGAAAATTTTGTAAGGGTGAATAATTTTGTACAGGGAAATTACTATAATTTGGTTTTATTTGTTTTGGTGGGTGTTGTTTTTGAACGTTAGTGCTTGAGCGGTTCTGAAAAACCATATTTTGTGTTTGTCTAAAATTTTCATCTTCCAAAACTAAATTCATTGCTTCTTCAAGGCTATCTGGTTTTTGAACAATTACTTTATCTTGTAATCTAATAGTTAAATTTCTCATAAATACTTTCAAAGACTGTGATTGATATTGACGAATATATATCGCTTTAGTCTGTGGGTCTACAGCGGCAATAGAATTAATTTTAAAGATTAATTTACTTCTCAGTACTTGTATTCTTTTCGCAAAATCGAGGGGGTGTTCGTTTCTATTAGGGACAAGTGTAAAAAGTTGTTGTTCAAGGTTATCTAAATTTTGTCTATCACCAAATGTATTTCTCAATTCATTTCTTATTAAAATCCATGTGTTTAATTCCGTTCTTGCACCAATCAATAATTGTGCTCTATCTCTGAGTTTACCAATAATAATACTCAAGATACACTGATTTAGTGTATCGTCAGCGCTATAATATTTATTATGAAATTTGTCAATTGCATTTATAAAAATTTCGAGGGTGTCTGGAGATCCATCATACAAAGGTATGGTGTCAGAATAAATTTTAAATAAAGTATAATTAATTTCGGTGGACATATTTGAAACGGATAGAGAGACAAGCGACTGTACTAAATCTTCAATTTCAGGTTCGGTCATGTATTATTGTCGCGATCTTATCGGAAAAGATTGCTCAGCGAATCTATTCAAGATAAAAGTTTGCTTTCTTCATTTATTCAGAAAAGAATCACGGTAATAATATTGCGAAGTTTATCACAAGAATATTTCTGAAGCGTCGTTGTGTGTGTGTGAAATTAATACTCTCTTTATATCAGCGTGTGATATAAATAGATTATTTTCTGTCTATTAAGCATATGATATAAGTAGCAGCAAGTTATTCTTTAGCTTCTTTGTTTTACTATTTAGTGAACACTATGCATTTATTGTTTGCTATGAGTGAGGAAAGAGAAAAATGATTTGAATGTATGAAATTTTGATTCGGCGTTTTTCACTTAATTGCTTCAATTTAAATCAGTATTTAAATTGTCTTTCTTAATCTACGTGACTTCTATAGTCCTGTCACCAATTTCAATTGCTATAAGAGAAAATGATGTCTGTTTTCGTTTTTTGATTATAATAATCACTTTTCCGAAACTTCCACAAATATTTACGATAAAGATTTAAGGAAATTTTGGAATCAGGTAGGAAAACTCGACTTACCTCGATGGTGTGTCAGTATTCTTTCCTGGAGGACTGTAGTAGCTGAGTCTGACGATCCGGTCCTTTTTGTGGGTGGTTGGTGGACGAAGCTGGTTTTTTGTAGTGGACAAACAGTTGGTACTGAAGAAAATTCAGGATCGATTTTCTTCCACTATCCTACCGACTGCGCCAATTATAGTTTCGGGCCACGGGAACCACTTTTTAAAAGGACTTTATTTAGATTTACAGACTTTATTGTACAGAAGTTACTCTGACAATCGTACTAACAGAACTGACTCTTCTTTCAAGATGGCTAGCTTTTATAAGTTTATTATAACTTAGTCAGCATTTGATGAATAAGCATAAAGGAGGGTTTTATATACATAACTTGTACTTCATACAAGAACATTCAAGTTTGTTTGGCTACAGACACTTGAAGCGTTGTCCATTTTACCTTTCCATTCAATTTTTTTGTCTCTTTTCGTAATGGAAAACTCATGTTATAATAGTATAAGAAAGTGCTGTCAAAGAGCCAAGTTAGTTTTCCTCTCTAGTAAACTTATAGGATCTATTCCAGATTTTGGCCTCTTTTCTAAGATAGAGTTTATATTGTTTATGAAATAATGATTAATCTCGTCTGGTGTTTTATTTTCGGGGCTGTGTGCTATTTTATTTTTCCTACCAGTCTCAGTATTTATAATATGCCATGCCGTCTTGCTATAATTATCAGTATTTCTTAATAATTGTTGATAATGCTCTTGTTTTGCTTTTTCCAATATATCTAAATACCTTTTTTTGTGTTCTTTATATAGAATTTTATTTTGTTCTGTAGAATTTTGCTTTTGTACTTCATACAAGAACATTAAAGTTTGTTTGGCTGCAGACACTTGAGGCGTTGTCCATTTTACCTTTCCATTCAATTTTTTTGTCTCTTTTCGTAATGGAAAACTCATGTTATAATAGTATAAGAAAGTGCTGTCAAAGAGCTTGTATTTTTCTTTAGCATCCCTTGTTTGGTATAGCTCTGCCCAACTTTCTTTTTCCATAAGATCAGTAAATGTGTTGATATTTTTTGTATTATATTTTCTCGTTAATTTTCTGTTTGCCGTATTCAATTTACACTTCTGTGTATGAGCTATTAACCCTATCGGATGATCGGATAGTCCTACAATTACAGAAGAAGCCTTAACCTCTTCAAAGTTGCTAAAAATATTATCTAAACAGTTTCCCTTGATATCAGTTTTTTCATTTATCAGTTGTTGTAAACCAAAAGTCTCGAATAGCTGAGTTACCCTTTGAGTCTGTATGTCATTTTTGTTGTTGAAGTGTACATTGAAATCTCCTACTAGATATGTATAGGTGTTGGTATTAAAATTTTGCGTGTACTCTAGAATACCTTCTATTTTTTCTAAAAATAGGTCTATGTTCTTTGGATCCGGTGATCTGTATACATTTATTATTATGGTTTTTATTCCTTTCACATAACAAGCAGATGCTTCACATACCTGTTCGCATGTATACTTTACCACTTCAGTCAATTCTGTAGCACTGATATCTTTGTGAACATATATTTTTATTAACGTTATCATTATTATTTCTGCTTTGATAATTATTCATTTCAAATAATGGTGGACGAGCGGGTTTGATGTCGTCGAGTGAAACTACATTTTTATCAAGACTCGTTGCTCCGATCGACTTTCCACACGAGTACTTTTATTCATAAAATTGTCCAAGTAACCTTAATTTGTTAAAAAATATTGAAAAATATCTGTCATTTCAAAGTTTTGGGGTGTGGACCATCGGGGGTAGTCCGTTCCTGACTTTGTAGCAAAACAACTGACTCCTGCATGAAAGCTCATCGACGCAATTCATTTGTTTAGTCAATTACCAAAATTTGGATGATTTTGAATATTCACTTGAAGAGTTATCAAAGAAAAACATTTTTCATTTTGTAATTTCGAGGGCCCGTAACTTGGTTACGAAGACTTTTAGGAAAAAAAGTTATATGAAGTACTGGTGATATTTTGACCCCATCTATACATTCCCGAGAGGAAAAGAGGAAGTCCAGGGACACCCTGTATAATTCTGAATTGAGTAGCAAAGGCTTACGCCTTTTTCCAAAATATTTTGATTCATTATATTCATTCTGTCAGAAATTTGAACTTCCGGACAACATATCCCACCTCCAGACAGTTACTTGTGGTGTTCCACAAGGATCGGTTCTAGGTCCAATTATCTTCTTGTTATATATTAACGACTCAACCCACATTAATATAATAGCAGAAATAACCCAATTCGCTGATGGCATTGCAAGAATGAAAAGGAACTGCATGATTTGATCAGCATGGATATCATGGAAATGAAAGACTGTTGTGATACTAATCTCTTGTCATTTCATATCTCAAAAACTAGCATCACCACCCTCTAGTGCTCCATACTAGATATCTATCTGGGTAGTCAATTAATAGACAACAAAATGTCAGCAAAATATCTGGGATTACAAATTGATAAACATTTGGATTTTGAAGGTCACATAAATAACTTATGTGAAAATAATTCATCAGGATGATTTGCAGTCAGAGTATCAGCAAATGAATTGGGCAAAAAATGTGTACTTTGCTCTCATCGAATCCCATCTGAGATACGGTATCTTTTTTTGGGGAACGTGTTGCCAATACATGTTTGAGAAGTCTTCCATATATAATGGAAAAAAAAAAGTTCATCCATTTGCCAATTGAGATCAAAGGCATAACATGTACCACTAAATTCAGAAAGTCTGTAAAAAAGCTTCTGATTTCAAAGGCCTTCCATTCTTTAGACGAATTCTATTCAGACAAAAAATCAAATTATATAAACAATTAAATTTGTACTCACTGGTATTCAAACTATGTGACTTTTTCAACTTTTTGTTTGATGTTTACATTCAACTCTGAACTGTATGGTTGAAAATGTTTACGAAGTTGATACTTACTTTTATTTTCTATGCATTCACTTTTATATTTTTATGTTTCATAGTTTTCATATTCTTATACTTACATTTATATTTGACATGAGAATATTCATTTCTATTATCATTCATTTCAATATGTAGCATATATAATATTACTTTCTGACTACTTTTTCATCCCAAAATTCTGAAATCACCAAATGTTTGAAGATCACTTCTAATTTGTATAACTTATATTCTTTAAAATAATAACACTTTGACAATGATATTTTATCTTCTACAATATCTTTTGAGTTGTTTGTCTTATATTTCTTAGAACACTTACACTTTGTCAATGAGATTTCATTTTCGACAATAGAGTACACTTCGATTTGATTTTGATTTGAATAACCGCTTTTTACTATGTGTTGTAGTGTATTGTACATTCGTAATGAATTTCAGAATGTCCTCAATGAGCTTTTATACAGGGTGTCCTGGACTTCCTCTTTTCCTCTCGGGAATGTATAGATGGGGTCAAAATATCACCAGTAATTCATATAACTTTTTTTCCTAAAATCCTTCGTTACCAAGTAACGGGCCCTCGAAGTTACAAAATGAAAAATGTTTTTCTTCGATAACTTTTCAAGTGAATATTCAAAATCATCCAAATTTTGGTAATTGACTAAACAAATGAATTCCTTCGATGAGCTTTCATGCAGGAGTCAGTTGTTTTGATACAAAGTCAGGAACGGACTACCCTCGATGATCCACACCCCAAAACTTTGAAATGACAGATATTTTTCAATATTTTTCAACAAAATAAGGTTACTTGGACAATTTTATGAATAAAAGTACTCGTGTGGAAAGTTGATCGGAGCAACGAGTCTTGATAAAAATGTAATTTCACTCGACGACATCAAACCCGCTCGTCCACCATTATTTGAAATGAATAATTATCAAAGCAGAAATAATAATGATAACGTTAATTCAACAACATTTATCCTGAGATGTCTACCATTATTTGAAAATATTAGTTTTTAAGGAAAATGGAAATGATAGGTAAAATGTTCATAACGAATTTTTATAATGCAAACACGTTTAACTAACGAAACTCAAGAGCCTCAAGAGCAAACAGAAATGAAAAATCCGCTACAGAAACTGCTCGATATGACCACCTTCTCTCTCTATACATTTTCTTAGTCTGCGAAGACACCCTCTCTGTACTTGAAATAGCATTCCAGGGTCGTTTCGTATGGCTTCACAATGTAATGTTATTCTATTCAACAATGCATCTCTTGTGTGAATAGGTGTAGCGTAAACAAGGCTTTTTAGATGCCCCCACAGAAAGAAATCCAATGGATTTAAATCCGGAGACCGCGATGGCCATGAATATGGCCCACCTCTACCAATCCATATATTGTGGAAAATATGGTTCAGATGGTCACGCACAATCAAACTAAAATGAGGAGGAGCGCCATCATGCATAAACCACATATCTCTTCGGGTTTGCAATGGAACATGTTACAAAAGTCCATTCAAATCGTTCTGAATGAACTCCAAATAACGTTCTCCATTCAATCGGTCCTGTATAACGAATGGTCCTATAAGATGGTTTCCTATGATACCAGCCCAAACATTCACGTTGAATTTCCGTTGGTGTTTGGTTTGCAATATCCCATGGGGATTTTCTTCGGCCCATATATGGAGATTATGAGAGTTGATAACTCCATCTCTACTGAAACCTGCTTCATCAGTGAATAAAACTCGATTAATAAAAGTCATATCCTCTCTTTGCCTATCCATGAACCAATTGGCATATTCCAGTCGTGCTGGAAAATCTTGAGGTGTCATAGCATGTACCTTCTGGATGTGAAATGGGTGGAGCAGTTGTTCCCTAATTATTCTATGAATAGTGGACTTGGATGTATGGAACTGTTCTGATAGATTTCTGATGCTCATTGAAGGATCATCAGCGACGGCTTCCAAAATATTTTCCTCCAATACAACGGTACGTACAGTCCTAGGAGCGCCCTCACCACCTCGTTTTGGCAAAACTGTACCTACAATAATATCGAAATAAAACAACGTGCTCAAATTAATTATCAATTATTACATACCTGTCTCCCTCAAGCTGCGATCGACACGCTCGAATGTTTCTCTTGACGGTACCGTTCGATTGGGAAAATGCTCGGAATACAGACGACGAGCTTCTGCAGCATTACAAAATGCTCGTCCATAAAATACATGCATATCTGCATATTCATTGAATGTAAACTGTTCGGCCATATCAAAAAAATTCAAAATATCCTATAGAATATTGACAATACAATGATAGTCATATGACAACGCACCACTCAACAAAACAAAATCGCATTCCAGTTTCTCATTTTTTATCAAAACTTTCTAAAAAGTTTTTTGTCAACATCTGTGAAAGAAATATTATTCCCTGGATATTTTTCACCTGATCATGTGCAGCCGTTTTTGTAGTTCATTCGTTTGCTTTTTATTAGTATAGTAAATATTTTATCCGATGTGCGTTTTTTCAGCTGAATTTAGATTCAAGTTAAAGAATTTCTCCCATAAAATTATAATTATCAGTGAAACTCCTCAACAGTTTATCTGTGAAGAAGAATTTGAAACATTCGAATGTTGAGTTTCATGAGATTCAGATAACTGATCAACACATACAACACATTCAACATTATGTACATACAAAATATGGAATGAATTCGATATTTCATAGTAGAGTAGCTTGTTAGTTTAAAAACACCACGAATCTACAGAACTTAATATTTCTTTTGAAAAAATATCTGCTATCACAATTGTGACTTAAACTTCCATATAGGTACTGTACTTTTTGTTTACGACTTCATTTCAGCATACTTTGTATTATTCCTGTTATAAATGTTGTTGAATTAACGTTATCATTATTATTTCTGCTTTGATAATTATTCATTTCAAATAATGGTGGACGAGCGGGTTTGATGTCGTCGAGTAGAACTACATTTTTATCAAGACTCGTTGCTCCGATCGACTTTCCACACGAGTACTTTTATTCATAAAATTGTCCAAGTAACCTTATTTTGTTGAAAAATATTGAAAAATATCTGTCATTTCAAAGTTTTGGGGTGTGGACCATCGGGGGTAGTCCGTTCCTGACTTTGTAGCAAAACAACTGACTCCTGCATGAAAGCTCATCGACGGAATTCATTTGTTTAGTCAATTACCAAAATTTGGATGATTTTGAATTTTCACTTGAAAAGTTATCAAAGAAAAACATTTTTCATTTTGTAACTTCGAGGGCCCGTAACTTGGTTACGAAGACTTTTAGGAAAAAAAGTTATATGAATTACTGGTGATATTTTGACCCCATCTATACATTCTCGAGAGGAAAAGAGGAAGTCTAGGGACACCCTGTATTTCGCTCGAAATATACTCTAATCCATTTTATGGTTCATTATCATAGAGAAATCGTTGAAATAGGACGTAATCATTGAATGGCAAAATGCATAGAAATATGTAACTTGAAGAATAGTCTACGGATGGTTCACACATTCGATGACATACTTTTTGATTTCCAAGTTTTCTAAAAGTTTTCTCCCCTTTCTGTTTTTGAGTCATATGGTAAGTAAGCCTGAACATCTTTCCTTTTGAAGATGTCATCTATGGTTCGATGCTTCGATAGAAAACTAAAACCTTGCCTATCGAAGATAAAAAGGATCCCCACTCGAAGGCCTGTACTGTACTTTTACTACAAGGAACATACTTGTTATAATCAAGCTTGCCATTTGAAATGAATTGAGTCGTTTAATGCACCAATTTCGACTTCTGAAGGTTGCCGTTCTGGAGAGCGACAGCTGGCTAACGCAAAACAAATTTCAAACAGATACATAAACAGACAGATTCGTGTTACTACCTTGCCGATATAAAGTTTTAAGTTTTTTATCAACCGATAGGTGGCGTCTCCGTACGGGAAGTTTATGCTTACTTCTGCTCAAGCATGTACATCAAGGGCAGTTGAATTCAACAATGCATATTACAAATTCACAAATATAACATACTGAAATTCACGAAATTGAATGTAAGGACTGCGATGTAAAGTATAATGGACAGATAAAAAGATCTATTAAAGTATGGAACACTTAGCATACTTGAATAATGGAAGACCTGAAAAATCAGCAGTCGCCCATCATATTTTGCAACAAAACCATTCCACAGACTTCAGTTCATTAAGATTAGTTAGACAAGGTAACAACAACAGGCAACTAGATGCCTATGAGAGTGTAGAAATAAGTGAACATAATGATATTATGAATAACGATGACGGACCAATACCAAATAGCATACTATATAGCTTGTTAAAATAATATTATTAGATTTAATGACTATTACATTAGATTTACTGACTATTACATAAGGACACATTGTAAAAATGAATTTAGGACAAGTAGATAGGCAATATTGTGAAATTAACTTTTATATAGCTTGAAAATGGTGTTTTATTTATAACTTTTAAATATTAGATTCAAATAACTATCACATAGGGACATATTGTAAAATTATTAGATAGGGCAAATTGTAAACTCAATTTAAGACACCAAAGGTGTGGTATACCTGTAGGGTATACCTGTATGGTACACATGTATAGACAAATAGGGTTAGCCTTGCAAGTTTCTCTAGTTTATGTTTCCTCTTGAAGATGATCACTTGGTGATCGAAACACGTGTCGAGGTGTTGAAAATAACGATTTGATGTTGGGAAAAAACTCCAGTAATATTCATTACATACTAAAAAGATTTTTTTTATTTTCAGGACTGATCAAGAACAAATAAGGCATTCGGAATATGCTCATGTTGTCGTTTCAACTACAGAAAATACTGTTATAGACCATCTGCGAAATGAAAGTCATCCATTACATGCATACAAATACCAAGTGGACAATAATGGCACGGAATGGAGCGATCCTTTTGGGGTGATGTTCGAATTTTTTGAAGAACATAACATCGTTCATAAACTGCTAAAAACGGATTATGCTATGTACTTTTATGGAATTTTAATCGTATTTGCCGTAGTTTTGACTCTTGGTCGTTCCATGATTTTCTTCAAATTGTGCATGCTATCCTCCACACATCTACACTCGAATATGTTTCACTCTCTCTTGAAGGCGCCTATGAGATTCTTTGATACTAATCCTTCGGGAAGGATATTGAACCGATTTTCGAAAGATATGGGAGCCATTGATGAGACTCTACCTAGAGTATTGATGGATTCAGTACAGGTGAATTATTGATGATATATTTTCATATGGAATTGTTTAAAATAGTTTTAGTACCTACCAGCTACCTCACGAACAATTTCAAAAGTCCTCTTGAATCTTGCATGAATATTCAAAGTCATATCAGATATCTGAATGCATCAAACATAAAGACCGAAATCTGGGCAACTTACAAGTCACACTCAAGTGTCTTGCATTCATTGTAGAACTCACCAACCGACTGACAATACAAGACTTTTAATATCAATACATCATAATTTGTATACCTCCTT
Organism: Leptinotarsa decemlineata; assembly: GCF_025532065.1. Taxonomy (NCBI): domain Eukaryota; kingdom Metazoa; phylum Arthropoda; class Insecta; order Coleoptera; family Chrysomelidae; genus Leptinotarsa; species Leptinotarsa decemlineata. The sequence goes on along the minus strand of NW_027412603.1, from coordinate 1,741,112 downwards.
AACAACCTTTCTCAATTGAGAACGTGATGTGATTATATCGAACACCAAATATCTAAGAGGGCTGAAGTACACATGTGAAAAAAAGGTGATTGGTTCTGATGATTAATTCTAGTGAGTGTGAATATTGGACAATGAACATCAAGGTTATTATTTGAGTATCCTGTAAGCAGGTCAAATAAAAACGAAACAGGAACTGCTCCAATAATTCAGGAAATGCGAACACTCGTTTCAATTATCACAACACAACAAAATTTTTGTTTCGGTGTTGAAATTAGATGATTTTAATGTATTTCCACGTGTTAAAACCGAAAGTGACCATAAAAATTATATATTAGCTCTTGTTTTCAAGATATAGTATCATTATATTATATATATATATGTATATTAAGTTTTCAACAAATGAAATATTTCATCACCAACACCAATGGCTTTTGCAGTACCTAAGGTTTGGCGTGAGGTCTAGTGATCCGCACAGAATTAGTCAAGCAGAGTTGAGTGACCTTATAAGAGATCTTCGCTTGTCTAAGGAAAAGGCTGAGCTGTTAGGGTCAAGACTACAACAGTGGAAACTTCTAAAACATGATGTGAAAATATCTCAGTACAGACAGCGTCAAAAAGATTTGCTTCCTTTTTTGAGAAAAAAGAAAACCTCGTAGTTTGTTCTGATGTTAATGGTTTGATGGACTGCTTGAATTTGGATCACACTTCATCTGAATGGAGACTGTTTATAGACTCTTCAAAACTAAGCTTGAAAGCTGTACTTCTGCATAATGGAAATCAGCTACCCTCCATTCCTATAGGTCATGCAGTTCACATGAAGGAAACGTATATAAATATGAAAACACTTCTCCAATCAATCAAATATGAACAACACAAGTGGCACATCTGTGGTGATCTGAAAGTCATTGCTATACTCCTAGGAATGCAATTAGGGTTCACCAAGTACTGTTGTTTTTTGTGTCTGTGGGACAATCGGGATAGAAAATCTCACTATAAAAAAATGAACTGGCCTACACGAGACCTAAACCCTAATGAGAAAAATGTAGTTCACGAGCCTCTTGTAGATCTTAAGGATGTTCTCCTTTCCTCATTACATATTAAGTTGGGACTAATGAAACACTTTGTGAAGGCCATGGACCAGGAAGGACAAGCTCTTAAGTACTTGAGAGCAAAGTTTCCCATGTTGAGTGATGCTAAAGTCAAGGAAGGCATCTTTATTGGGCCTCAAATCCGTGGAATCGTAAATGATCCTGCTTTTGACATGATTTTAACAGGAAATGAAAAGAGCCTGGGAAGCCTTTAAGGCGGTTGTACATGGGTTTTTAGGTAACAAAAGAGATGATAACTTCACAGCATTGGTTAAAGATCTTCTTCAAGCTTACCACCAACTTGGATGCAACATGTCCTTAAAAATTCATTTTCTTCACTCTTATCTTAATTTCTTCCCACAAAACTGTGGAGCTGTGAGTGACGAACATGGAGAAAGATTCCATCAAGACATTGCCTTAATGGAACAGATATATCAGGGCCGTTGGAATGAAGCAATGCTTGCAGACTACTGCTGGTCTGTGTGTAGGGATGCTCCAGAAGTGTTTTATAAAAGACAAGCTAAACGACAGCGATCTTACAATGAATCGGATGGACTTAATTGAAATTTGGAGGTACAAACTTCTTTTATTTGTCAAAACACTGATAATAATGTTTTTTTTATTAATTTTGTACTTAAAATATTCTAAAAGAAACATAACAATATTGTTTTATGTACTTTCACTTTTCACGTATAGTATAACTACTCTTTAAGATTGAGTACTGTGTATCTCAAAAACCAGAGCTAATAAAAATTTTTCATTGTTATTTTCGTTTTTATCACCCCAAAATTAGTAGAAATTGACTAATTTAGTGGAGGAAACATTCAAAAAATATTTTTTTGTTGTGTTGTTAATAATTATTAAAGGAAAATACTCCCTTTTGGTATTTTTGATTACGTCTCCTCCATCCTTAGATTTTTGAATGTCGTGATGGGTTGAATTAGATATCGCTTCATAACTTTTCACATTGAACATTTTCAGAGTCAGTCGACAATACTCATCAACAATTTGAATGAATTTCTTTCGAAAATACATGTTGTAATCTATAGATTCTTTTGACACAAAAAACCCAAGAGTCGACAAATCCGCTGACTGTATATTATTCATTATTGCCTCTTCTTCTGATACAGTAGTTTGAAAAATGTTGGTTCAAATACTGATGGGTATATTTATACGAATGAACGCCATTCTGTTGCAAAGTCAAATGATTTTCATTATTGTTTTTTTTTCAAATCAACATTTTTCACGGTAATTGATTGCGGTTCTGATAGTCAATAAAGTCGTATCTACATTTCTTATGATTTCTAATAAAGCTTATTTTTGTGGGGTGGATAATTTTTTTCAAGTCACAATTGAAGCAATGTGGGTATTATAGGGTGGGTATTATAGGCAAATATCTCGATGTAATATCATCATAAACTAGTTTATTTTTTTATCGGAGATGAAAAATGTTGCAAACAATAATACTCGAACATATTCAAGATTTTTTTTCAAAAAATAGAAATACAATCTTCTTGATTACTCTGGCAAATTGAATTTCTTTCACCATCACCAGATTTTTTGTCTCCTGATTATTGGAAAAAAATTAATTATTACACTTCATTGTATCATTTTCACTATAAAGGGTTTTACAAAAACCGCGACACGTGTTCGGTTGTACAACATCTTCTTAAGCATATACTGGAAGTTACTTCTAAATTACAACCATTTTATACTGTAACCTAGTAGTAGATTACAGACGGTTCTGGACCTCCCCCACCACTATGACGTATTAATTGATTTTTTAATCGTTTAGTAACATCAAGGCGATCTGACCTTGAAGGGTCTGGTGCATGGCTCGTTCAGATTTTTTTTCATATGAGATTTTGTATGTGTGTGTGACATAGTGACGTAATTACATTTGATTGGTGTGTGTGTGTGTGTGTGTGAGAATGCACGGTACAGGGTTTCATCATGTGCTTGTCTATGTACAAACATACGTCTGCACATACTTCGAAGATCCTTCAAGTTAGTAGTGGTGTGACGTCACAGCAGCAACCGTTCAACGGTAAGAGAGCTAGATATTCACTCCACAACGTGTGGCTGAGTAATGCGTATTCATCGGTGTGTCCTCACCTCTCTCGTGAAGTGAAGGCTGCGACGTAACGCATCGCTCTAGCCTCGCTATCGATGGTAACACGTAGGCGGCCGAGGACTGTGCCAACATCTGCCCTCTCCAAGAGCGCAACGACCACTGTCTGTTCGTATCGACATTTGTTATCGCATCCAGTTGGGAGGTGGGCTTGGCTGTGACGTCAGGCATCTCTAGTGGGTAGCAAAGTAGGGTGAACTGACGAGAGTTGAATAACGTGTATTTGTATAGATACTATTGTAGAATTTCGTGAAGTAATAATCTGAAAATTATCAATTTGAGCTGTTCCAAGGTATGGTTAGGGCGAATTGGATAAATATAACAATTGACAGAAATTCTCCCAATTATAGCAGACTTTGACCGCATATTTTCGCTTTGAAACCTCATTGAACTATTGAGGCCCGTGTCGGACTGCAAAGTTGAGAGTTATAAAATAATTGAAGATAAGTAATGAGAAAAGTTCATTGCATGTATTCAAATGATTCAACATGGAACAAACTAATAAAGCACAAGTGATGAGAAATGAGAGTTCAGAGAGTGAATTCTTGTTGCTTGTAACTATCCAATGGAATTTAAGATATGAATCTTGTGCAATGTTATATTCATGATGACGAATAAAAGAACAGTTATTATTTAGGTCTATTTTATGTACGGAAAACACTGAAGAGAGTGAAATTGAATTACAGAATACATATTCGGAAGAGAAATAAATATATTAGGATTTGGAAAAATCTTGAGGTTTGGTTATAATTTAAAAATTTTCGAAAGAGACGACTGCTTTGATGAGCCGATTTTCTATAGTTTGTGCCTGTATTTCTTGGTCCCGTATGACAAAAACTTGTCGATTTTGATATTGCACGTATCTTTTGGCAAAATCTGATGGTGAAATTTGGTTAAACTTCGAAACTGAATACTAGGATTTTCTCGAGGGTCGAGTTTTCATGTATGCCGATGACACAACATTGAGACGTCCCCAGATCTTAATGAAATTGAAAATAAAACGAAACAAGTAATCAATGAATTCGAATGTTGATGTAAAAACAATCTTTTAATAAATAATGAAAATGAAACAACATTCATCTAGTTTTCAAGTAAGTATCAGCGCCCTCTTCAAATAAATCTAGGTTTCGAAACAACAGAATATACAAAATTCCTAGAAACACAGCTTGAAAATGGATTGTCTTTCAATAATCACATCGAATACTTGTGCACTTCTTTGAGAAACGTATTTTGCCTTCCTAACAATGAAATTAAATTTTTTGAGACATACTCTCTTGGATATATACTATGATCTAGTGTATTCTGAGCTTAATATAAATATTAGATCAGAAATAAATAGAATCTTTATAAGGAAAAAACGCTTCATCAGAATAATTTTTGATCTCAAATACAGAGAATCTTGTAAGAAAACATTCCAAGATGACAAAAATTTCACAATATCATGCATTTATCTTTACAAAATATTAAGCTACATTCATGTACATTCCAATTTGCTAACAAGAAATGAGGAAATGCACTGTCATTAAACAAGACAGAGAAACGACTTCCATCAGGAAAAAATAAACCATAACGAGTACAAAGGTTCGCCACTTCATGCCGAGGCAAAATGTATTAATTTATTATCACACAGCATCAGAAATGAAACAAATTTTCTCAAATTCAAGAAAAAGTCAAAGACTTTTTGGTAACAAGTTGTATTTACTTCCTGATAGAGTATGAAAATAATATTTTTGTGTGACATGTGCTGTTATTGATATCAGTTCTATAAGATAATTTTTTTTTAATAAAATTTGACGTGTCATATATACATTCATGTATCAAAAATGATGACTGAAATTTGACTTTGACTTCTCCGCCAATGTCATGCTAGACGGAGATATGTAGACATGTAGTGTCAACACTTGACATTTTACAGGAGAACCGACTGATATTTCTCACACATATGCATGCCCCACATGAACTTCCGCATGCTTAAAAATAATGTAATAATTTAAAATGTCACACTACGTTATTCTTTTTGAAACATAATTTATAAAAAATCTGAAGCCATATAGTAGATGATATTGATGTGAATTCAATTGAAAAGCAGGTTTGTTCTCATTTTGGTCTGTTTCTCCCCTACCATGTCAAGATCTGACAGAGCAGTTTGGTTTGAGCTTGAAACTGAACGTGAGTTTATTCACTGCTTAGGTTATGCTAGACGGAGATTTGCGGAGTTTCCAAAAGAGATGCGTAGGGTCATGTCATTTTGCAGTAGAATAGATTGTTATTCCTCACATATGCATATGCTCGCCTAACAAGAACTTTCACGTATTGCAATACAATCTAATCATTTGAAATACAACACTATATTGCAATATCTGACGTTGAAGTGTTGTTTGACTGTGAAAATGAATACAAAGTTCATTCTTTGCGAACATCATGCTAAACGGGGTTTGGAAGTTCTCCAAAACAATGCATACAGTCACAAAACAACATTTTACAGCGAAAAAAACATATTTTTCACACCTAAATATATTCTTGACATGAACTTTTACATGTCGCAATACACATGTTTCAAGTTGAAAAGTATTACTATCTTGTACTTAAAACCCAATATTATCCAAGATTCAAGCCAATATACCATATGACGTAAGCGTGTATTCAACTGAAAAAGAGGTATACCCACATTTCAATTCGAAAACTGATTCCTTCCCTCCACCATTTCATGATCTGACCTTGAAGTTTAGTTTGATCTTCAAATTGACAACGTGGTCATTTTCTGTCGATGTCCTGCTATACTGGTTTATGAGTCCTCAAATAATACATAATGCACACATTTTTTGTACATACACACGCATGCTTCACACCATGCATGCTTATGTTGTAGTATTTTTCTCGAGAGAATTTATCTGGTTGAAGCTGCGATAATTCTGCAACCGTGTTGGGAATCACACGTTGAAAAGTAAGACCTCGTTAGTCCTTAGCTCGAACAAGTTTTTCAACTTCTGAGAGTTGTCGTTCGTATGGGAGCGACAGCTGATTAACGGAAAAACTGATCTTAAACAGAAACAGAACAGTGTCCATCAGAAGTGCAATACTAGGAGTTTGATACAAACCAGCATTCTATTAAAATACATGAGTTGGATTCGACCTAATATCGATACTTAGGATCAGTGTGGGCTAAAGAAGGCGAAAACAAGTATCTCAAAGAATTTTTCACTTCAATTTATTCAATATGAAGTTTTTGCATATTGGTTTCACTATTCTTTTAATCAGTATAACATTTACTTGCTGCATGATAACGATACAGTAATGCAACTTTTTCGCTATCGAATTGGGTACTGTAATAGCGCGATGAAAATTTTTGTCAACATTTTTACTGTTATTCGTGTGAATATAGTGTTTCAGACTGATATATCATCATAGAAATTCATTTTTCTGATATACTATAATTCCATAAGACATGTGTCTCAATAGCAGATTTTATTCATATTCATATTTGGTCACATTACTTCTAACGTATAGTTTTCCCCGCTAGGTAGTGCTGTTTCTAATTTACTGTTCGAGAAATATTTTTTGGCGCTCCATTTCGGACAATCAGTTATTGTTGAACCTGCTTCTGCAATTTTGAAAAATGTTTGCTGATGTGATGAAATATATCGTATCTATCATGAGCCTCATGAAAGATGAATACAAGGAGAAAACAGTGAAGGATGAACTTGAAGAGTGTTATAAGGCTTCTAAACGAATGAAAAAAGATCTGAAAAATACTACTACGATGAGTGGGAAACAAAATCTACTAGCATTCTTGGTCAATATTACAACACCACGTAATCAGATGAAATTTGAGATGAAGAAAGGAGCCGGCCTGATTAGCCGGAAAGAGACAGCCCCTAATCGAGTACATTGGGATGATTCAGAATCGGCTTTCAATTCGCGTATCCGAACTGAAATGATTAGTAATCTCAAAGATAAGAACCCTACCTCATTTTTGATCGACTGTAAGACCCTTTTTTGAGACGAATTCAAAATGTATTGAAAAAGAATGCATTTTTGAAGGTCAATATGACATTCGGTGGAGAATTTGAGGTTGTCAAAGGCGATCGAATCTTTAACAAATATAAGTATTTCTCAATATCTAACGCATCCATCCATAGTCAAACTGATATGAATATGTGGTTTGAGAAACATATTATGGAGCCAATCATGATAAAGTTCGAAGAGTTTCAGGAACGTGACAGAGGTTAGACGTTGAAACCAGTAGTGAATTTGGGGGTTACCGTAAACAAGTTTGTGCCGCAGGGAAGTTCATCATACATTGAACTGCCTTCTCAAATCAAACGAAAAATCATGATAATGCCTGCTTCGCTTGGGCCATTGTTTCGGCGTCGTATCCAGTTCCCCATAGACAACATTCAGATCACATCCTATCTTATCCTGACTATTCAAAAGTTCTGAAGTTGTGAGGTATTCACTTCCCGATAAAAATCATTCAGATAAATGGTTTCGAAGAGCAGAATTATCTCTCAGTCAATGTTTACACGTTGAAACTTTTTAAATCCAAGTATACTGTAATACCGCTAAGATTGAGCATAGCAAAAAATAAAAGCAAACATGTGAATCTACTCATGATTCAAAACATTTATTACGATGAAATATGTGAGGATTCAATAAATGTCTATGATGTTACGTCACCAACCAGAAAACACTTTGTTTGGATAAAAGATCTATCAAGTTTGGTGAGTAATCAACTCGACAACCAAAATGATAAAAAATATTTTTGCCATAGGGGTTTTCACTGTTTTTTCATGCAAGCTATGTTAGATAAACACCTTGAAGACTGCTCGAAGACAAAGGAATGCCTACCAAAATTACTTATGGAGGTAAAACATATTTTGAGGTTCAAAAATTTCAAAAATAAAATTACATCGTCATATATGCCGAGTGTATTGTGCACAAGATGGCAATAAATATCAACGACACATTCCGGCATCTATTGGATATTATGTGAAACGCTCTTATGATGATACACTATCATTTTATCGATCATTTCATGGTGAAAATTGTATGAAATGGTTTGCCGACGAGATAGGTCAGTTTACTGAAGATGTTGCAACTGTGTTACAGTGTCCATTTGATGTAGTTATATAAGCCAGCCAGGAAACATTTTTTCAGGCAGCAACTCATTGTTATATATGTGACAAACCATTCGATATATCAGACAAAATAGTATGCGATCATAATCGTCCAATACCTAAAAATACACACCATCACACAATGAGTGCATTATAAACTATCAAGATGATCAAACAATTCCCATCGTGTTTCATAACTTATCAGGGTATGATACACATTTTGTTATAGAAAATATTGCATTGGATCTCAATGGAAGTGTCGCCGTTTAGCCGTTTGGCTGTTTGGCCGATAACAAAGGTGAAGTATATCTCCTTCACTAAGAATATTACTGGTGGCAAGATCCACTTCAGATTTTTCAACTCATTCAGATTCATGAGTTTTTCGCTGGATACGTTAGTTTCATATCTATCAGATTTTCCAAATCTCATATCACAGTTCTCCAACCTCTCGAATGATGAAGAGTAGATTTTGACAAAAAAAGGTGTAATGCCGTATGACTATATCGATTCTTTCAAAATATTCAATGAAGATTGTTTACCCCCCATCGAAACCTTTTACAACAAATTGGAGGAAAAACCGTGTCCTAGGAGATCTTACTTACAAACCAAGCTAATATGGGCTACTTTTAATATAAACACATTGGGAAAATATACGGATCTGTATTTGGAGACGGATGTTATGCTTATGGCTATGTCTTCAAGCAGTTCCGCTCAAGTTGTCATATAACTTACGGTTTGGATCCTGCCCATTATTTCACTCTGCCTGGCTATACATGGGATGCTATGTTATTCAAAACGAAACAGCAACTTGAACTTCTCACCGATGTAGATCAGTTGATGTTTTTCGAAAAGGGAACAAGAGGTGGACTGAGTCAAGTTTGCTCCAAGCGAAGAGTCACAGCTAATAACAAATACATGGGTGCCAATTATGATAAAGCCAAAGCGGACTCATACCTAATGTATTCTGATGTTGATGATCAATATGGTTGGGCAATGTATCAATATCTACCATACGGCTGGTTTGAGTGGATGGACACCAACATTGACATCACAACTGTGCCTGATGATGCCTCGGAAGGTTATATACTAGAAGTTGATATGGAGTATCCAAACAACCTTCACGATATGCATAAGGATTTACCGTTCTGCCCCGATCATGTGGATCCTGCTTTCCTGCTGTGTACTGCTATCTTCAAAACTCAATTTTTGTCCCATATATATATAAATATTTGTTTCAGGGAAAACTATGGGAAATCTGAGAAAGCACTCTGATGTTCGCCTTGTCACGAGTTGGGATGAGCGATATGGTGCCGAAACCAGAATCTCCAATCCTCGGTTCAAGACTTTGACTTTCTTCGATGAAAATTTGACTTCCATTGAATTGGAAAAATTCAAAATATCCTTCAACAAACCTATATATGTTGGAATGGTAGTACTGGATTTGGCAAAGTGGACCACATATAATTTCCATTATGAGTACATGGCTCCAAGGTATAGGAAACATTTTTGCGCAGTTTATACTGACACGGACAGTTTGATTCATGAAATTATAATTCTGGCCACTCGTTTGTCCACTCGACTTTACGTTCATTATAGACCCGAAATCGGTCTGTTAACTCTACCCTCGCCGTGGCAGAGATGTGAACTCGCTTCTTTACTATAGCTTGTTCTTCAATTACAGTTTGTGGTTCAGCACAACACCACTGATGACAGTTATGAAGGGTCGAAACAGGGCTGTCTGGTATTGAATCATAAATGCTTTATGGTTGGGCTTCATTTCCAGCTAAGAATGATTGAAAAAAAAAATTGATCTAATCTCCCTATAAAACAGAAGCCATTCTACTGATACGCAGAAAAATTACACACCAGTAAATCTCAAAAGCAAGTAAACCCTCATAACACCAGGTGCGTATTTGAAATATATTGGTACAAATTTGAGAAAATGTTTTCAATGTGTAGCCACAAAGATATCGATGTTATGTATTTAGATCAAAAATACAGACGAATAGCAAAACAATTGATTCGCTACATTTGTAATGTGATTGTTTCATTCGAACAGTATGATCGCAATTTCCATCATACCAATTTTCGATTGTGTAGCTCCATATTTGACTTTTGATGAAATTGAAGATATTTGTCTAGAATAGTGGAAGGATAGATGTGGTTGATTGGTAATTATGAAAGATTTTAATCTCAATAAGAACTAATATTGAAAGGGGTATATGCTGATAATAACATGTTTGTTCGACTTGGCATTTTCTATAATATCGAGATTCATAATTAATGGAGTGCTTTGCTATGGAATATACTACAATTTGGTCAAAACTGAATTTTTATGTGTGAATTCGTCTATTTACAACATGTATTCAAAAGTAATTAACAGATATTTTTGAATTGATCTTAAACTGAAAGAGATCAAAACCAGTTTCAGTTACACATTTTTCCAAACAGCTTTCATACAAGATGATTTAATGGCTATTTTTTGGTTATTTTGGTCATGTTTCTGGTAATGTCAATCTGTCGTCGTAAAGTCAACATGGATCTTTCCTCTGTGTTATGGTTTGATTCTACAAGATGATGGATGTCAAAGAAAAAGTATGTTTCTATTGAAAATAATATTTTGAACATCAATAAAAAAACATTCAAGTTTACTAATGATTCAAAACAACTTCTCACATAATGTAAACCGATAAGATATAATGAACAAGATCTTACACATATATATATATATATATATTTTTATTGTTATCTGTTTACAAAAGATATGATGGAAGAGTTGAATTTGATATTTTCTGGATATACATCGACTTGATAGATACTTATGAGCTCTTCGAAGGGAGAGACCAAGAAATGGAAAAAACATCGCCAATAGCCCTATATAAAACCTCTATCGAAAGAAAATAGGTGTGTGGTTCAATTTGAAATAAATGACAGTAGGGTTCATATTTACAATAGTTCACCTTTGACTCACAAAAATACACCAGTATATCACCAACAATATAATATGTAAACAAACTTTTTTAATGAGATATGTGATTTTCACTCGTACATAGAACCGTTCATGTGAAACGAGAATAATTTGTAGTTGATATTGTTATTAATCAATATTCATAGATTTTGAATTGAGTAATGTCCACATGGATGAGTATGGTAGGTTTCGGGAATTGGATAGCGTTTATCATCGTTAGGATTCAGAGCAATCTCCGTTTGTTCTGTTGAATACAACCTTTGCCTATAGGATTTTATTAATTTTTTGTGTGATTGCTTTTTCGGTACAATTTTCCAAACAGGCCACGTGATCTTGGAAAGGGATTTTTGTTTTGACAACATCATGTTCAATGCCCTTCGCTTTCTTGGATACTCCGAAATTGGCCACAATTTTTTTGATTTCATCAATTTCATAATTCTTCTGCTTCAATCTTTTTTCAGATCAGTGATTTGATCTTCTGACGTTGCAGTTTTAGTTGAGTATAATTTATATCTGAGTCCAATAAAGTCGAGCATAAGCTTTCTGTTGTTCTCATCCTCCATCAATCCAATCACTTTCTTATTCGCTCGGGGAATATTGTAAATTATCTGATTGATAATCACTAGTATCGAAATACTGATGACAATCATTTTTCATCATCTCATATGGATCATAATTTATAATTTCATAAATCAAACTGTTCGTGTCAGTATAAACTGCGCAAAAATTTTCTCTATACCTAGGAGCCATGTACTCATAATGGAAATTATATGTGATCAACTTTGCCAAATCCAGTACTACCATTCCTACATATATAGGTTTGTTGGAGAATATTTCGAATTTTTCCAATTCAATGTCAGTCAAGTTTCCAGCGAAGAAAGTCAAACTCTTGAACCGAGGATTGGAGAATCTGGCTTCGGCACCATATCGCCCATCCCAACTCGTTACAAGGCCAACATCAGAGTGCTTTCTCAGATTTTCCATAGTTTTCCCTGAAACAAATATTTATATATACAGGGTCCTGCAACAGTGGCGCGGTGTTCCATATCTCTATATAGGAAGCAGATAGGAATCTAATTTTCTATAATATTACCTTATTGCTCGACCTCGACAAAATAAAAATATTGGCGGTCACACAGGGTGTTCGATTTTTTCTGGGCGGATCCCAACTGTGTCTTTTTAAATGGCAACCTATATTTTTTATCGCTTTTTCGGTTTCTTCATAGAAAATAAAATAAATTTTATGTATATCTGCACTTCGAAAATATTGACGGTTTTCGAGATATCTAGCATGACAGGTTTTTTTTCCAATATTCGTCACTCAGAATATTTGAAATTATAAAGTGGTGCCAAGTCCAGTTGAATTTTTTTTTGATCGAATATTCTACATTGGTAACTCTCTCAAACGATATATCTGAAATCGACCTGTGATATACAGGGTATGAAAAACCGCTTGCCAAATATTGTAAATGAAAATTTGCAAAATCTTCCTTATATTAAATGGAACACCCTGTATATTATTGATCCATAAGAAGCGCCAACGAAACCTCTACAAATTTCATTAAGTATTCCCTATGGCTAAGTTCAATAGTTTTTCTCAAATGAGCATTTCTTTCGAAAAATGGTCATTTTTTCAAAGCGAAATCCATTTGACGACTGATAAAAATATACGAAAGATATCTTGTTTCAATTTTTTACATTAGAAGGTGTCCAAACAAATATTTTTTAACGAAATAAATGTATGTACCTATCACTTTTTGCTAAATGGAAAATTATTTTTTCATTGGATGCAGAATTTCACTCATAAATCGTGCAATATCAAACCAAACAAGTTAAAAGAAAGAAACATTATAAATAACTATTTTTCTCATGTTATTATATTCATTCAGAGCTTGAGTTCTAGATATTCAAATTTGTCAACTGGCAAATTACAAAACTACAAAAGGGAGAGTTTAATTAAGGTTGATAATGAAACTTTTATAAAATATGTCCAACATGTCTTCCATTTTCTTGAATGCAGACCTGAAGTCTATGTTTGAAAGACTGTTCTACCCTGCGCAAGACAGCTGGTGTAATGCTGCGAAAAGCATTCGTTATTCTAAGTCGCATATTTTCGGGAGAAGTTGGTGGCTCAACGTAAACCATATTTTTTATGTATCCCCATAAGAAAAAATCTAGTTTCGTCAAATCTGGTGATCTAGCGGGCCACCGTACAGGCCCATTCCGTCCTATCCATTTATTGGGAAATACTTCATTTAGATGATTTCTAACTTCTGCCGAATAGTGAGCAGGTGCACCATCATGTTGTAACCACATTCTATTGCGGAGGTCAAGAGGAATATCATCTAACAAACCTGGTAAATCATTTCGTAAGAAATTGAGATACATTGCACCATTCATATGTCCCTTAAAAAAGTATGGACCAATTACATATTTTCCAATGATGCCTCCCCAGACATTTATCGACCACCTATGTTGATAATCCACCTGTTTCAATAAGTGAGGATTTTCTGTCGCATAATAATGGTAATTATGTCGATTTACAAATCCATTTTTATGGAATGTCGATTCATCCGACCATAAAATATTATTGAAAAAATATTCGTTTCGACGAATTTTGTTCATGGCCCAATTGCAAAATCTCACTCTTTTCTCGAAATCAGCATACAGTAGTTCTTGATGTAACTGAACGTGGTATGGATGCAAGCGATGTTTCTTCAATACTCGTTGCACTGATCTCTCACTTATATCCACTATTTCCCCAATTTGTCGTTGACTCCTACTAGGATCTTCTTCAACAGCAAGAAGAACTTGCAATTCATTATCTTCATTAGTAGCTGGCTTGATGCGCTCATGTTTTGAATAATTAATAGATCCAGTTTCAACGAATCGTCCCAAGACCTTTCGGAAAGATCTTTCATCTGGATGCCTTCTATCTGGATACCGTTGAGAATAAATTCTACTTGCCAATAAACAATTCCTGTCTGATTCACCTACTATGAAAATCATATCAATCAAATCACTTTTTGATAACAACATTCTGATGAAATTATACCGACAGTTCAACTTCACGATTGACTAAAAATTTCAATATTCATTTGCAGCCAAATATTTTGTTCTGTCATTTGCCAGACTACTTGATTTCCAATAAATATTTCATTCGCTGAAAGGTTGTTTTAGACCGAAAGAATATGGTACAAATTCCGAGATTTTTGAAATTATTGTAAATATTCAAGAACGTCCATTTTGTGGTGTAATTCGCAACTTGTTTATCTAGCAACAGGTAATTTTAGGAATGGGCGATATTTTAAGGAAAGGGTATTTTTTGTATATTCTTATCAGTCGTCAAATGGATTTCGCTTTGAAAAAATGAGCATTTTTCGAAAGAAATGCTCATTTAAGAAAAACTATTGAACTTAGCCATAGGGAATACTTGATGAAATTTGTAGAGGTTTCGTTGGCGCTTCTTATGGATCAATAATATACAGGGTGTTCCATTTAATATAAGTAAGATTTTGCAAATTTTCATTTACAATATTTGGCAAGCGGTTTTTCATACCCTGTATATCACAGGTCGATTTCAGATATATCGTTTGAGAGAGTTACCAATGTAGAATATTCGATCAAAAAAAAATTCAACTGGATTTGGCACCACTTTATAATTTCAAATATTCTGAGTGACGAATATTGGAAAAAAAACCTGTCATGCTAGATATCTCGAAAACCGTCAATATTTTCGAAGTGCAGATATACATAAAATTTATTTTATTTTCTATGAAGAAACCGAAAAAGCGATAAAAAATATAGGTTGCCATTTAAAAAGACACAGTTGGGATCCGCCCAGAAAAAATCGAACACCCTGTGTGACCGCCAATATTTTTATTTTGTCGAGCTCGAGCAATAAGGTAATATTATAGAAAATTAGATTCCTATCTGCTTCCTATATAGAGATATGGAACACCGCGCCACTGTTGCAGGACCCTGTATATATGGGAAGAAAATTGAGTTTTGAAAATAGCAGTACATATCGAATACGGCATCATTCATTAGTTTGAAAAAATTCTTTTCAAAATCATTCGAAGCAACAGTTCGCAAACGTGTGTTCAAGCCTTTGTAGGCCTTCAACCATGTGGACTGCTTGAAATTTAGAACATGATGAATCTTGTTCAAAATGAGACCATGTTCTAAGGCCTGCTTGAGATTTCTGTAATGATTGACATACTTTTTTTTCGACTATAGAGTAGTCATCAATCTAAATTGTTTCACCCCGATGTACTTTCGGTTCTAGATTTTTTTGTCTCAGGATCCACACGATCGGGGCAGAATGGTAAATCCTAATGAATATCGTGAAGGTTGTTAGGATACTCCATATCAACTTCTAGTACATAACCTTCCGAGGCATCATCAGGCACAGTTGTGATATCAATGTTGGTGTCCATTCACTCAAACCAGCTGTATGGTAAATATTGAGACATTGTTCAACCATTTTGATTATTAACATCGAAATACATTAGGTATGAGTCAGCTTCGACTTTATCATAATTGTCACTCATGTATTTGTTATTAGCTGTGACTCTTCGCTTGGAGCAAATTCGACTCAGTCCACCTCATGTTCCCTTTTCGAAAAACATTAACTGATCTATATCGGTGAGAAGTTCAAGTTGCTGTTTCGTTTTGAATAACATAGCATTCCATGTATAGCCAGGCAGAGTGAAATAATGGTCAGGTTCCAAACCGTAAGTTATATGACAACTTGAGCGGTACTGCTCGAAGACATAGCCAAAAGCATAACATCCGTCTTCGAATACAGATCCGTATATTTTCTCTATGTTTTTATATTAAAAGTAGCCCATATCAGCTTGGCACGTGAGTAAGATTTCCTAGGACACGGGTTTTTCCACCAATTTGTTGTGAAAGGTTCGATAGGGGGTAAACAATCTTCATTGAATTTTTTGAAAGAACCGATATAGTCATAGGGCATTATACCCTTTTTTGTCAAAATCTACTCTTTATCATTTGAGAGGTTGGAGAACTGTGATATGAGATTTGGAAAATCTGATAGATATGATACTAACGTATCCAGCGAAAAACTCATGAATCTGAAAGAGTTAAAAAATCTGAAGTGGATCTTGCTACCAGAAATATTTTCAGTGAAGGACATATACTTTTCCTTTGTTATCTGCCGAACGGCGACACTTTCATTGGGATCCAATGCTATATTTTCTATAACAAAATGTGTATCATACCCTGATAAGTTATGAAACACGATGGGAATTGTTTGATCATCTTGATAGTTTATAATGCACTCATTGTGTGATGGTGTGTATTTTTAGGTATTAGACGATTATGGTCGCATACTATTTTGTCTGATATATTGAATGGTTTGTCACATATATGACAATGAGTTGCTGCCCGAAAAAATGTTTCCTGGCTGGCTGATATATCTACATCAAATGGACACTGGAACACAGTTGCAATATCTTCAGCAAACTGACCTATCTCGTCGGAAAACCATTTCATACAGTTTTCACCACGAAATGATCGATAAAATGATGGTGTGTCATCATAAGAGCTTTTCATATAATATCCAATAGATGCCGGAATGTGTCGTTGATTTGAGACGGCAGTTCAATGTATGATGGACTTCTCTGCTGCACAAATTTGTTTAGGTTAACCCCCAAATTCACTACTGCTTTCAACGTCTAACCTCTGTCACGTTCCTGAAACTCTTTCAACTTTATCATGATTGGCTCCATAACACGTTTCTCAAACCACATATTCATATCAGTGTTACTATGGATGGATGCGTTAGATATTGTGAAATACTTATATTCGTTGAAGATTCGATCGCCTTTGACAACCTCAAATTCTCCACCGAATGTCATATTAACCTTTAAATATGCATCTTTTTTCAATGCATTTTGAATTCGTCTCACAAAAAGGGTCTTACAGTCGATTAAAATTGAGGAAGGGTTCTTATCCTTGAGATTACTAATCACTTCAGTCTGGATACGCGAATTGAGAGCCGATTCTAAATCATCCCAATGTACTCGATTGGAGGCTGTCTCTTTCCGGCTCATCAGGCCAACTCCTTTCTTCATCTCAAGTTTCATCTGATTACGTAGTGTTTTAATATTGACCAAGAATGCTGGTAGATTTTGTTTCCCACCCGTAGTAGTAGTATTTTTCAGATCTTTTTTCATTCGTTTAGAAGCCTCATAACACTCTTCAAGTCCATCCTTCACTGTTTTCTCCTTGTATTCATCTTATATGAGGCTCATGATAGATGCGATATATTTCATCACATCAGCAACCATTTTTTAAAATTGCAGAAGCAGGATCAACAATAACTGATTGACCGAATTGGAGCGCTAGAAAATATTCCTCGAACAGTAAATTAGAAACAGCAATACCTAGCGGGAAAAACTTTGCGTTAGAAGTAATGTGACCAAATATGAATATGAATAAAATCTACTAATGGGACACATGTCTTATGGAATCATAGTATATCAGAAAAATGAATATATATGTTGATATATTAGTCTGAATCACTATATTTACAGGAACAACAGTAAAAATGTTGACAAAAATATTTATCGCGCTATTACAGTACCCAATTCGATAGCGACAAGTTGCATTACTGTATCTTTATCATGCAGCAAGTAAATGTTATACTGATTGAAAGAATAGAGGAACTAATATGCCAAATCTTCATATTGAATAAATTGAACTGAAAAATTCTTTGACATACTTGTTTTCGCCTTCTTCAGTCTACACTGATCGTAAGTATCGATGTTAGGTCGAATCCAACTCATGTATTGAAATAGAATGCTAGTTTGTATCAAACTCCTAGTATTGCACTTCTGATGGACATATCATACTATTCTGTTTCTGTTTTAAATCAGTTTTACGAATGACAACTCTCAGAAGTTGAAAAACTTGTGCGAGCTGAGGACTAACGTGGTTTTACCTTTCAACGTGTGATTCCTAACACGGTTGCAGAATCATCGCAGCTTCAACCAGATAAATTATTTCGAGAAAAATACTACAACATAAGCAAGCATGGTGTGAAGCATGCGTGTGTATGTACGAAAAATGTATGCATTATGTAATATTTGTGGACTCACAAACCAGTATAGCAGGACATCGACAAATTATAGTGTGGAAATATCTCCTTTTCAGTTGAATACACGCTTACGTCATATTGTATATTGGCTTGAATCTTGGATAATATTGGGTTTTAAAAACAAGATAGTAATACATTTCAAATTGAAAGATGTGTATTGCGACATGTAAAAGAATATATTTAGGTGTGAAAAATATGTCTTTTTCGCTATAAAATGGTGTGTTGTGACTGTATGCATTGTTTTGGAGAACTTCCAAACCCCGTTTAGCATGATGTTCGCAAAGATTGAACTTTGTATTCATTTTCACAGTCAAACCACACTCCACCGTCAGATATTGCAATATAGTGTTGCATTTCAAATGATTAGATTGTATTGTAATACGTGAAAGTTCTTGTTAGGCGAGCATATGCATGTGCAAGAAATATCAATCTATTCTACTGCAAAATGGCATGACCCTACGCATCTCTTTTGGAAACTCCGCAAATCTCCGTCTAGCATAACCTGGGCAGTGAATAATCTCACGTTCAGTTTCAAGCTCAAACCACTGCTCTGTCAGATCTTGACATGGTGGGGGAGAAACAGACCTAAGTGAGAACAAACCTGCTTTACAGTTGAAATCACATCAATATCATCTACCAATATCATCTATCAATATCATCAATATCATCATCTATATGGCTTCAGATTTGTAATAAATTATGTTTCGAAAAGAAAAACGTAGTGTTACATTTCAAATTATTACATCATTTTTAAGCATGCGGAAGTTCATGTAGGGCATGCATATGTGTGAGAAATATCAGTCTGTTCTTCTGTAAAATGAAATGTCTACAAATCTCCGTCTAGCATGACATTGACGGAGAAGTGGCGAACCTTTGTACCTGTTATGGTTTATTTTTTCCTGATGGAAGTCGTTTCTCCGTCTCGTTTAATGACAGTGAATTTCCTCATTTCTTGTTAGCAAATTGGAATGTACATGAACGTAGCTTAATATTTTGTAAAGATAAATGCATGATATTGTGAAATTTTTGTCATCTTGAAATGTTTTCTTACAAGATTATCTGTATTTGAGATCAAAAATCAGTCTAATGAAGCGTTTTTGCCTTATAAAGTTTCTATTCATTTCTGATGAGTGTCCACGAATGGTAATATTTATATTAAGCTCAGAATACACTAGACCATAGTATATATCTGAGAGATTATGTCTCAAAAAGATTATTTTCATTGTTAGGAAGGCAAAATATGTTTTTCAGAGAAGTGCACGAGTATTCGATGTGATCATTGAAAGACAATCCATTGTCAAGTTGTATTCCAAAGAATTTTGCATATTCTGTTGTTTCGAAACCTACATTTATTTGGAGAGGGCGCTGATACTTACTTGAAAACTGGAAACTCTCAAATTGATAATTTTCAGATTAATACTACACGAGATTTTACAATATTATCTATACAGATGCACGTTATTCAACTCTCTTCAGTTCACCCTACTTTGCCACCCACTAGAGATGCCTGACGTCACAGCCAAGCCCACCTCCCAACTGGATGCGATAACAGATGTCGATACGAACAGGCAGTGGTCGTTGCGCTCTTGGAGAGGGCAGATGTTAGCACAGTCCTCGGCCGCCTACGTGTTACCATCGATAGCGAGGCTAGAGCGATGCGTTACGTCACAGCCTTCTCTTCATCGAGAGAGGTGAGGGCACACCGATGAATACACATTACTCAGCCACACGTTGTGAAGTGAACGTCTTGCTCTCTTACCGTTGAACGGTTGCTGCTGTGACGTCACACCACTACTTACTTGAAGGATCTTCGAAGTATGCAGATGTATGAAACCCTGTACCGTGCTTTCTCTCTCGCACACACACCAATCAAAGTAATTACGTCACTATGTTACACACACACACACACACACACAAAATCTCGTATGAAAAAAAAATCTGAACGATCCATGCACCAGACCCTTCAAGGTCACATCGCCTTGATGTTACTAAACAACAACAAAAAAACTAATAATACGTCATAGTGGTGGGTGGAGGCCCAGAACCGGCTGTAATCTACTACTTAACCTATCGACTACTCGTCTGCCCAATGAATGAATCTACCTGATGAGGTCAGGTATGAATTCATTTACTATATTAATACATTTTTTGGAAGTATACCTGTAAATATACCTAACTATTTTTACCTGCAAATGAACATTTTCAATAATGGCGAATTATTCAATTCCGTTTGATTGTTCATAAGATATTGAGAGTTTTTTGAATTTTTTTATTTCTATACTCTCCAACAGGTTGAGTTTCAAACCTTTCTTCTGGAAATAGAGAGGCTTGTATTCATGGTTGAACTCATGTCCCTCTGATATTACATGAGTGGCATATGTGGAATTCATTTTTCCATTCTGGAAACTATATTTGTGTTTCTACATGCGGGCTTTGGACTCTCTTCCAGTTTGACCTATATAAAACATCGGACAACACCCACACGATAATTTATACACTCCTGATTTTTCTGAAACTGAACTTTTTTATTTGTTGTTCTTAATGTGCATTCCAAGTTGTTTTTGGTTTTGGAAGCAGTATTTACACTTTTGTTGTGCAAAAAATCTGAGATATTGGTAGTGGGTTGGCCTAAGTAGGTTAAGGTTCTATAACGTCTATCCTCTTCTCTTTGAATTGAGTAAACTTTTTTCAAAGCTTGGCTGTATAACTTTTTTGATAATAGAGAATGTATTAGACCGCTATCGGTATCATTGTTGACGGCTATTTGCTTTATTATATTCAGTTCTTTATTGAAATTCGCCTCTGAAAAGGGCACATTTATCAGTCTGTGTATCATCCTGTTGAAAGCTGCTACCTTATGCTGATATGGGTGAGTGGACGAATTATGAATGATAATATCTGTATGTGCCGGTTCACGATAAATTATGGAACGCCGTTTTACTTTTTATTGTCACAAATATTCATTCCTCATTTTATTCAACTAACAATGTATTTGTTTGAATTTAATTGATTCATGCATTTGTTCGATACATTAAAAACGATTGTTCCCAAAATTTGTTCTATTTTAAATGACACTTGATTTAAAATTTTACATGAATTAATTTGTTTGATGAAAGTTGCGAACAGTTATAATATAGATTCATTGTTTGAAATTTTTGGAAGTAAATGTTTGTCATATATACTTTTTTTGTAACTATCGAATAATTTACTACAATTTTTGTGAAACATGAATAAAATGGTTTGTTGATAATTATAGTTACATGAATTAAAACGGTTGTTGATAATTTCAATTCGGCGCTAGCGTCGAACGGATTCTTGCAGAAGCTGAATTTTTAAATCTGGCTACATGACAGTTTAGTGATAGTAACACAATATTCCGTCCGACCGCAGCGCCGAATAAAAATTATCAACAATCAATTTAATTCATGTATCACCTAAAAGCAACAATCAAAACAATTCATTTTTACAAAATACCGATAGAAAGTAAAACGGCGTGTCACGCCGTTTTACTTTTTTTAATAATCCTTTGAAATGATTTGAATTATTTTGTTTGTTGAATTTCAGTGATACATGAATTAAATTGTTTGTTGATAATTTTTATTCGGCGTTGCAGTCGAACGGATTATTAACGTACTATGACCAATGACATACATATTATATGCAGTTATGTAGTTCCGCAAAAATACGCCCGACGTCAGCGCATTGTATTGCATTGTATATGTTTCCTTCTTCCAAAAACCTATTTGCCTCTAGTATAGCTTGACGAATCCTACGCTTCACATTAAAACCATATAAATATAATATTGTAATGTTTTCACTATGAACAACCCGAACCATCAATTTCTGTTCAGTTGGGTAACCTATTTCTTGGTGTCAGTGTCAGTATTAGGCGTATTAGACTATAACTATAAGCTGTGCTTACGTTAACTATGACGTCTGGACATCTTACGTTAGACACAGTCTACAATGTGTTTCTCAAAAGTCGCATAACATTTGCCATCTATACAATCAAACAAGATATACTAACCACAGAATAGTAACATTAACGAAAACTTGATGACATTTTACAGACACCAACCAAGAAAACTGTAAGAGGAACCAGTGTGACCAAAATCCGTTCGACCGCAGCGCCGAATAAAAATTATCAACAAACAATTTAATTCATGTATCACTGAAATGCAACAAACAAATTAATTCAATTCTTTCCAAAGGAATAATAATAAAAAGTAAAACGGCGTGGCACGCCGTTTTGCTTTTTATTAATATTCATTTGAAATGAGCTGAATTATTTTGTTTGTCGAATTTCAGTGATACATGAATTAAATTGATTATTGATAATTTTTATTCGGCGCTGTCGTCGGGTGTATTTTTATGGAACTACTCAACTGTATATATGTATGGCGTTGGTCATAGTACGGTAATAATCCGTTAGACCGCAGCGACGAATGAAAATTATCAACAATCAATTTAATTCATGTATCATCTAAATGCAACAGTCAAAACAATTCATTTTCACAAAATATCAATAGAAAGTAAACCGGCGTGCCACGCCGTTTTACTTTTTATTAATATTCCCTTGAAATGTTATCAATTATTTTGTTTGTTGAATTTCAGTGATACATGAATTAAATTGATTGTTGATAATTTTTATTCGGCGCCACGGTTGAACGGCGTGTTGTCGTACTATAAATGAACTAGCATGTTGCCATATATAACAATTGAAGTTCTTGATAAATCCGCTCGATACCAGCGCCGAATTAAAATTATCAACAATCGTTTTAAATGTATCTTTCAAATACAACAGACTTTTTAAATCATCAAAAAATTTAATTTTTAGTCAGAAATTAGCTTTTTAAAAAGATTGATGAAATAAAATGATACTTGCTTGAGAATGTTTTGCACAAAAGTTGTAACCAAATTTTAAATTGAATGCATTAAAGTGAATGTTGCAAATATTGAACACTTTCAATAAAATTGAAATATAACAATCTTTATTATTCATAGAAAAATATTTAGTATGGAAAGTTGATTTGCTATTTTCAGACAAACGAAAGTCTATTTTTATTACCAACAATGTTTCATGGAAAAACTTTGACAGTCATTCAAATATATTCATTGAAATTTTATTCCCAAACTTACTTTTAGACAGTGAATTTAAAGTTTCATTGTAATTCAACAGTCATATAAATAACTAACATTTTATTGAAAGGTCAAAATTATATGCCGAATTGAAACGTTTGTTGAATTTACTCGAATAATACATTCCATTGATTGTTGAATTAAAATGTTGGTTTATTGCTGAGTTGAACTATATGTATATAGATTATTTTTCAGCATAATATATAATAAATTGGCGTTCCATTTTCCAATACTCTGAAACAATATTTTTCTTCGGAATCAATAAAAGCTTCAAGTTATTTCATTACTCTTTTTCATTCAAATAACAATTTTATTCATGTAACATTTTAAATCAAGTGTCATTTAAAATAGAACAAATTTTGCGAACAATCGCTTTTAATGTGTCGAACAAATGCATGAGTCAATTAAATTCAAACAAATAAATTGTTAGTTGAATAAATTGAGGAATGAATATTTGTGACAATAAAAAGTAAAACGGCGTTCCATAATAAATTGAAAAATCATGTTTGTTGTTAACTTTTGTTATTATCAGGTCCAAAAAATTCATAGAGTCGTCCTGTTCTATCTCCATTGTGAATGTGATAGAAGGGTGGAGAGAATTGATGAAATTCAAAAAGTTAGTCAACTGTCTGCTCGTTCCTTTAAAACATACCAGGATATCATCCACATATCTATACCAATACACGAAACTTCTTACCAGTGAGTTACTGTGTATTCTCCTCTCCAAATCGTACATGAAAATCTCTGCCAGAATAGGACTAAGTGGGTTTTCCATTATGAGACCTTTGCAAGATGAGCAAAAAGTTTTATCTAATCGAAAGTAATTCCGTGACAAACACACCGTAACCAAGTCTGAAATTTCATTTTTCACTATCGGATTGATAGAGTTTTCGTCCAATAGATTATTCTACCAGAATAATCGTTTCATTCGGAGGAATACTGGGAAACAGATTCTTTACATCGAATGAAATTAATTTGGCATCATCTGGGAGCGTAATATCATGAATTCCTCAAACTGAATTTTGATTTGAAATTGGTGTGGTTTTGAATGATTCCAATGAGTTTTTTGGATATTTTAACTGAAGGAGCTGTGACGGGTATTCATCTTTGTGTAATTTAATCAACGAATACAATTTAGGTGGTTCATGACTAACGATCGGAATTTTTCCGTTTCATCCATGACATAATGAATATTTTTCAAAGTTTCCTTGACTTCTTTCTGATATAAATGGGTGGGGTCGTTTCTGAGACTATCGTACATGCCGGCATTCAGAAAGTCTAAATTCTTCTCCATGTATTCTTTTTGTTCATGGCTATGACCGTTTTGCCTTCATCAGTTCGCGTAAAAACAATGTTATCTTCTGCCAATTTCTCTTTTATGGATTTCACTAATTTCAATTCCGGATTGAACCTATCTTCATGCAACTTTTTGGATTTCAAAATTTCTGCAGCAATATGTTTATTGGCGTAACATGTGTCCCCATCAACGCGATATCTGTATCAATTCCCAAAACACAGAGAGAGAAATTACATGTTTCAATTCGGAGCAAGTCTTCGAAGAAAAAGAAAAAGACCAAAGACAATGAACAATTTTCAAAACATAAGTGCTTTGATAAATTTGTCAATCTCACGAACACCAGTTTCACAGAACATGAAACTCGTCTATCAGAGAAAGGTCTCAATCACAATATTAAACCCAACATAAATTATACAAATTCAGAAGTTTTGGGAATTGATACATATATCGTGTTGATGGGGATATGTTATGCCAATAAACATATTGCTGTAGAAATTTTAAAATCTGAAAGGATGCCTAAAAGAAGGTTCAATCCGGAATTGAAACTAGTGAAATCCATAAAAGAGAAATCGGCAAAAGATAACATTGCTTTTACGCGAGCTGATAAAGGCAAAACGGTCATAGTTTCTTATATGAACTCATCGCTAGTTTTGAACTGTCAATATTTTTTAGATTATTCTGGTAATGTCTGGAAGTCTGGTAAATATCAGTGTTACAAATCCGTATATGATTATTGCAATGGTGATATTGGGAATATTTTTCCTGAAGATTCGTGAATGGTTTGTAACTATAGCAATGGATATCAAACATCTAGAATCTTCAAGTAAGTACATAGATATAACTCGCTGAAATTATTTCGAAATGAAGAATGTTCACTTTACATTTTTATTTGTGATTTATCAGCTTGGAATGTTTGTTATATTCACTTTTGGCATTCAAAAAATTTATTTCAAAACTGATGAAATGGCAAGTTTTATTGAAAAAAAGTTGTGATGAGTTTTGCGTATTCATGCTTGGATATATTACTTTCAGCTCGTTATTTTTCATTATACAGTATCATTTATCGTAATTCATTTGATATTCCAATTGTAGGTAAGTCACCAGTTTTTTCACAAGTTAGCTCTACACTGAATGGAATAGCTACCATAAGAGCATCTAAAACAGAAGACATTTTGATACAAGAGTTTGATGATCATCAGGTAAGTAAATATAATTTAGATACAACAAAAAAATCATTATTTTAGATATTATTGTGAGCATAATCACTTTTTCTGTCTAGACAAAGTCATGATTGGATTGCGTACCTCAGTACTTATGCAAAAATAATCTATACAATTTTATTATACATACGAGTAACACTGAGTTTGTCATTTCAAACCGACTTTCAACTGTGAACATTTTCCTCCTGCACTCTGAAATATAATAATAAACAGCCCCTTGTAAAAAGGATGTTGACGAAGAAACTTGAACATTCAAATTCCTTAAAGATAACGCGTCAGGACAGAGACAATCAGATTACTAAAGAAAGAATCGCATTTGAGCGATAACGATAATGTTACTGAGTCATTTAATTTTTTTACGATATCGCAATTGTAGTAATACTAGTTGGAATACTGAAATATCTTCACTATTCTTGAAACATGGAAATTCTTATTTTTAGGATGTTCATACGTCAGCTAGCTTCTTGACACTAGCGTGTACATCCTGTTTTGGCCTATGGTTGGACATTGTGTGTATATTCTTCACAGCGTGTGTATCATTCAGCTTTGTGTTTATGTATACATGTGAGTAGACTCCTTATACATTTTTATTTTCTCTCAATAAATTTGTCGACCTTGTTTGTTCATGAAAGAGAATGGAAAAAAAAATTGAGAATTTAATTTTTTTTTCTCATATATTGAACATTAATCGAAATTCGACGAAAGCTTAAAATTGGCGGTCGATTATATACCCGGAAAAATTAAAATAAATATTATTGCTTTATGTTTTTACCACAATTTTGAATTTTGGATTGAAGATCATAATATTGGGTCGTCAACATGTATCTTTCAGATACAATATAACAACTTTGATCAACTATGGCTACACCTATCTCTGACCGTTTATGAGATATGAATTCATCTATATATATGTTATATTATCAAGACACTCGATAACCTTCATATTTGTATTATTTCCTAGACTGGGATGTCACGCAGGTAGCCTCTAGCTGCCTCCGCTGCTGATTCTTTTTTTCATTGAAGTATGAATATTTCTATCGAATAATAATTTATAATATATATATATATATATATATATATATATATATATATATATATATATATATATATATATATATATATATATATAAAAATAAATAGATAAGTACTCTTTGATCATTCCCATATTGATTTCAATTTAAGAGCCACCGGTATACAGCTGTTTCAGCCTATTGGGCATCGTCAGTACCGGGCAGGCGGTCCTCGATTGAAGACAAAATGAGAAAAAACCAAGAAAGTACTTGATAAAAATAGCTGCGTAAACGCAAGCGAAACATAAGTGGAACCACCTATTGGTGTGACACCCAAGTCAACTTGCCAAGTTTTTATGTCAGTGTTGGTGTTTTGGTTGTTGGTCAAAACACCAACACTGACATAAAAACTTGGCAAGTTGACTTGGGTGTCACACCAATAGGTGGTTCCACTTATGTTTCGCTTGCGTTTACGCAGCTATTTTTATCAAGTACTTTCTTGGTTTTTTCTCATTTTGTCTTCAATCGAGGACCGCCTGCCCGGTACTGACGATGCCCAATAGGCTGAAACAGCTGTATACCGGTGGCTCTTAAATTGAAATCAATATGGGAATGATCAAAGAGTACTTATCTATTTATTTTTTGATTTTCATGGAATTATTTTCCAGCAGCTTGACTGCATTAACCTTTCTAGATTTCATATCATTTCTAGAAACATGTGGATTCGTTTTCCGATGGCATTTCAGGTTAGCTTCCCAAATTTCTGCTACCGCAGTTGTCGGTTGATTGGTCAAAACACCAACACTGACATAAAAACTTGGCAAGTTGACTTGGGTGTCACACCAATAGGTGGTTCCACTTATGTTTCGCTTGCGTTTACGCAGCTATTTTTATCAAGTACTTTCTTGGTTTTTTCTCATTTTGTCTTCAATCGAGGACCGCCTGCCCGGTACTGACGATGCCCAATAGGCTGAAACAGCTGTATACCGGTGGCTCTTAAATTGAAATCAATATGGGAATGATCAAAGAGTACTTATCTATTTATTTTTTGATTTTCATGGAATTATTTTCCAGCAGCTTAACTGCATTAACCTTTCTAGATTTCATATCATTTCTAGAAACATGTGGATTCATTTTCCGATGGCATTTCAGGTTAGCTTCCCAAATTTCTGCTACCGCAGTTGTCGGTTGATTGGTCAAAACACCAACACTGACATAAAAACTTGGCAAGTTGACTTGGGTGTCACACCAATAGGTGGTTCCACTTATGTTTCGCTTGCGTTTACGCAGCTATTTTTATCAAGTACTTTCTTGGTTTTTTCTCATTTTGTCTTCAATCGAGGACCGCCTGCCCGGTACTGACGATGCCCAATAGGCTGAAACAGCTGTATACCGGTGGCTCTTAAATTGAAATCAATATGGGAATGATCAAAGAGTACTTATCCATTCATTTTTTGATTTTCATGGAATTATTTTCCAGCAGCTTGACTGCATTAACCTTTCTAGATTTCATATCATTTCTAGAAACATGTGGATTCGTTTTCCGATGGCATTTCAGGTTAGCTTCCCAAATTTCTGCTACCGCAGTTGTCGGTTGATTGGTCAAAACACCAACACTGACATAAAAACTTGGCAAGTTGACTTGGGTGTCACACCAATAGGTGGTTCCACTTATGTTTCGCTTGCGTTTACGCAGCTATTTTTATCAAGTACTTTCTTGGTTTTTTCTCATTTTGTCTTCAATCGAGGACCGCCTGCCCGGTACTGACGATGCCCAATAGGCTGAAACAGCTGTATACCGGTGGCTCTTAAATTGAAATCAATATGGGAATGATCAAAGAGTACTTATCTATTTATTTTTTGATTTTCATGGAATTATTTTCCAGCAGCTTGACTGCATTAACCTTTCTAGATTTTATATATATATATATATATATATATATATATATATATATATATATATATATATGATGAGCTGTTTTCTCGGGTTTCGCTCCGTGTTCTGTGTATTTTCTCCCCATAAGGATTATTTTCACTTAATAATCTCCCCATAATCCTTATGGGGAGAAAATACACAGAACACGGAGCGAAAACCGAGAAAACAGCTCATCATATATATATATATATATATATATATATATATATATATATATATATATATATATATATATATATATATATATATATATATATATATAAACATCGAAAAATGACATTATTCTTCAAAATATCCAAAAATATCAAAGGATA
This sequence comes from Leptinotarsa decemlineata, assembly GCF_025532065.1. Taxonomy (NCBI): domain Eukaryota; kingdom Metazoa; phylum Arthropoda; class Insecta; order Coleoptera; family Chrysomelidae; genus Leptinotarsa; species Leptinotarsa decemlineata. The sequence continues at coordinate 1,711,766 of NW_027412603.1, read as the reverse complement.
AAAACATTTTATTTTGTAATTTTATACCCACACACCAAGTTTCAAACCCATAATAAGTATTTCATATTTTCACTATTTTTCCGCACTCCTGCTTTTTCTACTTATCAAAATTAAAGCACACCTGTACTAAATCATTTATTTTAACTAAACTCGTCACCGATTTTTTTTTTTTGTAATATAATAATATTTTAAGAGCCTCTTTGATGTTAAAAACAAATTTTGAAAAATAAAAGTTGTCAAACTTGATGCAAAGTTCATCTAGTTTCAACGGGGCTTTCAAAACTATACAGTACTTCAGTTTTTTAATGAGCAAATGGCCTCACAATATGAATTAGAACAAAACGGAACATTAGGAAACATCATTTCTTGATTCTTGAAGCCCATTCAATAAAAGAACAAAACTCATAGTATTTACATTTACCTACTCCTCTAACAACACTAATTTAAAAAAACTGGGTAGGCTGTGAAAAAATATGAAACTACATAATGTGTTTTAGAAAACGTCACTGTCACTGAATAAATTAATGCCTGTTAGTTCAATGTAATGTATGAAAATTAAAATAATATGTTATCTTTACAAGAAAAAATTGAAATTGTGCTAATTTGTGGTGAAAACACATTGCATCGACAAGTGGCTGATATTTTTAACGCAAGACATCCTGGTAGACATGTACAGCAATCCACTGTAAGTAGGATTTTAAAAAAATTCAAACTGACTGGTTCAGTTGAAAATACTTTTAAAAAACGTCATAATCCATCACGCAATAATGATGAGGTTCAGTTGGCTGTCTGCCTGGATGTTATAGAACAGGGAAAATCAAGTATTACCAATATTCTAGATAGAACTGGCGTTAAAAGAGGAAGCGTAAGAGCAATTTTACATAAAAATTAATTCAAACCCTACAAACCCAAATTCATAAATACCTCAAAGGAAAGAGATTTCGATGTTCGACTAGATTTCTCTTTCTGGTACCAAGGAGAAGTAGAATTAAACAGAAAATTTCCTTACAAAATCCTATGGACCGACGAAGCTACCTTCACATCGAACGGCGTAGTCAGTTCCCAGAATTGTAGGTGGTGGGCTCAGGAAAATCCTCATTTTGTGATAGAATGTCGGGACCAATATTCATTTAAAACAAATGTGTTGTGCGGTGTTTTAAATAATCAGGTAATGGGACCATTCTTTTTTAGACACAATTTAACTTCTCAGGATTATTTGCAATTTCTAAATACTGAGATCAGTGATATAGTGGACAATATGCCGGTTGAAATAAGACACAGTCTGTGGTATCAATGTGACGGGGCTCCTATTCATAGTTCAAGACAAGTCAAAGAGAAACTATTAGAAATGTTCAGGGGCAAAGTTATTGGGCGAAATATGGAGCAAATATGGCCGCCTAGGTCGCCAGATTTAACCCCACTAGATTTTTTCTTGTGGGGTTACTTAAAACAAATCGTTTATAAACAAAGACCTTTTCGTGACGTGAATCACCTAGGAACTGTTATTAGAAACTCTATTTTAAACATAAACCCTGTGAGTATCAGCAACTCAATAAAATATGTATCAAGAAGGACAATTATCTGCATAGAACGCGATGGAATACATACAGAAATGTAGTGTATTTAATGTCGTGAGTTTTTTTTTTCGTGTTTTTTTGCTATCAGGTATAGGTACATGTTTATTTTCAGTTCCTTTTAATTAAGATTAATTCCACTGTATTTTTTGTTAAAAAAACAATAAACACTCTAAGATATTGTTTTCTAATGTTCCGTTTTGTTCTAATTCATATTGTGAGGCCATTTGCTCATTAAAAAACTCAAGTACTGTATAGTTTGGAAAGCCCCGTTGAAACTAGATGAACTTTGCATTAATTTTGACAACTTTTATTTTTCAAAATTTGTTTTTAACATCAAGGAGGCTCTTATAATATTATTATATTACAAAAAAAAAATTCGGTGACGAGTTTAGTTAAAATAAATGATTTAGTACAGGTGTGCTTAAATTTTGATAAGTAGAAAAAGCAGGAATGCGGAAAAATAGTGAAAATATAAAATACTTATTATGGGTTTGAAATTCGGTGTGTGGGTATAAAATTAAAAAAGAAAATGTTTTTATCCTTTGATATTTTTGGATATTTTGAAGAATAATGTCATTTTTCAATGTTTCTTTTTTTAAATGTCAATTTTGACAGGTTAAGGAAATCACGTGACCTATTTTGTAGACGCCATTTGACATCATTTCTTAAGCAAAATCTACTGCCAAAATCAAATTTCACATAAAACGATAAATAAAAAAGTTTCCCATTTGATGCGGACTTTATCGGTGACACTGTATATCTTCTATAAATTATCTGCGAGCGCAGATGACAGGATGACCCTTCAAACTGAACTGGTCATCCTGTTGTCTGCCTCTTTATACGGTCAGCGTTAAGGCAGCTATTTTTATCAAGTACTTTCTTGGTTTTTCTCATTTTGTATTCAATCGAGGACCGCCTGCCCGGTACTGACGACGCCCAAAAGGCTGAAACAGCTGTCTACCGGTGGCTCTTGAATTGAAATCAATATGGGAATGATCAAAAAATACTTATCAATTTATTTTTTGATTTTCATGGAATTATTTTCCAGCAGCTTAACTGCATTAACCTCTCTGGATTTCATATAATTTCTAGAAACATGTGGATTCGTTTTCCGATGGCATTTCAGGTTAGCTTCCCAAATTTCTGCTACCACAGTTGTCGGTTGATTGGTCAAACCACCAACACTGACATAAAAACTTGGCAAGTTGACTTGGGTGTCACACCAATAGGTGGTTCCACTTATGTTTCGCTTGCGTTTACGCAGCTATTTTTATCAAGTACTTTCTTGGTTTTTCTCATTTTGTCTTCAATCGAGGACCACCTGCCCAGTACTGATGATGCCCAATAGGCTGAAACAGCTGTCTACCGGTGGCTCTTGAATTGAAATCAATATGGGAGTGATCAAAAAGTACTTATCTATTCATTTTTTGATTTTCATGGAATTATTTTCCAGCAGCTTGACTGCATTAACCTCTCCAGATTTCATATCGTTTCTAGATATCATCTAGAAACATGTGGGTTCGTTTTCCGATGGCATTTCAGGTTAGCTTCCCAAATTTCTGCTACCGCAGTTGTCGGTTGATTGGTCAAACCACCAACACTGACATGAAAACTTGTCAAGTTGAAAATAAACAAATTAATATTAATCGATTTATTTGTTAGAAACCATGCTCGTGATTATTTCTTTCCAGATATAGTGAAAATTATTCAATGAAGTGCTTATATTTGTCTCTGTGAGGACTTCAGTTACCATCTGTTATACTCTCACTGAGTAGAAGGAAATTAGCTTTCGAGTTCGTTGATGTGACAATGATTTAATATTTTAATGTCTATTCACTTCAATTTGAAGGGTCGGATGATGAACATCTTCGTACAAAAATGAAAGCGTTTTTCAATTAACCATACTGTTTTATAATCTGTTTTAGAATCTGTTTTAAAATCTGTTATTCTCATTGATTCCTGAGCTGATTTGTAACAACAAATTATTGATAATTCAATAATTCGCTGTACATTTACTGGCGAACGGCAGCTTTTGGCCGAAGAGCACAATGGTTTCATTAAAAGATTATTCTCATAAAATTCAAATTGACATTGACATGGGCGCCACCCAACTTTGTTGAATCACAAGTAGCAACCATTCATAAATCTGGGAAATTAAATGGGAATAATTGATGGGAACGTATTTTTGTGAAGTTTGGTTGTTAAGGAATAGAGTAAATAGTAAACAACTGAAATAAATACCTGTATATTAAAGTATGAAACAAAGGCTTTTGTGATATGGAAATCGAAGATATTTTTGTGAAAGACTGAGAACTCAATTTTGCAAGATCATATCACACCATAATTGAAAATTGCTTACTCATAGTACTATGCACCAGCTCACAACAGATAGCATCATAATCATGATTTTTTTAGAGATTTATCTGTAAGACTTCACCTATAGGTTTTTTTGAATTTGAAATAGGTTCAGAATAACATTATGAGTTGAAATAAATTATAAGTTCTGGCCTTATTGATCCTCTTCATATAACAGTAAAAATGATTGTGGAACACTATCTAGATGGACACCACCAAGGACGTTTCCCCACATTTGAAGAAAAGGACAAGATCAGAAACATCTTTACTTCTAGCCTTCAGCTTTGCTATGCAACAGCAAAGTGATTAGATTCACTATTTTCAACATGAACTACTTATTCAACTGATGTCATCCTACAATCCCAAAATTTAATTTCAGTTGAAACAAACCTATGTTACGTTTCAATTTAGCACTAGATCAAAACTGCTCCTATGTACCTTTTGAAATCTTTATGAATTTTTTAGCAGCGCTGTCACCAGATGCAGATTTCTCCGCATCAAATTTAGAATGTTAAGGCAGGTCCGAAAAAGATGTGTGCTTCGTGCCGATCGCACGAGGGCCGTGTACCTTTTTGAGATGAAGATGATTTTCCTTCTAGGTTCCACTCCAGAACGAGGCAGGAGACTAATACTTAAGGCTAAAGGCCTTTTAACTATCCTGAAATGGTGCGGGACTTACTCAAGTAGTGAGCCATTAAAAACAACAAAAGCTTCAGATTAGACTTATATTACAAAAGAAATAACTGTGGAAAATAAATATAACACGAAAATCCATAAAATAATAAACTTCCACTACAATTGTTCAGCTATTTTAGATGACCTTTGCCATTCTGTTAACTCAAGATCCTTAAGAAGCAATCGCATTTTTCCATTTGGGTTGCGATTCCACAAGACTAACTCACAACACAACAAAGTTTTTGTTTCGGGGTTGAAATTAGATGATTTTAATGTATTTCCACGTGTTAAAACCGAAAATGACCATAAAAATTATATATTAGCTCTTGTTTTCAAGATATAGTATCATTATATTATATATATGTATATTGAGTTTTCAACAAATGAAATATTTCATCACCAACAGTTGGTACACATGTTTGTTTACATAACACCCCTCTCATCAGCTGTTCTTAAGTAGTAAACATAACCTATGTGAGTTTGTCAATTGTACGCACGTGGTTGCTATTGAAATTATCGTGTGAAGTTGATTTTTAAATTAATTTAAGTGCTGATCTGAAATGCCTCGAAAGTGTGTGAATTCTGTCGATAGCTTTTCCTATATATGTGGTGAAATAACATTTAAGGCTCAGAAACGTAAAATGACACCTATCGTTAAGACAGCCTATGAACATTATTTTGGTGTCAAAGTTGGGGACCAAGATAAATCATGGGCTCCTCATATATGTTGTAATTCTTGTTCCGTCATATTGCGAGAGTGGCTGAAAAATAAAAACCGGGCAATGGCTTTTGCAGTACCTATGGTTTGGCGTGAGCCTACCATTCATACAGACGACTGTTATTTCTGCTTAACTCCTCCCATTAAGTAAGGTTTATCTATGAAGAAAAGAGGAACGGTTAAATACCCTAATCTCCCATCTGCTCTTCGGCCTGTACCACACTCAGACAATTTGCCAGTCCCTTCTCCACCCCAAAACTATGAAATTTCAGAGGAAGGTGATGAAGACTGTTTAGAAGGAGCAACCCATCCTTCTACATCCTATGACCCTGATTTTGAGGTAAGCGATAGGTCTAGTGATCCGCACAGAATTAGTCAAGCAAAGTTGAGTGACCTCATAAGAGATCTTCGCTTGTCTAAGGAAAAGGCTGAGCTGTTAGGGTCAAGACTACAACAGTGGAATCTTCTTAAACATGATGTGAAAATATCTCAGTACAGACAGCTTCAAAAAGATTTGCTTCCTTTTTTTGAGAAAAAAGAAAACCTCGTAGTTTGTTCTGATGTTAATGGTTTGATGGACTGCTTGAATTTGGATCACACTCCATCTGAATGGAGACTGTTTATAGAGTCTTCAAAACTAAGCTTAAAAGCTGTACTTCTGCATAATGGAAATCAGCTACCCTCTATTCCTATAGGTCATGCAGTTCACATGAAGGAAACGTATATAAATATGAAAACACTTCTCCAATCAATCAAATATGAACAACACAAGTGGCACATCTGTGGTGATCTGAAAGTCATTGCTATACTCCTAGGAATGCAATTAGGGTTCATCAAGTACTGTTGTTTTTTGTGTCTGTGGGACAGTCGGGATAGAAAATCTCACTATAAAAAAATGAACTGGCCTACACGAGACCTAAACCCTAATGAGAAAAATGTAGTTTACGAGCCTCTTGTAGATCCTAAGGATGTTCTCCTTCCCCCATTACATATTAAGTTGGGACTAATGAAAAACTTTGTGAAGGTCATGGACCAGGAAGGACAAGCTTTTAAGTACTTGAGAGCAAAGTTTCCCAGGTTGAGTGATGCTAAAGTCAAGGAAGGCATCTTTATTGGGCCTCAAATCCGTGAAATCGTAAATGATCCTGCTTTTGACATGATTTCAACAGGAAATGAAAAAAGAGCCTGGGAAGCCTTTAAAGGGGTTGTACATGGGTTTTTTAGGTAACAAAAGAGATGATAACTTCACAGCATTGGTTAAAGAGCTTCTTCAAGCTTACCACCAACTTGGATGCAACATGTCCTTAAAAATTCATTTTCTTCACTTTCATCTTAATTTCTTCCCACAAAACTGTGGAGCTGTGAGTGACGAACATGGAGAAAGATTCCATCAAGACATTGCCTTAATGGAACAGAGATATCAGGGCCGTTGGAATGAGGCAATGCTTGCAAACTACTGCTGGTCTGTGTGTAGGGATGCTCCAGAAGTGTTTTATAAAAGACAAGCTAAACGACAGCGATCTTGCAATGAATCGGATGGACTTAATTGAAATTTGGTGGTACAAACTTCTTTTATTTGTCAAAACACTAAGAATAATGTTTTTTTTTCATTAATTTTGTACTTAAAATATTCTAAAAAAAAACATAACAATATTGTTTTATGTACTTTCACTTTTCACGTATAGTATAACTACTCTTTAAGATTAAATACTATGTATCTCAAAAACCAGAGCTAATAAAAATTTTTCATTGTTATTTTCGTTTTTATCACCCCAAAATTAGTAGAAATTGACTAATTTAGTGTAGGAAACATTCAAAAAATTTTTTTTGTTGTATTGTGATAGACCGTATAACCAGCCACAAGCCAGTTCCATAGTACCTCCATCACCACCTTCACCGAAATCTGCGCCGAATGTTCAGATGGCAATTTCTGCCCAACCCTTCGGCAGCGAGGTGGAGCTATTGATGTCGTAGAGGAGCTTGAATTTAGTCGAGAACTTTCACTGACGATCCGGGGGAGTGACAAGAGATTGACGAGATTGCCGTACGTAAGCGACAAATGGAGGTTTGATAAGCACAGCAAGTCGATCAGAAAAGGCGTATGATGGCTGAACTCACAGAGTTCATGGAGGGGTCAGGTCGTGGCATCGTCGGAGTTGGTGAGAAGCACCGCTTTGAGGATGATTCAACGAATCGGTGCCGCTTAAAAATCGACAAAATGAAAGACTGAGTGAAGGCTCACTAGGAATAGCTTGGGGAGGGGGCTAATGACGAGGCAAATCAATCCCCATTTCTTTTTCTTCCTCACATCCTCTTTCACGGAGTACACGTTAGTTGTTTGGTGTACCCAGGGCACTGCATGATTGGGGCGATATCTACTTCATTTCCTTCTTCTCATCCCAGAAAGATACCAATTAGGTGATTGAATCACCAACTCTCTCCCTAAAGTTCATATGCAAATGAAAAAATCTGTCATTATAAATAAAAATAATAAAACACGTCTACTCGCGACCCATATAATATTTATAATAATGGTCGCGAGTAGACGTGTTTAAATATGCGCTGATATTCTCGAGTTTAACGGCTGTGACACTGTGAGTATCATTTTGATTTCTACACCAGTGAATGGGTTGAGAAATTTTGCATATAAACAACGAATTGAGAGACATTACAATCTAGATAGGAGAGTGACAATTAGTTAATTTGTAAAGTAGAGATTCTGAACAACAGGTCACGACGAAATACAAAAATGCGAGCAAAAATTTCCTAATCGCACAACAATATAAAAAAATTCTACAGTACATTTCTTATCTATCCCAACTAAAGCGCCCTTTACACTGCCGCTTGTTAAGAATGTCTCTCGGACGGAATGATATACAAAGTATTCTGCAAGAAATTAGACATAATAGAGAGGAACTGAAGAATGTAATTGATGCCAGCGAAGCCCGAATTCAAATAAGGATTCAAGAATCACACGAGAGAATTGAGGAACTAGAGAATGAAAATAATTTTCTAAAAAATAAAATCGAAGAATTGGAAAAAGAACAAAAGTCTAATAATATTATCGTTTTCGGATTGAATAAAGAACGACACGAAATAACATTAGAGTATCTTAAAGACGAGCTGAAAGCTCTACTAGAAGTAGACATAACCAGAAATCAAATTAAAAACATAATTTGTCTAGGATCTCGAAAAAACTGCCCAGTAAAGATCGAATTCGTGTCCAATTTCACAAAGAAGTATGTACTTTCGAATTGCAAAAAATTACGAGGAACCCAAATTTCAATAGCCAATGATCTGACAAGAGAAGAACTTAGAGTCTTGAAGAGGAATCTCAAATTATATAGGGATACTCTAAATAAAAAAACTTATATTAAAGGAAATAAACTAGTGGTCGACGGAAAGGAGCTCACAGTAAAGCAACTTCTACAGAAAGAAGAAAAAAGAAAGGACGACATAGAAACTAAACACAGTAGTACCCCTTCCACGCCTACAGAACCACTCCTCATTGAATCTATCATAAAGGAGACGGAAAGCTTACTACAAGAGGCTCTTAAACCTCCTACGACACCTACAAGTGGACTATCGTCGAAAACAGACTGGAATCTACCAAATAAGATACAAAATCGTAACATAGAAAAAATCAAAACGAGATCGGGTCAAAGGAAAGGAAATGAATGACATTTTGCTCAGGACGATTCATGTATTCTGAAAATATAATCCATTTTATCATTATAAATCTATATTGTTTCTACTACAAAAACTGCAATTTCATATATATATATATATATATATATATATATATATATATATATATATATATATATATATATATATATATATATATATATATATATACCGGGTGTCCCATATTTTATGTGACAGGCAATATCTGGTTTGTTGAAGGAGATACACAAAAATGTTTCATACAAAAGTTTTAGGAGTTCATGAGAGCTATATTTTGATATAATTCTTAAATATACAGGGTGTTTGGTGTAGGTGCTACAGACCAAAATTCCATTTTTTAAAATAGAACGCCCTGTATATCATTACATATTCAGATGCTACTTTGAATTCTGATATCATTTCATGTTTGGTTTTTGAAATTCGGTTACGGCGTTGTTGCGTTATTGCACTTTTCCTTAAATATAAAGTTTCAAAAAAACTTATTTACTCGTACACGAATCCAGTCTATATCTTTTATTAAATTGAACTAGACTAGACAAACCATTATTCTCACCTCTACGATACGATATCGATATCAGTTGAATATAATATTGAAATTCTTGAGAATGTGACTAACTTGAGGGTGAATTGCATTATATTGCACAATTTCATCAAGTAGCTTATGCTTGTTGATGCCATAGTAACAAATGTTGTTGAATTGTATCTACTGGTCAGTTCGATTCAGTGATTCTTTGCAAAACAGTAACTGTGTTCTTTGTGCGAAAACTCCAGTATGCCTTTCGCGTTTAGTCCAAGTGATTGCATTGATATGTTAATTTTTGGGGAATGTCAGAAAAACTGCCGTCAAGCACAATGTCTATACCAAGAACGTTTTCCAGACAGACCCATTCCGTCACGAATGACTTTTTCGAGAGTTGTAGGAAAATTGCGAACTGGGTCATTTTCTTCTACTATAAAGCATCGTCATCATACGAGATCTGTTAGAACTGAAGATTTAGAGATCAATGTGTTGGCTTATATTATTATTCATCCACATGTTTCTATCCGTACTCTTGCAGAAGAAGTCGGTGTGAGTAAATCTAATGTACAGAGAATTCTGAAAGAAAATAAATACCACCCATTCAAAATTCAGTTGGTACAAGGTTTGAAACCCACGGACTTTGAACGACGACTTGAATTCATTGCTTGTATTCAGGTAATATTACATGAAAGTCCTAACATATTCAGTCAAATTTTGTGGAGCGATGAATCGCGATTCCACAATAATGGAGTTGTGAATCGACATAACAGTCACTATTGGTCTCAAGAAAATACCCACTGGGTCCGCGAAAGTAATTTTCAAACTACTTGGGGTATTAATGTATGGTGTGGATTGTTCAATGGCCGCATCATAGGACCTTACTTTTTCAATGAAAATCTCAATGGATTGCGATATTTAAATTTTCTAGAAAATGATTTGATCCAGTTGATGGAAGATATTCCCATAGCAGAACGACAAGGAATTTGGTGGCAACAAGATGGTGCTCCTCCTCACAATTCACAGGTTGTTACTGAATATCTGGATAGAACGTACCCAAATGGATGGATTGGTAATAAGGGTCCAATTCGGTGGCCGGCTCGTTCTCCAGATTTATCACCGCTTGATTTTTTCCTATGGGGTTATTTAAAACATATTATTTCCACTACTCCCCCTTTGAATGTGGATGATCTGAAAATGAAAATTCGACTAGCGTGCAGTGATATTACGCCTGATATTATAAGAGCAACTTGTACGAGAGAAGTGATTCGACGTTTCGAAGCCTGTATAATATCTAATGGGCATCACTTTGAACAATTTTTATGACTTATTTCTAGGTACCTACCATTCTTATGAAATGATTTATCAAGTTATATTATTTACATTGTTTTTAATTAAAGATTTGTTTTTGAATACACCTCTTTCAATTTCGCAATTGTTTCATATTCAAAATGATTCCTGACTGAATTCCACAACTCAAAATTGAAACCATTACTTCAAACACCCAAAATTTTGACAAATTTTCATGTGATCTGATGCAGAGAGAATAATTGTATGAGATATTTTTGAAAATAATAGTCGTTCTCAAGACTTTACATTCTAAGCAATAACTCAACAACGCCGTAACCGAATTTCAAAAACCAAACATGAAATAATATCAGAATTTAACGTAGCATCTGAATATGTAATGATATACAGGGCGTTCTATTTCAAAAAATGGAATTTTGGTCTGTAGCACCTACACCAAACATCCTGTATATTTAAAAATTATATCAAAATATAGCTCTCATGAACTCCTAAAACTTTTGTATGAAACATTTTTGTGTATCTCCTTCAACAAACCAGATATTGCCTGTCACATAAAATGTGGGACACCCGGTATATTTAGTACTATAGGTAGCACTCTTATATTTGAGTTCTCCGAATGGACCAAAACATAAGAGATTTTAAAATAGACACTTTAAAAACGTTTACACTTAATAAACCTGAAGAATGCAAAGAGATTTTGAAACAAAACGAAGAAAATTCCAACTTCAAAATTATTCATAATAATATTCGCAGTTTGAATAAAAATATTGATGATTTCAAAATGATGTTGGATGAGATAAACTCCGATTTTGATTGTGTGATATTAACAGAAACCTGGAAATTACTTGACCCTCATATATATTGTATACCAGGATACAAACTAATGAAGGTGAAACGATGGAGTAATAATGTTTATAAAAAAAAATTACGAAGTTGATAGCGAAATTGTTGCAATAGAAAGAATTAAATTTCTCAAAGCAAAACACAACACAACAAAAAAATATTTTTTGAATGTTTCCTACACTTGGGGTGATAAAAACGAAAATAACAATGAAAAATTTTTATTAGCTCTGGTTTTTGAGATACACAGTACTTAATCTCAAAGAGTAGTTATACTATACGTGAAAAGTGAAAGTACATAAAACAATATTGTTATGTTTCTTTTAGAATATTTCAAGTACAAAATTAATAAAAAAAACATTATTCTTAGTGTTCTGACAAATAAAAGAAGTTTGTACCACCAAATTTCAATCAAGTCCATCCAATTCATTGTAAGATCGCTGTCGTTTAGCTTGTCTTTTATAAAACACTTCTGGAGCATCCCTACACACAGACCAGCAGTAGTCTGCAAGCATTGCTTCATTCCAACGGCCCTGATATCTCTGTTCCATTAAGGCAATGTCTTGATGGAATCTTTCTCCATGTTCGTCACTCACAGCTCCACAGTTTTGTGGGAAGAAATTAAGATGAGAGTGAAGAAAATGAATTTTTAAGGACATGTTGCATCCAAGTTGGTGGTAAGCTTGAAGAAGCTCTTTAACCAATGATGTGAAGTTATCATCTCTTTTGTTACCTAAAAACCCATGTACAACCCCCTTAAAGGCTTCCCAGGCTCTTTTTTCATTTCCTGTTAAAATCATGTCAAAAGCAGGATCATTTACGATTTCACGGATTTGAGGCCCAATAAAGATGCCTTCCTTGACTTTAGCATCACTCAACCTGGGAAACTTTGCTCTCAAGTACTTAAAAGCTTGTCCTTCCTGGTCCATGGCCTTCACAAAGTTTTTCATTAGTCCCAACTTAATATGTAATGGGGGAAGGAGAACATCCTTAGGATCTACAAGAGGCTCGTAAACTACATTTTTCTCATTAGGGTTTAGGTCTCGTGTAGGCCAGTTCATTTTTTTATAGTGAGATGTTCTATCCCGACTGTCCCACAGATACAAAAAACAACAGTACTTGGTGAACCCTAATTGCCTTCCTAGGAGTATAGCAATGACTTTCAGATCACCACAGATGTGCCACTTGTGTTGTTCATATTTGATTGATTGGAGAAGTGTTTTCATATTTATATACGTTTCCTTCATGTGAACTGCATGACCTATAGAAATAGAGGGTAGCTGATTTCCATTATGCAGAAGTACAGCTTTTAAGCTTAGTTTTGAAGAGTCTATAAACAGTCTCCATTCAGATGGAGTGTGATCCAAATTCAAGCAGTCCATCAAACCATTAACATCAGAACAAACTACGAGGTTTTCTTTTTTCTCAAAAAAGGAAGCAAATCTTTTGACGCTGTCTGTACAGAGATATTTTCACATCATGTATTAGAAGATTCCACTGTTGTAGTCTTGACCCTAACAGCTCAGCCTTTTCCTCAGACAAGCGAAGATCTCTTATAAGGTCACTCAACTCTGCTTGACTAATTCTGTGCGGATCACTAGACCTATCGCTTACCTCAAAATCAGGGTCATAGGATGTAGAAGGATGGGTTGCTCCTTCTAAACAGTCTTCATCACCTTCCTCTAAAATTTCATAGTTTTGGGGTGGAGAAGGGACTGGCAAATTGTCTTAGTGTGGTACAGGCCGAAGAGCAGATGGGAGATTAGGGCATTCAACCGTTCCTCTTTCCTTCATAGATAAACCTTGCTTAATGGGAGGAGTCAAGCAGAAATAACAGTCGTCTGTATGATTGGTAGGCTCACGCCAAACCATAGGTACTGCAAAAGCCATTGCCCGGTTTTTATTTTTCAGCCACTCTCGCAATATGACGAAATAAGAATTACAACATATATGAGGAGCCCATGATTTATCTTGGTCCCCAACTTTCACACCAAAATAATGTTCATAGGTTGTCTTAACGATAGGTGTCATTTTACGTTCCTGAGCCTCAAATGTTATTTCACCACATGTATAGCAAAAGCTATCGACAGAATTCACACACTTTCGAGGCATTTCAGATCAGCACTTAAATTAATTTAAAAATCAACTTCACACGATAATTTTAATAGCAACCACGTGCGTACAATTGACAAACTCACATAGGTTATGTTTACTACTTAAGAATAGCTGATAAGAGGGGTGTTATGTAAACAAACATGTGTACCAACTGTTGGTGATGAAATATTTCATTTGTTGAAAACTCAGTATACATATATATAATATAATGATACTATATCTTGAAAACAAGAGCTAATATATAATTTTTATGGTCACTTTCGGTTTTAACACGTGGAAATACATTAAAATCATCTAATTTCAACCCCGAAACAAAAACTTTGTTGTGATTGGTTTCTAGTTCCATTGTGAATTTAATGTTCTTGGGAATAGAGTTGATGTATTGGAAAACTGATTGTAATTGTCCATATGTTTGTGTGAAACAAGCTATCACATCGTTAGCATGCATATATCAATATACACAGTTTTGCTAAATTCATAGTCCATTCATATAACATTTATAGTTCTGGAGTAATTTCAATTTCCACTACATAGATTTTTGCCGCACATTGAAATACCGATATTTAAATATATGGTACCTATTGGTTGGAACTGAGTAATCTTACGGTTTGCTAATACGCTTCTAGTGATTTGTATCTTATTGAAATCCAGAAAACTATATGTGACAAGTTGTGGATGAAAAGTTCTAAAATTATCAAGAAACATATATTTCATAAAGTGTTCATTCATCTACCTTATTATATTTATCTTAAAATACATTTTGAACAAAAACCCTACGTTTTTTCTGAAACAGTGAACTAAATTACCTTTTAAGAAATTATCCTTATAATAACCTAAAATACTTTTTCAATTGTCGTAGATCATTCAGTGAGTGGTAGTACGGTAGGTTTAGCATTGTCTCAGAGCCTGATACTAACAGGTATGTTGCAATATGGAATGAAAGCTACCGCTGATGTCGTCCAACAATTAACAAGTGTCGAAAGAGTTCTACAGTATTCAAAACTGGATTGCGAAGGTCCATTCGAAACGCCCCAAGGTGAGTTAGATTATGTAGTCAATCCAACTGTGCTAAATGATTTCGAAATGTTCACATTTTCATCATGAGTAATACTGACATCAGTTTTTCTTCATCCATAAAAACTCATATATCACGTAATGTTTTTGATCGAGATGGAAACATGACAATCAAGCTGCTGAAAACCGAAACACCACAAACATACCTGACTGAGTCAGTGGTTCCACAGAATTGTAGGTTTTTCAAGTTCAGTTTCGGAAAGCGTCTTCAATTTGTTTTGGCCAGATAAAGAACGGTACACTGCCAAGTTGTTACGAAAATCCTTTTTTGTCAAAAAATTATTTTTTTTTTATAAAAGTGAAAATAATTATTTGAATTTAATAGAGAAGTTTATTAGGACTCAAATAATACAGTGATTCCCCTGTTTTGCTGAGCTCAATTGAGCAACCAAGATACCATTTAACACCCATTCAACACAGTAATCAATAACAAGTTTCTATATTTTTTGAAAAGGTATGCTAAGCTTGGCTGATTTCTGGGTGTGTGATACTTCATCTTTCATCTATACCGGGTGTCAACGAATCTATTAGACAAGTCATAATTTCTAGACTATTAGGAGAATTGAAATGAGATTTGGTATAGTTGAATGGTATGTGGAGAGGAATGTTTTCACATATTTTTCACTTTCCGGTCACTTCCGGTTTCAGCGGAAATGGCTCCGGTTCTGAATTTTTAAATGGAACACCCTGTATATTGTAACATTTTTGAATTTCTGAGACAATTCTGGATCAGAAACTGACATTTCCGGAAGTTTTTCAGCCTTCTTGATTTTTTCAGAGTCACTTTTAAAATTGCATCTAGGTGGCCATGATCGGACGTAAACTAATCTATGGACCTCAGGTGATATCAGAAAATTGCAATAGCGGAGTTTTAGTGACTAGTGTGTTGAATATGAATGAGACAAGTTTACAAAATAACATTTTCGTGTCTAACTATTATTTTTCAAATGGCGACCATTTTTTGACAAGCAATTTCCGAAAAAAGGATTTTTTGACGAATCTAACGTTACTAATTCATTTGCGATTGGATCAACAAATTTAACAAATTTAACTAATAATTTCAGCGATGCACTTAGATTTTTTGCAATATCCTAAGTTCTTGAAAATTCCACTATAGTAAATTTTCAAAGTGCATCCCTCCTTGTTCAAGACACATTTCAGCTCGTTCAATTGTTTCTCTCAACACGTTTTGTAACATTTGAGGCGATATACTTCTAAATGCCTGTTGAATCCTTTCTTCTAAGATTTCGAGAGTGGCTGGGGCTGTTGCATAGTAGACCCTTTCTTTTACATATCCCCAAATGGAGAAATCTAACACAGTCGGATCCGGTGAGCGGGCAGGCCACCGTACTGGACCGTTGGTTGCAATAACTCTATTATTAAAATGCTCTATTAAAAAATCAAGTACGTCTCTGCTATTATGGGGTGGTGCTCCATCTTGCTGGAAGTAAATTTGCCGTAAAACTTCTAAAAGCATATCATTAAGATGATCCTCGATTTCATTTTGAAGAAAACCCAAGTATCTAACCCCTGTTAACTGACCTTGAAACAATATTGGACCAATTATTCTGTTTCCAACGATACCAGCCCAGACATTGACGCCAAATCTTTCTTGAAAATTGCCCTCCCTCATTGCATGTTGATTTTGTTGGGCCCAGTACCGACAATTCTGCTTATTAAACATGAGTTAAGTAACTTTGAAGTCGAAAACCGTTTTTAAAAACAATTTATTTTATTCAAAATTACAATATAAATTTCTAGAGAACTTCTCACATCGAGATCTGCAAAATGAATGAGTAAAAAGTTACGATGATAATTGTTTCTGGATCCGGGGTGGGAATCTGCAAGCACTGCATTTCCTTGGATAGTCTGCAAAATCTCTTCACATAACTCCTCCCTCCTCAGGAGAAAACAATACGGATAAAGGGTTGTTTTCTTTAGGGTCCTTCTGTCGGTTGGTATTGCGATGGCCATTTTTCTTTTTCATCCAAAACCAAAGTATGGTGAATCCGGTAAGGAGTAGAACGCATATAGTTACACCGGGTATATTCCAAATTGCTGGGTGTATTAATTGGTTAAGGTATGGCGTTTGGAGTAGCTTGGCTTCTGTTTGAAGTTCTCGTATGGATTGGAAATTGATTGACTTCAGTATCAATGGCTTATTTTCGTGTTGGTCACCATTAGATTTGGAAGCCATATTCCATCTCAGTTTGGGAAGAATAAGTGGGTTTCCCAAAATAGTTTCTTCTTCGTTTCTATAGGTGAAGTTTTTCACAACGACACTGCAACCTTCTGGGATTTTCAGAAGAGTATTTGTTTCAATTCTGTGTACACTTCTTTTCTCGCAATCCGCTTGGGCTATAACGGATTCACTGGATGGCAGGATTAGGAGAAATCGGTCATTGATTTCTTCTATTATGGGGTGATTCAGAATGGCTTCATTCGTCAGGCAATTGGGTTTTTTGTCCTTCATCAGGGCAATAATACAGGTGTCGATTATAGTTTCGTCATGATGTTGGCACAGGAACACACCATCTATTTGAGGGCATGGTTTATCTTCAAACTGGTGATATTCGGTACCGAGTATGAGGAAAGGTTTATAGGGGGTGATGATTGTATTTTGGTATGGTAAACTAATAAGATTATAGGTTCGGAAGTCGTCTTCTAGGCAAATTGGTATATGTATTGCAAAAATAATTTTGTATTTCTCAATTTTTACTTGAGTTCCTGCCAGCTGGTAATAAAGGTATGCATTTTGAGTTTTCAGGATCTTTTTATGACCATAGATATTGGCCATGTGTTCGATAGCACTTACTAAATCGTTAAGTGGAATTACTGAAGGATGGAGATAACCTAAGTTGGCAAACATGATTGCATTTTCTAAATTGTCAAGAAATGTTATCAAACTTTGGCAATTTTCTATTATTTGGCTAAAGGCCCCCAAGGATGCAAAATAAGAATATAGATTATTAGTTCGGTTATTGAGCTCTTCTCTCAGTTGGTTGAGTTCATTTCTCAATAAGATTTGATTATCGTGAAGTTCGGTTATGGTTTCATTGTAGTTTTTGATCAGTTTTTGATTAAGAGAAGTCTGTAGTTTAATTTGATGATTGAGAGAATTTTGATTTTCAAATAGTGTTTCAATTTGTGAATCGTATTTAATTTCGTCATCATGATCTAACGTTCCAAAAAGCCATTTACTTGCTATGCCTAGACCATTAATTAGTCCGCGTTTTTTGCGATTACTTGAAATTATATTACTCAATTTAGTTTTTGTAGTGGTCAGGAAATATTTAGCTTGATTAAACGAATCATTCAGAATGATCTGGTCCTTTTCCGATTCAGTTTTATTATTGATCGATATTATTAGTCTCTCGTAGAAAAATTCAATATTTCTGAGTTGCATTTTTAAGAGAGGGGTTTCAATATAATGTAAAAATGTATGTTTTGTTTGAATGATTCTTGATTTTCCGAGTTCTAATGGTAAGAGTGGAGTGTCGAGTTGTTGAATTTCAATTTCTTGGCTGGTTATTACCTGGGTCATCATGAGAAGTCGAAGGGATACTATTAGGATCGGTGTGGTCCGTTCTGTCATCCTGTAAAGAACGTCGAGAGTGAATAGGTGGTTTTCTTATTTTCGATTTATGAATTATTGCTCCTGTTGTTGTTTTAATTT
Organism: Leptinotarsa decemlineata; assembly: GCF_025532065.1. Lineage (NCBI taxonomy): Eukaryota > Metazoa > Arthropoda > Insecta > Coleoptera > Chrysomelidae > Leptinotarsa > Leptinotarsa decemlineata. Next base: position 1,693,224 of record NW_027412603.1, on the reverse strand, counting down.
TGAGTCCTAAGTCTTTAGAAACTCGTTTTTTAATGTGTCTAGGTTTGGCTTTGTTACGAGCAGCTTCGCGATTCTGCACAAATACATCTTGATTTTCTGTGAACTCTACAGGGTCTTCGCGAGTCTCGTTTCTTTTATTGATGACACGTTCTTTATTATTTTGACAACGTTTCTGGATGTTCTCGTAAAGGGTAACCAACCTACTTTTCCTGTCATTTATGAAGTTATTGATTATGTGTTCGTCCGTTAAGTCAAAAGGGTCTAGTGATTTTGTATTACCCAAGACTACATCGTAAGGGGAGTATTTTGTCACGGAATGGATTGACGAATTGTACCCTATAATCGCTAGTTGGACTAGTTGTTTTATGGGTGTGTTGGGATGTTGTAGTTTCAGGACGCGAGTATTTTCAAGAAGAGATAGGTGAAATCTTTCAACGGGACTATTACTGTTCGAATTGCGTGGGGTAGTAACATGAAGTTGAATTTTGTGAAGTTTGCAAAATTCCATAAAGAGTTCTGATTTGAATTCGGTTCCACTATCACAAGTAATGGAACATGGTACGCCAAAATGAGTGATGAAAAGGTATAGTTCTTCTATTACGTTCACGGTGTTGACGCTATTTAAGATGTATGCTTGTCCGTACTTAGAGAAGGAATCGAAGATTGTTAGAAATTTCGTCTGTAGAATCTGAAATACATCAATATGTATCATTTCGAAAGGTTTAGTGGGTGTGAGAGTGATGGAGTATTTTATTTTCGGAGGGTGTCTATCATATTTGGCTTGTTGGCAGATATCACAAGCATTTATATACCGGATGATATCCGTTTTCATATTCGGCCAATAATATTTATTTCTTAATGCTTGGAATGTTTCGTTAATGCCGCGGTGACAAGATTTACTCTCATGGTGGTATTTCAAATTTCTTTTTATCTCATCTGAGTTTGTTAGATCTTTGACGAATTTCTTTGAAATAACCAAATGATAGGAATGATTTTTAAATGTATTTTGAAGTGTTCTTACAAGCGTTGGAATAAAATGTTCGATTGATTCTTTGACATAAATACAAAATAATTTTTTCGGGTCAATATAATTTTTGAAGGTGTCAATAATTTCTTTCTCGAGGTTTTTGGTGAAGTTTAATGTCAATCGAGATTTTGAAATGAAAGGTTTGCTTTTTATCATGTAGAAGGCTTTAGAATCGATCTTTCTTATTATTATTTGATTATTATATGAATTTGTGACACTTTCTGTATACGGTATTTCAAGAACAGGATTCTCTGCATTTGAATGGACCGTTTCGTCAGTGGTAATCTCCTGCTCAACGGGGTTTTCGGGGATCTCTTGTATTTCTTCGTTGTTTGGTCTCTCGTCTAAGGGTTGACTATTAGTATTGTTCTCGATTGGTGGTGGAATTTCATTCGGGTCTATTCCTAATAAAGCATCCCGTATATAATTTTCAATTTCTTCATCGATGTCACCTGGATTACAAATAATGGATTCGTTCTCAATAGCATTTATTTCAACACGTGAAAGAGCATCAGCATTTGTGTTTTGTTTGCCACTTTTATAATGGATGTCATAATCGTACTCTTCCAACTTGAGCCTCCAGCGAATAAGTTTTGAATTGGGATCTTTAAGACTAAACAACCATTTGAGTGGTTTATGGTCGCTTATAATGTTGAATTTCCTTCCAAATAGGTATGGGCGGAAGTATTTGGCAGCCCAAACAATAGCTAAAAGTTCCTTTTCAATTGTGCTGTAATTTATCTCAGATGGGTTGAGTGTTCTTGAGGCGTAAGCTATTGGTAGGTCGTTTCCGATTTTTCCTTGGCTTAAGACTGCTCCAATTGCGAAGTTTGATGCGTCAGTCGTAAGATTAAATGGTTTGGAAAAATCTGGGTATTGAAGTATTGGGTCATTAGTCAAGATATTTTTGCAAAGTTCGAAGGTTTCCAAAAATTCAGGATTGTGTTCGATTTTTTCACCTTTTTTCAAACATTTTGTGAATGGTTTAGTGATTTTGGCAAAGTTTTTGATAAATCTCCTGTAGTAGCCTAAAAGTCCGAGAAAGGATTTAATTTCTTTTGCAGTTTTTGGCAAGGGGAATTTTTTTATGGCTTCTATTTTCTTCGGATTCGGTTTTATTCCATTTGGAGTGATTACATGTCCAAGGAATTCCACATCCTTGCGGAGAAATTCAGATTTATCGAGCTGAATCTTCAGTTTGGTTTCTCTGAGACGTTGGAATACTAGTTTGAGGTTTGCGATATGTTCTTCGAGGCTGGAACTGAAAATAATAATGTCGTCCATGTAAACTAAGCAGACTTTTCCTTGAAGATTTCTTAGGACGTCATCCATCACACGTTGAAATGTAGATGGGGCGTTCCTCAAACCAAAAGGCATGCGCAGATACTCGTAGTGACCTTGCTCAACGCTGAAAGCAGTTTTCGAAACTGAGTTGGGGTCCATTTCAATCTGGTGGAAGCCAGATGCCAAATCTAGTGTGGAAAAATATTGGCAACGTCCAAGTTTGTCCAGAATGTCGTTAATGTTAGGTAAGGGATACCGGTCTTCAATAGTTTTTTCATTCACTTTCCTGTAGTCTACCACAATTCGCCACTTTTGTTTACCACTTGCGTCTGTCTTCTTCGGGACTACCCAAATTGGACTACTCCATGGGCTCTGACTGGGTCGTATTATTCCGTCTTCTAGCATTCTTGAAATTTGCTTCTGCACCTCTTCTTTATGAATAAAGGGGTACCGATATGATTTCGAATGGACCGGGACTTCGTCCGTTGTTTTAATTACATGTTTAACTTGATTTGTAAAGGAAAGTTTCTCATTGCTTTTATGAAAAATATCAGTGTATTCTTTACATAGCTTAATAATTGCTTGTTTTTCTTCTAAATTCAAGTGATCGACCCTAATTAGATGTTCTATATTTTGTTTTAAAGTGATTTTTGAATTTTCAGGCAAAAAATTTTCAACGTGGAAAAATTCAAATTTTTCTTTGAGACACCCTGTTAAAGGAATTACTTCAATAGGTGTTTTTATTACTACGGTAACTCGTGTATCAGTGTTGTTTATAATTTCTGTCTTTGCAAATCCGTGTTTCGCTGTAGATAAGGTTTCCGGTAAATAAAGAGTGTCAAGTTTCATCTCGGGTATAATGACATCGCCCTCATAGAAATTAACAGGAATTTTAATAGCCGCGATTTCATGTGAATCCACTGAGATTGTGAAATGTTGTCTATTCAACTTATAAAAAATTGGAATGCATAGATTTTCATTAATAAGTTGGTTTCTTTTAAAATCAATAGAAAATTTTAAATTTCGAATATCGTTAAGGCCAAGTAACCCATCAAATTGATTATGAAATTGAAATAATATGAAATTTATTTTATCGGAAGATTTAAATTCAGGAAAGGCCGGTATTTCGGCTCTGAATAAGGATTCTTTCTCGCCGATAGCTGTTTTGATTTTCGTTGGATTTTGGTATATAAATTCTGGAAAATATTTTTCTGCAATGGCTGGATTTAATATAGAGTTCATACTACCGGTGTCTATTAGTAATTTGATAGGCGGATTTTTAATTTCAATGAACGGTAGGTCGGTTGAGTGGGCATCCGAGAAAATCTCGTTTATACAGGGGGATCGGTTTGAGATATTGACCAAAAATTTTCATCCGGGTTCGGTTGAGAGGGTTCAGTATCTTTTTCTTCGATATTATCGTAGTGTGTTGGGTATTCGTAATCATAGCATTCGGTATTACCGGAGTATATATTTTCGTTTTGGGCAATTTGATTAGTTTCGTCAAAATAGTCATCATTTTCGGGTGAGGTTTCTTTACTGTCAATTTGGTAAAGTTCCTCAGATTGGAAATTTTGAGGACCCGTGGGTCTAAATTGATTAAATTTGGGAATATTGGAAGTTTTATATGTATTCCTTGAAGTTGTTGACATTGGTTCTGGATTATAATTCGGAACGTGTCCGGTGGGCTTAAATACATTTCTGGGGGGACCGAATACTTGTCTATTTGTCGGATACTTTGTGACAGTGGGTCTAGGTTGGATCGGTATGGGTTTACTAGGAAATCTGTTTGGGTTATTTTGAAAATTCTGAAAACTAGGTGGAATTTGGTGATTAGGGACTGTCTGCGTGTATCGCTGTATTGGGGGGTTTGATTGATTCGATTGGAATGTTCGAGAATATTGCTGTGTATTGGAAATGGGGTTTTGCAAATAGGTTGTTTGCTGTCTAGGACGATCTGGGGTATTTTTCGGTAAATTGTTTTGGTTACTGAGTTGTCTAAAATTATTTTGTGCATAGAAAAAGTTTTCTTCTTCTATCATATAACTAATAGCAGTTTCAATACTGTCCGGATTTTTAAATCTAACTGTTTGTTGTAAGGGAGCCGGGAGATTTCTTATAAGAGTTCTCAATGACATAACTTGATATTGTCGCCTATAAATAATTTTTGTTGCTTCATCCATTTCTTGAATACTATAAGAATTTATTCTTTGAATCAAATGACTACGAAGAACTTGTAGTCTTTTTGCAAAATCTAATGGTTGTTCGTTTTTGAAAGGTCTGGCTACAAGAAGGTCTTGTTCTAAACACTCCAAACTTCTCTTATCTCCAAAACATTGAATGAGCGCCTCTTTAATTAAGGCCCAGTTATTTAACTCTATTCTACTTCCTACTAAGAGATTGGCTCTACCAATTAATTTTGATTGAATGACCTTCAGTAAATATTGCTTGAAAATAGGATCTGTTGAATTTGAATAAGTAGAATTTAGAAAATCACAATTTGAAATGAACTGACTTAATCCGTTTTGATTGCCATCGTATGGCGTAATCATATCTACATATAATCTAAGCATACTAACGTTAATTTGTTCTGTGTTTCCGTTAGGCATTGTTTCTTCTAAAACCACAGTAGTATTAATGTTATTTATTAAATTTTCAATTTCTGAATCAAGATTCATCAAAATTTTACGTTATTATTCAATGTAATATCCTATTCAGGATTGAATTTGAGAATCAAGAAAAAATACTTATATATGTTTGCCTAAATCTAATGTTTTCCTATTCAGGGAAATGGGTAAAAAAGGAACTCGGTACTTACTTGTACTTCAGAGCTGCTTTTTTGATGTGATTCTTCTGCTTCCTCGTGTGAACTCCAGAGGTAGGTAGTAAACGCCAAAGAGTTGAAACTCACGTTCAATTTTCGGAATCGGACCCGATGCCGTGAACTTCGCGAAAACGAACTGCGAAATAATCCTACAGCGACTGCGCCAGTTAAGTAACTTTGAAGTCGAAAACCGTTTTTAAAAACAATTTATTTTATTCAAAATTACAATATAAATTTCTAGAGAACTTCTCACATCGAGATCTGCAAAATGAATGAGTAAAAAGTTACGATGATAATTGTTTCTGGATCCGGGGTGGGAATCTGCAAGCACTGCATTTCCTTGGATAGTCTGCAAAATCTCTTCACATAACTCATGCCATTATTTGTAAACCGTGATTCGTCGGAAAATAGAATGAAGTTGATAAAATTTGGGTTAACTCTATGATTTTGAAGCAACCAATCACAAAATACTACTCTTCCATTGCCGTCGTCAGCATACAAATGTTGATGTAACTGATATTTAAATGCTCGATATCCGTGCTTTTTCAGTATTTTTCTTGCTGATTCGTGACTTATCTGCATTTCTCTACTAATTTCTCTTAAAGAAACCGTTTTGTCAACTTCTACCATAGCAAGAACGTTAATCTCAGTCTCCTCATTTATGACAAACCTCTGTTCTGCGTCTCGATTTCCCTCTTGCCTAAAACGACTTTCAACATAGGGAAAATACTGATGAGATGGGTGTTGCCGATTGGGATATCTCTGAGCATACAACTCAGCAGCTTTCCTTGAATTTCTGTGGCATTCTCCAAACAATAACAACATATCCACTTTTTCACTTTGAGTATACATTATTTCGACGAAAAATTAACGAAAATCAAGAGAAACTTCTACTTTCTGCTCATAAAGCTTATGTCACTGTCATAACCTAGGTGAGCGTTTTGTTCTCCAAAGTGGACTTGATGGAAATAACCGCAAAATATTATGCATCATTCCTATCCATGGCACCCTTGACAAAAGTAAATGAATTTGTATCGAGTATTTTCCTCAGTAATATTTAATTTATGTTCTTATTTGTAATCCAATCGCAAATATATTAGTATCGTTAGATTTGTCAAAAAATTCTTTTTTCGGAAAGTGCTTGTCAAAAAATGGTCGCCATTTGAAAAATAATAGTTAGACACGAAAATGTTATTTTGTAAACTTGTCTCATTCATATTCAACACACTTGTCACTAAAACTCCGCTATTGCAATTTTCTGATATCACCTGAGGTCCATAGATTAGTTTACGTCCGATCATGGCCACCTAGATGCAATTTTAAAAGTGACTCTGAAAAAATCAAGTAGGCTGAAAAACTTCCGGAAATGTCAGTTTCTGATCAAGAATTGTCTCAGAAATCCAAAAATGTTACAATATACAGGGTGTTCCATTTAAAAATTCAGAACCGGAGCCATTTCCGCTGAAACCGGAAGTGACCGGAAAGTGAAAAATATGTGAAAACATTCCTCTCCACATACCATTTATCTGTACCAAATCTCGTTTTGATACACCTAATAGTCTAGAAGTTATGACTTGTCTAATAGATTCGTTGACACCCGGTATACCTACATTTTTGTCATTTCTGTGATTTGCTTGATCGATAAATCACTACATTATTATCCGTAGTATGTGCTGGTCAGGCCCTATACCCTGAAACCCCGATACATTCGGAAGGGCGCGCCAGCATTATCAACCACCGACCACTCCCTACTCCGTGGGGTGAGTGATCATTGGGTCCAAGTATCATATGCCCTGAGCAAGCGCAGTGAGTCAAGAATGACAGCCTTCTGCATCTGTACGGCTAATATTTATACTAAGTGCGGCAAGCCGGTATGATTTTAAGATTCGAGAGTAGGGAGGACATCATTCCACCAAGGACTCCAATAATCAGAACGACCATCTTGACAGAGTGATCTGGATAGAGTCTGCGTAATTAGAAGGGGGAGTATCGATATTTTATCCGTTTCTCCTTCTCTTTTCGGACGATATTCGTCTCACCCGGAGCTGAAAACTCCATGACAAATATCGTCTTGCTCTGGTGGTCGAGAAGGACTACATCGAAATAATGGCAATAGTGAGATGCAGAAGAGAAAGGGACTGAGGGAATTGCCCGGAAATACGCTCTTTCTGAAAGTTACCCACCCTGTTTGGCCTCTTGCTTGACCAAACGTTATTATGAAGCGAGTTTGCCAAAGTGGTATCAGTTCTTATGATGTAGTATGATGTAGTAATGAATATTACTGGAGTTCTTTCCAAACACCAAATCGTTATTTTCAACACCTCGACACGTGTTTCGATCACCAAGCGATCATCTTCAAGAGGAAGATTAAACTGGAAACTTCGTGAAGCTAATGCTATTTATGCTATACAGATATACCATCAGGTAACTAGTCAATACAGGGTGTCGCTGGACTTCCTCTTTTCCTCTCGGAAATGTATAGATGGGGTCAAAATATCACCAGTACTTCATATAACTTTTTTTCCTAAAAGTCTTCGTAACCAAGTTACGGGCCCTCGAAGTTACAAAATGAAAAATGTTTTTCTTTCATAACTTTTCAAGTGAATATTCAAAATCATCCAAACTTTGGTAATTGACTAAACAAATGAATTCCGTCGATGAGCTTTCATGCAGGAGTCAGTTGTTTTGCTACAAAGTCAGGAACGGACTACCCCCGATGGTCCACACCCCAAAACTTTGAAATGACAGATATTTTTCAATATTTTTCAACAAAATAAGGTTACTTGGACAATTTTATGAATAAAAGTACTCGTGTGGAAAGTCGATCGAAGCAACGAGTCTTGATAAAAATGTAGTTCTACTCGACGACATCAAACCCGCTCGTCCACCATTATTTGAAATGAATAATTATCAAAGCAGAAATAATAATGATAACGTTAATTCAACAACATTTATAACAGGAATAATACAAAGTATGCTAAAATGAAGTCGTAAACAAAAAGTACAGTACCTATATGGAAGTTTAAGTCACAATTGTTATAGCAGATATTTTTTCAATAGAAATATCAAGTTCTGTAGATTCGTGGTGTTTTTGAACTAACAAGCTACTCTACTATGAAATATCGAATTCATTCCATATTTTGTATGTACATAATACGTGTGGAATAATCACGTTTCGTGTTGATCAGTTATCTGAATCTCATGAAACTCAACATTCGAATGTTTCAAATTCTTCTTCACAGCTGAACTGTTGAGGAGTTTCACTGATAATTATAATTTTATGGGAGAAGTTCTTTAACACGAATCTAAATTTAGCTGAAAAAACGTACATCGGAAAAAATATTTACTATACTAATAAAAAGCAAACGAATGAACTACAAAAACGGCTGCACATGATCAGGTAAAAAATATCCAGGGAATAATTATGTTCCATTTCTTTCACAGATGTTGACAAAAAAACCTTTTAGAAAGTTTTGATAAAAAATGAGAAACTGGAATGCGATTTTGTTTTGTTGAGTGGTGCATTGTCATATGACTATCATTGTATTGTCAATATTCTATAGGATATTTTGAATTTTTTTGATATGGCCGAACAGTTTACATTCAATGAATATGCAGATATGCATGTATTTCATGGACGAGCATTTTGTAATGCTGCAGAAGCTCGTCGTCTGTATTCCGAGCATTTTCCCAATCGAACGGTACCGTCAAGAGAAACATTCGAACGTTTCGATCGCAGCTTGAGAGAGACAGGTATGTAATAATTAATAATTAATTTGAGCACGTTGTTTTATTTCGATATTATTGTAGGTACAGTTTTGCCAAAACGAGGTGGTGAGGGCGCTCCTAGGACTGTACGTACCGTTGTATTGGAGGAAAATATTTTGGAAGCCGTCGCTGATGATCCTTCAATGAGCATCAGAAATCTATCAGAACAGTTTCATACATCCAAGTCCACTATTCATAGAATAATTAGGGAACAACTGCTCCACCCATTTCACATCCAGAAGGTACATGCCATGTCACCTCAAGATTTTCCAGCACGACTGGAATATGCCAATTGGTTCATTGATAGGCAAAGAGAGGATATGACTTTTATTAATCGAGTTTTATTCACTGATGAAGCAGGTTTCAGTAGAGATGGAGTTATCAACTCTCATAATCTCCATATATGGGCCGAAGAAAATCCCCATGGGATATTGCAAACCAAACACCAACGGAAATTCAACGTGAATGTTTGGGCTGGTATCATAGAAAACCATCTTATAGGACCATTCGTTAAACAGGACCGATTGAATGGAGAACGTTATTTGGAGTTCATTCAGAACGATTTGAATGGACTTTTGGAACATGTTTCATTGAAAACCCGAAGAGATATGTGGTTTATGCATGATGGCGCTCCTCCTCATTTTAGTTTGATTGTGCGTGACCATCTGAACCATATTTTCCACAATAGATGGATTGGTAAAGGTGGGCCATATTCATGGCCACCGCGGTCTCCGGATTTAAATCCATTGGATTTTTTTCTGTGGGGGCATCTAAAAAGCCTTGTTTACGCTACACCTATTCACACAAGAGATGCATTGTTGAATAGAATAACATTACATTGTGAAGCCATACGAAACGACCCTGGAATGCTATTTCAAGTACAGAGAGGGTGTCTTCGCAGACTAAGAAAATGTATAGAGAGAGAAGGTGGTCATATCGAGCAGTTTCTGTAGCGGATCTTTCATTTCTGTTTGCTCTTGAGGCTTTTGAGTTTCGTTTGTTAAACGTGTTTGCATTATAAAAATTCGTTATGAACATTTTACCTATCATTTCCATTTTCCTTAAAAACTAATATTTTCGAATAATGGTAGATATATCAGGATAAATGTTGTTGAATTAACGTTATCATTATTATTTCTGCTTTGATAATAATTCATTTCAAATAATGGTGGACGAGCGGGTTTGATGTCGTCGAGTGAAACCACATTTTTATCAAGACTCGTTGCTCCGATCGACTTTCCACACGAGTACTTTTATTCATAAAATTGTCCGAATAACCTTAATTTGTTGAAAAATATTGAAAAATATCTGTCATTTCAAAGTTTTGGGGTGTGGACCATCGGGGGTAGTCCGTTCCTGACTTTGTAGCAAAACAACTGACTCCTGCATGAAAGCTCATCGAAGGAATTCATTTGTTTAGTCAATTACCAAAATTTGGATGATTTTGAATATTCAATTGAAAAGTTATCAAAGAAAAACATTTTTCATTTTGTAACTTCGAGTGCCCGTTACTTGGTAACGAAGGATTTTAGGACAAAAAGTTATATGAAGTACTGGTGATATTTTGACCCCATCTATACATTCCCGAGAGGAAAAGAGGAACTCCAAGGACACCCTGTATATGCCCAATTCCTCGAAGAGACTAGTTCAAGGAAAAGTCAAAAATCAAATCTCCATAAAAATAATAACAGATAAACGAAACCATTCAATGAACAACGATAAAAACCAAAAGAAACTTATCAGACAATTGAATGACAAGGACGTTTTTTATTTGAAAGCCGACAAAGGTTACAAAGTAGTAATTCTGGATAAATCGGACTACTAAGAAGGGTCAATACTCTCATTACTAACGGACCGTATACAAAATTGTCCAGGGATCCGTTTCCAAAGATGATTGCCGAAGTAAAAGACGTCCTCAAAAAATGCGACAACATACTTACCGCTCAACTGTAACTATATTGCCTCCGAAAAATCCACAATCCAGGAAAATCAATGCGCCCCATCGTGTCAGTTATTGGAGCTCCTACCTACCGAATAGCAGAGTGGTTGACTAAGGAATTAGAAACCTTGTCTATTGCGGAACCAGGATTTAATATAAAAAATTCTTTAGAGTTCATACAACATTCAAAAAACATGGTTCTGCAAGAAGGTGAAATTTTGGTTTCTTTTGATGTTAGTTCCTTTTTTCCTAGCGTCCCAATTCCACAGACCTTGCAATACCTCAGGGAGTTACTAGAGAAAAATGATTTCAATAATGACGTGATGGATGAATTTGTTTCTTTTACTAATTTGTGTATGAAACAAAATCGGTTCCAAAATCGGTTCCAGAAGGTTGCTTTTATGAACAACATGAAGGAATGACTATGGGAAACCCCTTGTCCCCCTACATGGCAGACCTGTTCATGAGCAGATTCGAAATGGAAACCGAAGAAAAATCAAAGTATTTTCCTAGGATTTGGTTAAGGTATGTGGATGATATTTTCGCGATATTCGATACCGAAAAATCGAATATTGAAGACTTTGTTTCCTTTTAAATAAAATAAGGGACAAAGTTAGAAAATAAGGGACAACTACCATTTCTTAAAGTTTTGATAATGAGGAGCCAATATGGAGGGTTAGAATACGGTATATACAAAAAAGAAAAAACAAGCACGTACAGGTATATTCCTGACAGTTCACATCACTGTGGACAGCACAAACGTGCTGGATTGAATTTTTTAGTGCATCGTCTTTTGACTTTCTCTCTGACACATGATAGGTTCACAAAAGAAAAACGTACAATACAGGAAATAGCAGCCACTAACGGTTTCTCGAGGGGTATTGTAGATTACATAATAAGGAAGAAGAAGTTTAGGTTGAGAATGAACGAAATCTCGTCTTTCAGAAAGGACAAAAACCAAGATAAATACATCTTTGGAAATATTTTCAAGAAACAAGGTATGGAGGTGGTTTTTAAAACAAGTCATACACTACAGAGGCTTTTGGGAAGTCCAAAAGACAAAGTCGAGAATTCGGAAAAGTCTGAAATTTACGAAATTGAATGTAAGGACTGCGATGCAAAATATTATGGACAGACAAAAAGATCTATTGAAGTGAGATATAAGAAACACATAGCACACTTAAAATATGGAAGACCTGAAAAATTAGCAGTCGCCCATCATATTTTGCAACAAAACCATTCCATAGACTTCATTTCATTAAGATTAGTTAGACAAGTTAACAACAACAGGCAACTAGATGCCTATGAGAGCGTAGAAATAAGTAAACATAATAATATTATGAATAACGATGAGGGACCAATACTAAATAGCATACTATATAGCTTGTTGAAATAATATGATTGGATTTACTGATTACTACATAAGGACACATTATAAAAATCAATTCAGATAGGCAATATCGTGAAATTAATTTTTGATAAAGCTGAAAATTGTTTTATATATAGCTATAACATTTGAACATTACATAAGGACATATAGCAGATAAGGCAAATTGTAGAATAAATTCAGGTGTGGTATACCTGTATGGTTTACCTGATAGTATATCTGTATAGCATAAATAGCGTTAGTTTCATGAAGTTTCCAGTTTAATCTTTCTATTGATGATGATCACTTGGTGATCGAAACACGTGTCGAGGTGTTTAAAATAACGATTTGGTGTTGAGACAAAACTCCAGTGATATTCATGTGGTATCAGTTGTTCAATGCATCTCACTATTTTGTCGGGTACCGCCAGGCATCTGAGCAAATGCAAGATGAGGTCATGCGATATTGTATCAAATGCCTCACGGTAATCGATCCAGGCCATAGAGAGGTTACGCTTATATTGAATCGATTCCTGCGTTACACATCTATCAATGAGCATGTTCTTTCACATCCAGCGACTCCACTCTTCGACCCTCTCTGCTCATATATCCGTTCGAACACTCGGTCAACTGCGGTGAGTATTCGTGTGTATAAGATGCCTGTAAACAACTTATAACACGGATCCAAGCATGTTATCGATCTGTAATTGACAAACCGCCCCTTGACAAACCAGTCTGGAATCGGCTGCTCTCCGTCCAGCCATGAGTTGAAAACCCTGGCCAGATGGCGGAGGGTGCTTTTTATAGTTTTTTCCACCAATAAGTGTTCAGCCCATCTGGGTCTGGAGCAGCAAAGTTCTTGGAATCCACAGGGGCTCTTCGAACGTCATCCGGGGTTATTGGGTTGCACAGTTCATTCAGCTCAGGCTGTCGGAGCTCTCTGTTGAAAGTTTCGAACTGCGCTAGAACTGGAGTGTCTAAGTTGAGTTAACTCGAGTTAACTCAAAGATTCTCACGGATAAAGTATGATGAGCTGTTTAGAAGTAACTCTCAGTTATGCTTGAAGAAGCTATTGTATAGCGAAACACGTGTCGCGTGTCGCGTCATAGAATAAACTATATTGATTAGTTTTTTTTAAACCTTTCAATCCAAAATTTTTACACATACTTCAAGAAGGCGACGAAGCAAGACGCCTGGAATATTGTTTATGTGCCCAAGGTGAATATTTAAAGAATATAAATTTCCTAAAATATATTTTATATACCGACGAAGTCACTTTCACTACAAATGGAGTAGTGTCATCACAGAATTGTCGCTATTGGGCAGCGGATAATCCTAACTGGGTAATAAACTGAAAAAGCCAGTATTCCCAAAAAATCAATCAGGTGTGGGATATTGAACGAACGAATTATTGGTCCTTTCTTTTTTGAGGAAAACATTAATGCGCAGAGGTTTCTAGAATTTTTAAACACAGAGTTTTGGGATGCTATTCACGAGCTGCCAATCAATGAACGATCAAATTCAATTGTCCAGTTAGACGGGTTTTCAGTCCATTATGCCAGAGCTGTGAGGCAATGGCTTAACGAAAATTTTCCAAACCGATGGATAAGCCGTGGGTAGTCCGTTTATAGAGTGGCCACCCAGATCTCCAGACCTCACAGTTTTGGACTTTTTTTCTCTGAGGACTCCTCACACAAAAGGTTTACAAAAAGCGCTCAAGAGATAGAAATGCACTTTGTGCAAGAATTCGACAGGTATGTGCAGATATTAGCCGTCAAGAACTAAGGAACGTAATCAGAAACATTCGTAAGCGCTACGACACATGTATCGAAATACGTGGTGGGGTGGATGGCCTAGACCGACTCATGTGACCTTGAGAAATATGTCTGGTGCATGCCACATTGGAAAATATGTATGGTGCATATTACCTTTAAAAATATGTCTGGTGCATAGGTGGTATGTGTACATTACAGATTACAGCCGGTTCTGGGCCTCCCCCACCACTATGACGAATCGATTGCTTTTTTTGTTGTTGTTTAGTAACATCAAGGCGATGTGATCTTGAAGGGTCTGGTGCATGGATCGTTCAGATTTTTTCTCATATGAGATTTTGTGTGTGTGTGGGTGTGACATAGTGACGTAATTACATTTGATTGGTGTGAGTTATGTGAAGAGATTTTGCAGACTATCCAAGGAAATGCAGTGCTTGCAGATTCCCACCCCGGATCCAGAAACGATTATCATCGTAACTTTTTATTCATTCATTTTGCAGATCTCGATGTGAGAAGTTCTCTACAAATTTTATATTGTAATTTTGAATAAAATAAATTGTTTTTAAAAACGGTTTTCGACTTCAAAGTTACTTAACTGGCGCAGTCGCTGTAGGATTATTTCGCAGTTCGTTTTCGCGAAGTTCACGGCATCGGGTCCGATTCCGAAAATTGAACGTGAGTTTCAACTCTTTGGCGTTTACTACCTATCTCTGGAGTTCACACGAGGAAGCAGAAGGATCACATCAAAAAAGCAGCTCTGAAGTACAAGTAAGTACCGAGTTCCTTTTTTACCCATTTCCCTGAATAGGAAAACATTAGATTTAGGCAAATATATAAGTATTTTTTCTTGATTCTCAAATCCAATCCTGAATAGGATATTACATTGAATAATAACGTAAAATTTTGATGAATCTTGATTCAGAAATTGAAAATTTAATAAATAACTTTAATACTACTGTGGTTTTAGAAGAAACAATGCCTAACGGAAACACAGAACAAATTAACGTTAGTATGCTTAGATTATATGTAGATATGATTACGCCATACGATGGCAATCAAAACGGATTAAGTCAGTTCATTTCAAATTGTGATTTTCTAAATTCTACTTATTCAAATTCAACAGATCCTATTTTCAAGCAATATTTACTGAAGGTCATTCAATCAAAATTAATTGGTAGAGCCAATCTCTTAGTAGGAAGTAGAATAGAGTTAAATAACTGGGCCTTAATTAAAGAGGCGCTCATTCAATGTTTTGGAGATAAGAGAAGTTTGGAGTGTTTAGAACAAGACCTTCTTGTAGCCAGACCTTTCAAAAACGAACAACCATTAGATTTTGCAAAAAGACTACAAGTTCTTCGTAGTCATTTGATTCAAAGAATAAATTCTTATAGTATTCAAGAAATGGATGAAGCAACAAAAATTATTTATAGGCGACAATATCAAGTTATGTCATTGAGAACTCTTATAGGAAATCTCCCGGCTCCCTTACAACAAACAGTTAGATTTAAAAATCCGGACAGTATTGAAACTGCTATTAGTTATATGATAGAAGAAGAAAACTTTTTCTATGCACAAAATAATTTTAGACAACTCAGTAACCAAAACAATTTACCGAAAAATACCCCAGATCGTCCTAGACAGCAAACAACCTATTTGCAAAACCCCATTTCCAATACACAGCAATATTCTCGAACATTCCAATCGAATCAATCAAACCCCCCAATACAGCGATACACGCAGACAGTCCCTAACCACCAAATTCCACCTAGTTTTCAGAATTTTCAAAATAACCCAAACAGATTTCCTAGTAAACCCATACCGATCCAACCTAGACCCACTGTCACAAAGTATCCGACAAATAGACAAGTATTCGGTCCCCCCAGAAATGTATTTAAGCCCACCGGACACGTTCCGAATTATAATCCAGAACCAATGTCAACAACTTCAAGGAATACATATAAAACTTTCAACATTCCCAAATTTAATCAATTTAGACCCACGGGTCCTCAAAATTTCCAATCTAAAGAACTTTACCAAATTGACAGTAAAGAAACCTCACCCGAAAATGATGACTTTTTTGACGAAACTAATCAAATTGCCCAAAACGAAAATATATACTTCGGTAATACCGAATGCTATGATTACGAATACCCAACACACTACGATAATATCGAAGAAAAAGATACTGAACCCTCTCAACCGAACCCGGATGAAAATTTTTGGTCAACATCTCAAACCGATCCCCCTGTATAAACGAGATTTTCTCGGATGCCCACTCAACCGACCTACCGTTCATTGAAATTAAAAATCCGCCTATCAAATTACTAATAGACACCGGTAGTATGAACTCCATATTAAATCCAGCCATTGCAGAAAAATATTTTCCAGAATTTATATACCAAAATCCAACGAAAATCAAAACAGCTATCGGCGAGAAAGAATCCTTATTTAGAGCCGAAATACCGGCCTTTCCTGAATTTAAATCTTCCGATAAAATAAATTTCATATTATTTCAATTTCATAATCAATTTGATGGGTTACTTGGCCTTAACGATATTCGAAATTTAAAATTTTCTATTGATTTTAAAAGAAACCTACTTGTTGATGAAAATCTATGCATTCCAATTTTTTATAAGTTGAATAGACAACATTTCACAATCTCAGTGGATTCACATGAAATCGCGGCTATTAAAATTCCTGTTAATTTCTATGAGGGCGATGTCATTATACCCGAGATGAAACTTGACACTCTTTATTTACCGGAAACCTTATCTACAGCGAAACACGGATTTGCAAAGACAGAAATTATAAACAACACTGATACACGAGTTACCGTAGTAATAAAAACACCTATTGAAGTAATTCCTTTAACAGGGTGTCTCAAAGAAAAATTTGAATTTTTTCACGTTGAAAATTTTTTGCCTGAAAATTCAAAAATTACTTTAGAACAAAATATAGAACATCTACTTAGGGTCGATCACTTGAATTTAGAAGAAAAACAAGCAATTATTAGGCTATGTAAAGAATACACTGATATTTTTCATAAAAGCAATGAGAAACTTTCCTTTACAAATCAAGTTAAACATGTAATTAAAACAACGGACGAAGTCCCGGTCCATTCGAAATCATATCGGTACCCCTTTATTCATAAAGAAGAGGTGCAGAAGCAAATTTCAAGAATGCTAGAAGACGGAATAATGCGACCCAGTCAGAGCCCATGGAGTAGTCCAATTTGGGTAGTCCCGAAGAAGACAGACGCAAGTGGTAAACAAAAGTGGCGAATTGTGGTAGACTACAGGAAAGTGAATGAAAAAACTATTGAAGACCGGTATCCCTTACCTAACATTAACGACATTCTGGACAAACTTGGACGTTGCCAATATTTTTCCACACTAGATTTGGCATCTGGCTTCCACCAGATTGAAATGGACCCCAACTCAGTTTCGAAAACTGCTTTCAGCGTTGAGCAAGGTCACTACGAGTATCTGCGCATGCCTTTTGGTTTGAGGAACGCCCCATCTACATTTCAACGTGTGATGGATGACGTCCTAAGAAATCTTCAAGGAAAAGTCTGCTTAGTTTACATGGACGACATTATTATTTTCAGTTCCAGCCTCGAGGAACATATCGCAAACCTCAAACTAGTATTCCAACGTCTCAGAGAAACCAAACTGAAGATTCAGCTCGATAAATCTGAATTTCTCCGCAAGGATGTGGAATTCCTTGGACATGTAATCACTCCAAATGGAATAAAACCGAATCCGAAGAAAATACAAGCCATAAAAAAATTCCCCTTGCCAAAAACTGCAAAAGAAATTAAATCTTTTCTCGGACTTTTAGGCTACTACAGGAGATTTATCAAAAACTTTGCCAAAATCACTAAACCATTCACAAAATGTTTGAAAAAAGGTGAAAAAATCGAACACAATCCTGAATTTTTGAAAACTTTCGAACTTTGCAAAAATATCTTGACTAATGACCCAATACTTCAATACCCAGATTTTTCCAAACCATTTAATCTTACGACCGACGCATCAAACTTCGCAATTGGAGCACTCAACCCATCTGAGGTAAATTACAGCACAATTGAAAAGGAACTTTTAGCTATTGTTTGGGCTGCGAAATACTTCCGCCCATACCTATTTGGAAGGAAATTCAACATTATAAGCGACCATAAACCACTCAAATGGTTGTTTAGTCTTAAAAATCCTAATTCAAAACTTATTCGCTGGAGGCTCAAGTTGGAAGAGTACGATTATGACATCCATTATAAAAGTGGCAAACAAAACACAAATGCTGATGCTCTTTCACGTGTTGAAATAAATGCTATTGAGAACGAATCCATTATTTGTAATCCAGGTGACATCGATGAAGAAATTGAAAATTATATACGGGATGCTTTATTAGGAATAGACCCGAATGAAATTCCACCACCAATCGAGAACAATACTGATAGTCAACCCTTAGACGAGAGACCAAACAACGAAGAAATACAAGAGATCCCCGAAAACCCCGTTGAGCAGGAGATTATCACTGACGAAACGGTCCATTCAAATGCAGAGAATCCTGTTCTTGAAATACCGTATACAGAAAGTGTCACAAATTCATATAATAATCAAATAATAATAAGAAAGATCGATTCTAAAGCTTTCTACATGATAAAAAGCAAACCTTTCATTTCAAAATCTCGATTGACATTAAACTTCACCAAAAACCTCGAGAAAGAAATTATTGACACCTTCAAAAATTGTATTGACCCGAAAAAATTATTCTGTATTTATGTCAAAGAATCAATCGAACATTTTATTTCAACGCTTGTAAGAACACTTCAAAATACATTTAAAAATCATTCCTATCATTTGGTTATTTCAAAGAAATTCGTCAAAGATCTAACAAACTCAGATGAGATAAAAAGAAATTTGAAATACCACCATGAGAGTAAATCTTGTCACCGCGGCATAAACGAAACATTCCAAGCATTAAGAAATAAATATTATTGGCCGAATATGAAAACGGATATCATCCGGTATATAAATGCTTGTGATATCTGCCAACAAGCCAAATATGATAGACACCCTCCGAAAATAAAATACTCCATCACTCTCACACCCACTAAACCCTTCGAAATGATACATATTGATGTATTTCAGATTCTACAGACGAAATTTCTAACAATCTTCGATTCCTTCTCTGAGTACGGACAAGCATACATCTTGAATAGCGTCAACACCGTGAACGTAATAGAAGAACTATACCTTTTCATCACTCATTTTGGCGTACCATGTTCCATTACTTGTGATAGTGGAACCGAATTCAAATCAGAACTCTTTATGGAATTTTGCAAACTTCACAAAATTCAACTTCATGTTACTACCCCACGCAATTCGAACAGTAATAGCCCCGTTGAAAGATTTCACCTATCTCTTCTTGAAAATACTCGCGTCCTGAAACTACAACATCCCAACACACCCATAAAACAACTAGTCCAACTAGCGATTATAGGGTACAATTCGTCAATCCATTCCGTGACAAAATACTCCCCTTACGATGTAGTCTTGGGTAATACAAAATCACTAGACCCTTTTGACTTAACGGACGAACACATAATCAATAACTTCATAAATGACAGGAAAAGTAGGTTGGTTACCCTTTACGAGAACATCCAGAAACGTTGTCAAAATAATAAAGAACGTGTCATCAATAAAAGAAACGAGACTCGCGAAGACCCTGTAGAGTTCACAGAAAATCAAGATGTATTTGTGCAAAATCGCGAAGCTTCTCGTAACAAAGCCAAACCTAGACACATTAAAAAACGAGTTTCTAAAGACTTAGGACTCAAAATTAAAACAACAACAGGAGCAATAATTCATAAATCGAAAATAAGAAAACCACCTATTCACTCTCGACGTTCTTTACAGGATGACAGAACGGACCACACCGATCCTAATAGTATCCCTTCGACTTCTCATGATGACCCAGGTAATAACCAGCCAAGAAATTGAAATTCAACAACTCGACACTCCACTCTTACCATTAGAACTCGGAAAATCAAGAATCATTCAAACAAAACATACATTTTTACATTATATTGAAACCCCTCTCTTAAAAATGCAACTCAGAAATATTGAATTTTTCTACGAGAGACTAATAATATCGATCAATAATAAAACTGAATTGGAAAAGGACCAGATCATTCTGAATGATTCGTTTAATCAAGCTAAATATTTCCTAACCACTACAAAAACTAAATTGAGTAATATAATTTCAAGTAATCGCAAAAAACGCGGACTAATTAATGGTCTAGGCATAGCAAGTAAATGGCTTTTTGGAACGTTAGATCATGATGACGAAATTAAATACGATTCACAAATTGAAACACTATTTGAAAATCAAAATTCTCTCAATCATCAAATTAAACTACAGACTTCTCTTAATCAAAAACTGATCAAAAACTACAATGAAACCATAACCGAACTTCACGATAATCAAATCTTATTGAGAGATGAACTTAACCAACTGAGAGAAGAGCTCAATAACCGAACTAATAATCTATATTCTTATTTTGCATCCTTGGGGGCCTTTAGCCAAATAATAGAAAATTGCCAAAGTTTGATAACATTTCTTGACAATTCAGAAAATGCAATCATGTTTGCCAACTTAGGTTATCTCCATCCTTCAGTAATTCCACTTAACGATTTAGTAAGTGCTATCGAACACATGGCCAATATCTATGGTCATAAAAAGATCCTCAAAACTCAAAATGCATACCTTTATTACCAGCTGGCAGGAACTCAAGTAAAAATTGAGAAATACAAAATTAATTTTGCAATACATATACCAATTTGCCTAGAAGACGACTTCCGAACCTATAATCTTATTAGTTTACCATACCAAAATACAATCATCACCCCCTATAAACCTTTCCTCATACTCGGTACCGAATATCACCAGTTTGAAGATAAACTATGCCCTCAAATAGATGGTGTGTTCCTGTGCCAACATCATGACGAAACTATAATCGACACCTGTATTATTGCCCTGATGAAGGACAAAAAACCCAATTGCCTGACGAATGAAGCCATTCTGAATCACCCCATAATAGAAGAAATCAATGACCGATTTCTCCTAATCCTGCCATCCAGTGAATCCGTTATAGCCCAAGCGGATTGCGAGAAAAGAAGTGTACACAGAATCGAAACAAATACTCTTCTGAAAATTCCAGAAGGCTGCAGTGTTGTTGTGAAAAACTTCACCTATAAAAACGAAGAAGAAACTATTTTGGGAAACCCACTTATTCTTCCCAAACTGAGATGGAATATGGTTTCCAAATCTAATGGTGACCAACACGAAAATAAGCCATTGATACTGAAGTCAATCAATTTCCAATCCATACGAGAACTTCAAACAGAAGCCAAGCTACTCCAAACGCCATACCTTAACCAATTAATACACCCAGCAATTTGGAATATACCCGGTGTAACTATATGCGTTCTACTCCTTACCGGATTCGCCATACTTTGGTTTTGGATGAAAAAGAAAAATGGCCATCGCAATACCAACCGACAGAAGGACCCTAAAGAAAACAACCCTTTATCCGTATTGTTTTCTCCTGAGGAGGGAGGAGTTATGTGAAGAGATTTTGCAGACTATCCAAGGAAATGCAGTGCTTGCAGATTCCCACCCCGGATCCAGAAACGATTATCATCGTAACTTTTTATTCATTCATTTTGCAGATCTCGATGTGAGAAGTTCTCTAGAAATTTTATATTGTAATTTTGAATAAAATAAATTGTTTTTAAAAACGGTTTTCGACTTCAAAGTTACTTAACTTGTGTGTGTGACAATGCACGGTACAGGGTTTCATCATGTGCTTGTCTATGCACAAACATACGTCTGCATACTTCGAAAATCCTTCAAGTAATGAATGTTCCATCGGTGTGAGCCCACCAAGTTAGTAGTGGTGTGACGTCACAGCATCAGCCGTTCAACGGTAAGAGAGCGAGATGTTCACTCCACGACGTGCGGATGAGTGATGCGTATTTATCGGTGTGCCTCTATCGATGCAGTGAAGGCTGTGACGTAACGCATCGCACTAGCCTCGTTATCGATGGTGACACGCAGGTGGCCGAGGACTGTGCTGCCCTCTCTGAGAGCGCAACGACCACTGCCTGTTCGTATCGACATCCAATTGGGAGGTGACTGTGACGTCAGGCATCTGTAGTGGGTAGCGAAGTAGGGTGAACTGAAGAGAGTTAAATAACGTGCATTTGTCTAGATAATATTGTAGAATCTCGTGAAGTATTATTCTGAAAATTATCAACTTGAGCTGTGCCAAGATATGGTTAGGGCGAATTGGATAAATATAACAATTGAGAGAAATTCTCCCTATTATAGCAAAATTTGATTTCACATTTTCCCTTTGAAACCTCATTGAACTATTGAGGAGGCCCGCGTCGGACTGCAAAGTTAAAGGTTATAAAATAATTAGAGATAAGTTATGAGAAGAGTTCATTGCATGTATTCAAATGATTCAACATGAAACAAACCAATAAAGCACAAGTGATAAGAAATGAAAGTTCAGAGAGTGAATTCTTGTTGCTTGTAACTATCCAATGGAATTTAACATCTGAATCTTGTGCAATGTTATATTCATGATGACGAATAAAAAAACAGTTATTATTCAGGTCTATTTTATGTACAGAAAACACTGAAGAGAGTGAAATTGAATTACAGAATACATATTCGGAAGAGAAATAAATATAGTAGGATTTGGAAAAAATCTTGAGGTTTGGTTAGAATTTGAAAATTTTCGAAAGAGACAACTGCTTTAATGAGCCGATTTTCTATAGTTTGTGCCTGTATTTCTTGGTCTCGTATGACAAAAACTTGTCGGTTTTGATATTGCATGTAGCTTTTGCATTCCGTTTCGACCTTCACAGCATATGACATCAGCGTAAATATAACTGAAAAGTAGGATGTGCCATCACTTTGATCGAAAATAAATTCATTCACCTGTCATTGCCAGATTTACCCGGCAAGTTTGGTTTGACTTTGAAATAAATGCAAGGTTATTATCTGCCCCAAAACAGATGCCAAGACTCAACACATAACATTTCACAGGAGAACAGACTGACATTTCTCACGCATATGCATGCCTAACATGAACTAGGTACCGCATACTCAATGATGATTCAAAATGCACTATATTTTTTCTTGAAATATAATTACATTACAATTTGAACCAACATAGTGGATGATATGGACGTAACTTCAACTGAAACGTGGGTACCGCCTCACTTTGGTCTCTTTTTTTCCACACATTGGCAAAATCTGATGGTGAAGTTTGGTTTAACCTTGAAACTAAATACTAGGATTTTCTCGAGGGTCGAGTTTTCATGTATGCCGATGACACAACATTGTGACGTCCCCAGATCTGAATGAGATTGAAAATGGAACGAAACAAGTAATCGATGAATTTGAATGTTGGTGTAGAAACAATCATTTGATGAATAATGGAAATGAAACAACATTCATCCAGTTTTCAAGTAAGTATCAGGGCCCTTTCCAAATAAATCTAGGTTTCGAAACTGAATTGTCTTTCAATAATCACATCGAATACTTGTGCACTTCTCTGAAAAACGTATTTTGCCTTCCTAACGATGGAATTAAATTTTTTTAGACATAATCTCTTGGATATATACTATGGTCTAGTGTATTCTGAGCTTAATATGAATATTACCATTTGGGGACATTCATCAGAAATAAATAGAATCTTAATAAGGCAAAAACGCCTCATTAGAATAATTTTTCATCTCAATTACAGAGAATCTTGTAAGAAAACATTCCAAGATAAAAAATTTTTCACATTACCATGCATTTATCTTTACAAAATATTAAGCTATGTTCATGTACATTCCCATTTGCTAACAAGAAATGGGGAAATTCACTGTCATTGAACGAGACGGAGAAACGATTTCCATCAGGAAAAAATAAACCGTAACGAAACAAATTTTCTCATATTCAAGAAAAAAGTCAAAGACTTTTTGATAACAAGTTGATTTTACTTCCTGATAGAGTATGAAAATGATATTTTTGTGTAACATGTGCCGTTATTGATATAAGTGCTATAAGATAAAATATCTTTTGTAAAATGTGACGTGTCATATTCATGTATCGAAAATGATGACTAAAATTTGACTTTGACTTCTCCGTCAATGTCGTGCTAGACGGAGATTTGTAGACATGTAGTGTCAACACTTGACATTTTACAGGAGAATAGACTGATATTTCTCACACATATGCATGCCCTACATGAACTTCCGCACGCTTAAAAATGATGTAATAATTTAAAACGTCACACTACGTTTTTCTTTTCGAAACATGATTGATTACAAATCTGAAGCCATACAGTAGATGATATTGATATGATTTACACTGAAAAGTAGGTTTTTTCTCACTTTGGTTTGTTTCTCCCCCACCATGTCAAGATCTGACAGAGCAGTTTGGTTTGAGCTTGAAACTGAACGTGAGTTCATTCACTGCCCAGTTTATGCTAGACGGAGATTTGCGGAGTTTCCAAAAGAGATGCGTAGGGTCATGCCATTTTGCAGTAGAATAGGTTGATATTTCTCACACATGCATATGCTCGCCTAACAAGAACTTTCACGTATTGCAGGACAATCTAATCATTTGGAATTAAAGACTATGCAGTATCTGACGGTGGAGTATGGTTTGACTGTGAAAATGAATACAAAGGTCATTTTTAGCGAAAATCATTCTAAACGGGGTTTGGAAGTTCTCCAAAACAATGTATACAGTCACAACACACCATTTTGCAGCAAATAAGATATATTTTTCACACCTGAATATATTCTCGACATGAACTTTTACATGTCGCAATACACATGTTTCAATTTGGAATGTATTACTATCTTCTTCTTAAATCCCAATATCATCCAAGATTCAAATCAATATACCATATGACGTAAGCGTGTATTCAACTGAAAATAAGTATTTTCACACTTCAACCTGAAAACTGATTCCTTCCCTCCACCATTTCATGATCTAACCTTGAAGTTGAGTTTGATCTTCAACTTGACTACGTGGTCATTTTCCGTCGATGTCCTGCTATACTGGTTTGTGAGTCCACAAATATTACATAATGCACACATTTTTCGTACATACACACGCAGGCTTATGTTTATGTTGTAGTATTTTTCTCGAGAGAATTTATATGGTTGAAGCTACGATGATTCTGCAACCGTGTTAGGAATCACACGTTAAAAGGTAAGACCTCGTTAGTCCTTAGCTCCCACAAGTTTTTCAACTTCTGAGAGTTGTCGTTCGTATGGATGCGACAGCTGATTATCGGAAAAACCGATTTTGAACAGAAACAGCACATTTACTTGCTGCATGATGAAGATACAGTAATGCAACTTGTCGCTATCGAATTGGATACTGTAATAGCGTGATCAACATTTTTGTCAACATTTTTACTGTTGTTTCTGTAAATATGGTGTTTCAGACTAATAAATCATCATAGAAATTCAGTTTTCTGATATACTATGATTCCATAAGACATGTGTCTCAATAACAGATTTTATTCATATTCATATTTGGTCACATTACTTCTAACGCAAAGTTTTCCCCGCTAGGTAGTGCTGTTTCTAATTTACTGTTCGAGGAATATTTTCTGGCGCTCCATCTCGGTCAATAAGTTATTGTTGAACCTGCTTCTGCAATTTTGAAAAATGTTTGCTGATGTGATGAAATATATCGCATCTATCGTGAGCCTCATAATAGATGAATACAAGGAGAAAACAGTGAAGGATGAACTTGAAGAGTGTTATAAGGCTTCTAAACGAATAAAAAAAGATCTGAAAAATACTATTACTATGGGTGGGAAACAAAATCTACCAGCATTCTTGATCAATAATACAACACTACGTAATCAGATGAAATTTGATATGAAGAAAGGAGCAGGCCTGATTAGCCGGAAAGAGACAGCCTCTAATCGAGTACATTGGGATGATTCAGAATCGGCTTTCAATTCGCGTATCCGGACTGAAGTGATTAGTAATCTCAAGCAAAGAACCCTACCTCATTTTTGGTCGATATAAGACCCTTTTTGTGAGACTAATTCAAAATGCACTGAAAAAGGATGCATTTTTAAAGGTTAATATGACATTCGGTGAAGAATTTGAGGTTGTCGAAGGCGATCGAATCTTTAACGAATATAAGTTTTTCTCAATATCTAACTCATCCATCCATAGTCACACTGATATGAATATATGGTTTGAGAAACATGTTATGGAGCCAATCATGATAAAGTTGGAAGAGTTTCAGGAACGTGACAGAGGTTAGACGTTGATAGCAGTAGTGAATTTGGGGGTTACCGTAAACAAATTTGTGCCGCAGAAAGGTTCATCATACATTGAACTGCCATCTCAAATCAAACGAAAAATCATGATAATGCCTGCTTCGCTTGAGCCATTGTTTCGGCGTTGTATCCAGTTCCCCATGGACAACATTCAGATCACATCCTATCTTATCCTGACTATTCAAATGTTCTGAAGTTGTGAGGTATTCACTTTCCGATAAAAATTATTCAGATAAATAGTTTCAAAGAGCAGAATGATTTCTCAGTTAATGTTTACACGTTGAAACTTTTTAAATCCAAGTATACTGTAACACCGCTAAGATTGAGCATAGCTGAAAATAAAAGCAAACATGTGCCATAGATGTTTTCACTGTTTTTTCACGCAAGCTATGTTAGATAAACACCTTGAAGACTGCTCGAAGACAAAGGAATGCCTACCAAAATTACCTATGGGGGGAAAATATATTTTGAGGTTCAAAAATTTCAAAAATAAAATTACATCGCCTTTCGTTATATATGCCGAGTGTATTGGTATCTGTACAAGATGGCAATAAATATCAACGACACATTCCGGCATCTGTTGGATATTATGTGAAACGATCTCATGATGATACACTACTATCATTTTATCGATCATTTCGTGATGAAAATTGTATGAAATGTTTTGCAGACGAGATAGGTCAGTTTGCTGAAGATGTTGCAACTGTGTTCCAGTGTCCATTCGATGTAGATATATCAGCCAGCCAGGAAACATTTTTTCAGGCAGCAACTCATTGTCATATATGTGACAAACCATTCAATATATCAGACAAAATAGTATGCGACCATAATCGTCAAATACCTAAAAATAATTAATCCGCCAACCATCACTCAATGAGTGCATTATAAACTATCAATGATCCAACAATTCCCATCGTGTTTCATAACTTATCAGGGTATGATGCACATTTTGTTATAGGAAATATTGCATTGGATTTCAATGGAAGTGTCGCCGTTTGGCCGATAACAAAGGAAAAGTATATATCTTTCTCTAAAAATATTTCTGGTAGCAAGATTCACTTCAGATTCTTTAACTCATTCAGATTCATGAGTTTTTCGCTGGATACGTTAGTATCATATCTATCAGAATTTCCAAATCTCATATCACAGTTCTCCAACCGCTCGAATGATGAAGAGCGATTCTTTCAAAAAATTCAATGAAGATTGTTTACCCCCTATCGAAATCTTTTACAACATTTAGGAGGAATGCCTACGTGCCAAGCTGATATGGGCTACTTTTGATATAAACACATCGGGAAAATATACAAATCTGTATTTAAAGACGGATGTTATGCTTCTGGCTATGTCTTCGAGCGGTTCTGCTCAAGTTGTCATTAAACTTACGGTTTGGATCCTGCCCATTATTTCACTCTGCCTGGCTTTACATGGGATGCTATGTTATTCAAAACTAAACAGCAACTTGAACTTCTCACCGATGTAGATCAGTTGATGTTTTTCGAAAAGGGAACAAGAGGTGGACTGAGTCAAGTTTTCTCAAAGCGAAGAGTCACAGCTAATAACAAATACATGGGTGACAATCATGATAAAGTCAAAGCTGACTCATACCTAATGTATTTCGATGTTAATAATCAATATGGTTGGACAATGTCTCAATATCTACCATACGGCTGGTTTGAGTGGATGGACACCAACATTGATATCACAACTGTGCCTGATGATGCCTCGGAGGGTTATATACTGGAAGTTGATATGGAGTATCCAAACAACCTTCACGATATGCATAAGGATTTACCGTTTTGCCCCGATCATTTGGATCTTAAGACAAAAATATCTCGAACCGAAAGTACATCGGATGTGAAACAATTTAAATTGACGGCTACTCTACAGTCGAAGAAATGGTATGTGAATCATTACAGAAATCTCAAGCAGGCCTTAGGACATGGTCTTGTTTTGAACAAGGTTCATCGTGTTCTAAAGTTCAAGCATTCTACATGGTTGAAGCCCTACATAGACTTGAACACACGTTTGCGAACTGCTGTCTCGAATGATTTTGGAAGAAAACTATTCAAACTGATGAATAATGCCGTATTTGATATGTACTGCTATCTTCAAAATTCAATTTTCGTCCCATATATATATAAATATTTGTTTCAGGGAAAAGTATGGAAAATCTGAGAAAGCACTCTGATGTTCGCATTGTAACGAGTTGGGATGGGCGATATGATGCCGAAGCCAGAAACTCCAATCCTTGGTTCAAGAGTTTGACTGTCTTCGATGAAAACTTGACTGCCATTGAATTGGAAAAATCCAAAATATTCTTCAACAAACCTATATATGTTGAAAGGATAGTACTGGATTTGGCAAAGTTGACCACATTTAATTTCCAATATGAATACATGGCTCCTAGGTATAGAGAAAATTTTTTTCGCAGTTTATGCTGACACGGACAGTTTGATTTATGAAATTATAAATTATGATCCATATGAGATTATGAAAAATGATTGTCATCAGTATTTCGATACTAGTGATTATGAATCAGACATCATTTACAATATTCCTCGAGTGGATAAGAAAGTGATTGGATTGATGAAAATCCAATCCGATGAGAACAACAGAAAGCATATGCTCGACTTTATTGGACTCAGATATAAATTATACTCAACTAAAACTGCAACGTCAGAAGATCAAATTACTGATCTGAAAAGAAGATTGAAGCAGGAGAATTATGAAAATGATGGAATCAAACAAATTGTGGCCAATTTCGGAGTATCCAACAAAGCGAAGGGCGTTGAACATAATGTTGTCAAAACAAAAATCGCTTTCGAAGATTACGTGACCTGTTTGGAAAATTATACCGGAAAAGCAATCACACAAAATGTCAATGGAATCCTATAAGCATAGGGTGTATTCAACAGAAAAAACGAAGATTGCTCTGAATCCCAACGATTATAAACGCTATCTAATTCCTAAAACCTACCATACTCTTCCATTGGAACATTACTTAATTCAAAATCTATGAATATCAATTAATAACAATATCAACTACAAATTATTCTCGTCTCACACGAACGGTTCTATGTACGAGTGAAAATCACATATCACATTGAAAGTTTTTGTTAACATATTATCTTGTTGCTGATATACAGGTGTATTTTCGTGAGTCAAAGCAGAACTATTGGAAAAATGAACCCTACTGACATTTATTTCGAATTGAACCACACACCTATTTTCTTTCGAGAGCGGTTTTATATAGGGCTATTGGAGATGTTTTTCTTCCTCTACAATCTAAAAATCAAACGCTCTGGCAGCTCTAAGTCCTGGGTGGTGTGGTAGTGTTTAAACGATGAACTCAAAACCTGATGATATCAACCACTTGTCGTCATTTTTTAGGGTAACATTTCTTGGTCTCTTCCTTCGAAAGGCTCATAAGTATCTATTAGGTCGATGTATTTCCTGAAAATATTGAATTCAACTCTTCCATCATATCTTTTGTAAACAGACAACAATAAAATATATTTATATATTGTGTAAGATCTTGTTCATTATATCTTTTCGGTTTACATTTTGTAAGAAGTTGTTTTGAATCATTAGTCAACTTGAGTGTGTTTTATTGATGTTCAAAATATTATTTTCAATAGAAAAATACTTTGTCTATGACATTCATCATCTTGTAGAATCAAAACATAACACAGAGGAAAGATCCATGTTGACTTTACAACGACAGATTGACATTACCAGAAACATAACCAAAATAACCAAAAAAATAGCCATTTAATCATCTTGTATGAAAGCTGTTTGGAAAAATGTGTAACTGAAACTGGTTTTGATCTATTTCAGTTCAAAATCAATTCAAAAATATCTGTTAATTTTTTTTAATACATGTTGATATAAATAGACTAAAACACATATAAAAATTCAGTTTTGATCAAATTGCAGTATATTTCATAGCAAAGCACTCCATTAATTATGAATCTCGATATTATAGAAAATGCCAAGTCGAACAAACATGTTATCATCAGCATATACCCTTTTCAATATCAGTCCTTATTGATATTAAAATCTTTCATAATTACCAATCAATCACATCTATCCTTCCACTATTCTAGACAAATATCTTTAATTTCATCAAAAGTCAAATATGGAGCTACATAATCGAAAATTGGTATGATGGAGATTGCGATCATACTGTTGGAATGGAACAATCACATTACAATTGTAGCGAATCAATTGTTTTGCTATTCGTCTGTAGTTTTGATCTAAATACATAACATCGATATTTTTATGGCTACACATTGAAAACATTTTCTCAAATTTGTACCAATATATTTCAAATACGCACTTGGTGTTATGAGAGTTTACTTGATATTGAGATTCACTGGTGTGTAATTTTTCTGCGTATCAGTAGAATGGCTTCAGTTTTATAGGGACACTAGATCAAGTTTATTTTTTTTCAACCATTCTCAGCTGGAAATGAAGCCCAAACATAACGCATTTATGATTCAATACCGGACAACTCTGTTTCGACCCGCCATAGCTCTCATCAGTGGTGTTACGTTGAACCACAAATTCATTGCTAGAATCAACTATTATTGAAGAACAAGCTATAGTTAAGAAGTGGGTTTACATCTCTGCCCACGGCGTAGGTGGAGTTTGCAGACCGGTTTCGAGTCTATAATGAACGTAAAGTCGAGTGGCCAAACTGCCCGAAACCGTTCTGCAAACTCCACCCCCGCCGTGGGCGGAGATGTAAACCCGCTTCTTTACTATAGCTTGTTCTTCAATTACAGTTGATTCTAGCAATGAATTTGTGATTCAGCGTAACACCACTGATGAGAGCTATGGCGGGTCGAAACAGGACTGTCCGGTATTGCATCATAAATGCGTTATGTTTGGCTTTATTTCCAGGTGAGAATGGTTGAAAAAAAAATAAACTTGATCTAGTCTCCCTATTAAACTGAAGCCATTCTACTGATACGCTGAAAAATCACACACCAGTAAATCTCAAAATCAAGTAAACTCTCATAACATCAAGTGCGTACTTGAAATATATTGGTACAAATTTGAGAAAATGGTTTCAATGTGTAGCCATAAAGATATCGATGTTATGTATTTAGATCAAAACTATAGACGAATAGCAAAACAATTGATTCGCTACAATTGTAATGTGATTGTTCCATTCCAACAGTATGATCGCAATCTACATCATATCAATTTTCGATTATGTAGCTCCATATTTGACTTTTGATTATATTGAAGATATATGTCTAGAATATTGGAAGGATAGATGTGGTTGATTGGTCATTATGAAAGATTTTAATCTCAATAAGGACTTATATTGAAAAGGGTATATGCTGATAATAACATGTTTGTTCGACTTGGCATTTTCTATAATATCGAGATTCAAAATTAATGGAGTGCTTAGCTATTGAATATACTGCAATTTGGTCAAAACTGAATTTTTATGTGTGTTTTCGTCTATTTATATCAACAACAAGTATTCAAAAAAAATTAACAGATATTTTTGAATTGATTTTGAACTGAAATAGATCAAAACAAGTTTCAGTAACACATTTTCCAAAACAGCTTTCATACAAGATGATTTAATGGCTATTTTTTGGTTATTTTGGTTATGTTTCTGGTAATGTCAATCTGTCGTCGTAAAGTCAACATGGATCTTTCCTCTTTGTTATGGTTTGATTCTATAAGATGATGGATGTCATAGAAAAATTATGTTTCCATTGAAAATAATATTTTGAACATCAATAAAACACACTCAATTTGACTAATGATTCAAAATAACTTCATACAAAATGTAAACCGAAAAGATATAATGAACAAGATCTTACACAATGAATAAATATTTTTTATTGTTGTCTGTTTACAAAAGATATGATGGAAGAGTTGAATTTAATATTTTCAGGAAATACATCGACTTAATAGATACTTATGAGCCCTTCGAAGGAAGAGACCAAGAAATGTTACCCTAAAAAATGAGGACAAATGGTTGATATCATCACGTTGTGAGTTCATCGTTGAAACACCACCACACCACCCAGGAGTTAGAGTTGCCGGAGCGTTTGATTTTTAGATTGTTGAGGAAGAAAAACATTGCCAATAGCCCTATATAAAACCTCTCTCGAAAAAAATAGGTGTGTGGTTCAATTCGAAATAAATGACATCAGGGTTCATTTTTCCAATAGTTCTGCTTTGACTCACAAATATCCACCTGTATATCAGCAACAAGATAATATGTTAACAAAAACTTTCAATGTGATATGTGATTTTCACTCGTACATAGAACCGTTCATGAGAGACGAGAATAATTTGTAGTTGATATTATTATTAATCAATATTCATAGATTTTGAATTGAGTAATGTTCCCATGGAAGAGTATGGTAGGTTTCAGGAATTAGATAGCGTTCATCATCACTAGGATTCAGAGCAATCTTCGTTTGTTCTGTTGAATACACCCTATGCTTATAGGATTTTATTAATTTTTTTGTGTGATTGCTTTTTCGGTATAATTTTCCCAACATGCCACGTAATCTTCGAAAGCGATTTTTGTTTTGACAACATTATGTTTAACGCCCTTCGCTTTCTTGGATACTTCGAAATTGGCCAAAATTTTTTTGATTTCATCATTTTCATAATTCTCCTGCTTCAATCTTTTTTTCAGATCAGTGATTTGATCTTCTGACGTTGCAGTTTTAGTTGAGTATAATCTAAATCTGAGTCCAATAAAGTCGTTGTTGTTCTCATCCTTAATCAATCCAATCACTTTCTTATTCGCTCGGGGAATATTGAAAATGATATCTGATTGATGATCGCTAGTATCGAAATACTGATGACAATCATTTTTCATCATCTCATATGGATCATAGTTTGTAATTTCATAAATCAAACTGTCCGTGTCAGTATAAACTGCGCAAAAATTTTCTCTATACCTAGGAGCCATATATTCATAATGGAAATTATATGTGGTCAACTTTGCCAAATCCAGTACTATCATTCCAACATATATAGGTTTGTTGAAGAATATTTTGGATTTTCCCAATTCAATGGCAGTCAAGTTTTCATCGAAGACAGTCAAACTCTTGAACCGAGGATTGGAGATTCTGGCTTCGGCATCATATCGCCCATCCCAATTCGTTACAAGACGGATATCAGAGTGCTTTCTCAGATTTCCCATAGTTTTCCCTGAAACGAATATTCAAATATATGGGACAAAAATTAAGTTTTAAAAATAGCAGTACATATCAAATACGGCATTATTCATTAGTTTGAAAAGGTTCTTTCCAAAATCATTCGAGGCGGCAGATCTCAAACGTGTGTTCAAGCCTTTGTAGTCCTTCAACCATGTGGACTGCTTGAACTTTAGAACATGATGAATCTTGTTCAAAATGAGACCATGTTCTAAGGCCTGCTTGAGATTTCTGTGATGATTCACATACTATTTCTTCGACTGTAGAGTAGCCTTCAATTCAAATTGTTTTACATCGATGTACTTTCGGTTCGAAATTTTTTTGTCTTATTATCCACATGATCGGGGCAGTACGGTAAATAGATATTGAGACATTGCCCAACCATATTGATTATTAACATCGAAATACATTAGGTATGAGTCAGCTTTGGCTTCATCATAATTGTCACCCATGTATTTGTTATTAGCTGTGACTCTTCGCTTGAAGCAAACTTGACTCAGTCCACCTCTTGTTCCCTTTTCGGAAAACATCAACTGATCTACATCGGTGAGGAGTTCAAGTTGCTGTTTCGTTTTGAATAACATAGCATTCCATGTATAGCCAGGCAGAGTGAAATGATGGGCTGGATCCAACCATAAGTTTTATGACAACTTGAGCGGAACTGCTCGAAGACATAGCCAGAAGCATAACATCCGTCTTCAAATACAGATTCGTATATTTTCCCGATGTGTTCATATCAAAAATCGCCCATACTTGGCACATAGGTAATATATCCTAGGACACGGTTTTTCCTCCAATATGTTGTGAAAGGTTTCGATATGGGGTAAACAATCTTCATTGAATTTTTTGAAAGAATCGATATAGTCATACGGCATTACACCCTTTTTTGTCAAAATCTACTCTTCATCATTCGAGCGGTTGGAGAACTGTGATGTGAGATTTGGAAATTTTGATAGATATGATACTAACGTATCCAGCGAAAAACTCATGTAGGGCATGTATATGTGTGAGAAATATCATTCTGTTCTCCTGTAAAATGTCAAGTGTCTACACATCTCCGTCCAGCATGACATTGGCGGAGAAGTCAAAGTCAAATTTTAGTCATCATTTTTGATATATGAATGGATATATGACACGTCACATTTTACAAAAGATATTTTATCTTATAGCACTTATATCAATAACAGCACATGTTACACAAAAATATTATTTTCATACTCTATCAGGAAATAAAAACAACTTGTTACCAAAAAGTCTTTGACTTTTTTATTGTATATGAGAAAATTTGTTTCATTATGGTTTATTTTTTCCTGATGGAAATCGTTTCTCCGTCTCGTTTAATGACAGTGAATTTCCTCATTTCTTGTTAGCAAATGGGATCGTACATGAATGTAGCTTAATATTTTGTAAAGATAAATGCATGGGATTGTGAAAAATGTTTTGTCTTGGAATGTTTTCTTACAAGATTCTCTGTATTCAAGAAATTAGTCTAATGAAGCGTTTTTGCCTTATTAAGATTCTATTTATTTCTGATGAATGTCCCCAAATGGTAATATTTATATTAAGCTCAGAATACATTAGACCATAGTACATATCCAAGAGATTATGTCTCAAAAAATTTAATTTCATTGTTAGGAAGGCAAAATACGTTTTTCAGAGAAGTGCACAAGTATTCGATGTGATTATTGAAAGACAATTCAGTTTCGAAACCCAGATTCATTTGGAAAGGGCCCTGATACTTACTTGAAAACTGGATAAATGTTGTTTTATTTCCATTATTCATCAAATGATTGTTTCTACACCAATATTCGAATTCATTGATTACTAGTTTCGTTCCATTTTCGATTTCATTCAGATCTGGGGACGTCACATTGTTGTGTCATCATCATACATGAAAACTCGACCCTCGAGAAAATCCTAGTATTCAGTTTCAAGGTTAAATCAAACTTCACCATCAGATTTTGCCAATGTGTGGAAAAAAAGAGACCAAAGTGAGGCGATACCCACGTTTCAGTTGAAGTTACGTCCATATCATCCACTATGTTTGTTCAAATTGTAATGTAATCATATTTCAAGAAAAATATAGTGTAGCATTTTGAATCATCATAAAGTATGCGGTACCTAGTTCATGTTAGACATGCATATTCGTGAGAAATGTCGGTCTGTTCTCCTGTAAAATGTTATGTGTTGAGTCTACGCATCTGTTTTGGAGCATATAATAACCTTGCATTCATTTCAAAGTCAAACCAAACTTGCCGGGTAAATCTGGCAATGACAGGTGAATGAATTTATTTTCGATCAAAGTGATGGCACATCCTACTTTCCATTTATAATTACGCTGATGTCATATGCTGTAAAGGTCGAAACTGAATGCAAAAGCTACGTGCAATATTAAAATCGACAAGTTTTTGTCATACGGAACCAAGAAATACAGGCCGAATATGTATTTTGTAATTCAATTTCACTCTCTTCAGTGTTTTCCGTACATAAAATGGACCTAAATAATAACTGTCCTTTTATTCGTCATCATGCATATAACATTGCACAAGATGAAGATCCTAAATCCCATTGGATAGTTACAAGCACCAAGAATTCACTCTCTAAACTCTCATTTCTTATCACTTGTGCTTTATTGGTTTGTTTCATGTTGAATCATTTGAATACATGCAATGAACTCTTCTCATTACTTATCTCTAATTATTTTATAACCTTCAACTTTGCAGTCCGACGCGGGCCTCAATAGTTCAATGAGGTTTCAAAGCGAAAATGTGAGATCAAATTTTGCTATAATAGGGAGAATTTTTGTCAATTGTTATATTTATCCAATTCGCCCTAAATATACCTAGGCACAGCTCAAGTTGATAATTTTCAAATTATTACTTCACGAGATTCTACAATATTATCTATTCAAATGCACGTTATTTAACTTTCTTCAGTTCACTCTACTTCGCTACCCACTAGAGATGCCTGACGTCACAGCCAAGCCCACCTACCAACTGGATGTCGATACGAACAGGCAGTGGTCGTTGCGCTTTCTAAGAGGGCAGACGTTAGCACAGTCCTCGGCCACCTGCGTGTCACCATCGATAGCGAGGCTAGAGCGATGCGTTACGTCACAGCCTTCACTGCATCGATAGAGGTGAGGGCACATCGATGAATACGCATTACTCAGCCGCACGTCGTGGAGTGAACATCTCGCTCTCTTACCGTTGAACGGTTAATGCTGTGACGTCACACCACTACTAACTTGGTGGGCTCACACCTATTGTACATTCATTACTTGAAGGATCTTCGAAGTATGCAGACGTATGTTTGTACATAGACAAGCACATGATGAAACCCTGTACCGTGCATTCTCACACACACACCAATCAAATGTAATTACGTCACTATTTCACACCCACACACACAGAAAATCTCGTATGAGAAAAAATCTGAACGATCCATGCACCAGACCCTTCAAGGTCACATCGCCACGTAATCTGTGATGTACACATACCAACTATGCACCAGACAGACATATTTTTCAAGGTCATATGCACCATACATATTTTTCAAGGTGGCATGCACCAGACATATTTCTCAAGGTCACATGAGTCCGTCTAGGTCATCCACCCCACGTGACGTCATAGTGGTGGAGGGAGGCTTAGAACCGGCTCAAATCTCCTACTATCGTCTTTTGGGTGTATCCGCTCTCGTTCGCTATTTGGTATATGATTTTTCGTTCTTTGTTTCGGACTTCATTGCTAAGTGGTATCCTTAACATTCTATATATGAATGCATTATAGGCAGCCATTTTGTGTGATGGTGGATGGTTTGAACTTGCGGGTATGATGGAGCTTGTTTGTGTATATTGCCATTTGAAATTATGTTTTGTTGTGGTTATATCCGATGGTCATGTCCAGGTAGTTTTGAGTTGTGTTCGTCCTCAATGATGAAAAATATTTTTTGATTCATTTCGTTGATTTCTTTGTTATTTGATCTATTCTTATTTCATTGAATTGAATAGGAGTTATAAAGCTTCAAATCCTATTTGTGACTTACATTTAATAATAATAATAATAATAATATATATATATATATATATATATATATATATATATATATATATATATATATATATATATATATATATATATATATATATATATATATATATATATATATATACAGGGTGTCCCTGGACTTCCTCTTTTCCTCTCGGGAATGTATAGATGGGGTCAAAATATCACCAGTACTTCATATAACTTTTTTTCCTAAAATCCTTCGTTACCAAGTAACGGGCCCTCGAAGTTACAAAATGAAAAATGTTTTTCTTTGATAACTTTTCAAGTGAATATTCAAAATCATCCAAATTTTGGTAATTGACTAAACAAATGAATTCCTTCGATGAGCTTTCATGCAGGAGTCAGTTGTTTTGCTACAAAGTCAGGAACGGACTACCCCCGATGGTCCACACCCCAAAACTTTGAAATGAGAGATATTTTTCAATATTTTTCAACAAATGAAGGTTACTTGGACAATTTTATGAATAAAAGTACTCGTGTGGAAAGTCGATCGGAGCAACGAGTCTTGATAAAAATGTAGTTTCACTCGACGACATCAAACCCGATCGTCCACCATTATTTGAAATGAATAATTATCAAAGCAGAAATAATAATGATAACGTTAATTTAACAACATTTATCCTGAGATGTCTACCATTATTCGAAAATATTAGTTTTTAAGGAAAATGGAAATGATAGGTAAAATGTTCATAACGAATTTTTATAATGCAAACACGTTTAACTAACGAAACTCAAGAGCCTCAAGAGCAAACAGAAATGAAAAATCCGCTACAGAAACTGCTCGATATGACCACCTTCTCTCTCTATACATTTTCTTAGTCTGCGAAGACACCCTCTCTGTAATTGAAATAGCATTCCAGGGTCGTTTCGTATGGCTTCACAATGTAATGTTATTCAACAATGCATCTCTTGTGTGAATAGGTGTAGCGTAAACGAGGCTTTTTAGATGCCCCCACAGAAAGAAATCCAATGGATTCAAATCCGGAGACCGCGATGGCCATGAATATGGCCCACCTTTACCAAATCATCTATTGTGGAAAAT
This sequence comes from Leptinotarsa decemlineata, assembly GCF_025532065.1. Lineage (NCBI taxonomy): Eukaryota > Metazoa > Arthropoda > Insecta > Coleoptera > Chrysomelidae > Leptinotarsa > Leptinotarsa decemlineata. The sequence continues at coordinate 1,654,555 of NW_027412603.1, read as the reverse complement.
ATGGTTCAGATGGTCACGCACAATCAAACTGAAATGAGGAGGAGCGTCATCATGCATAAACCACATATCTCTTCGGGTTTGCAATGGAACACGTTCCAAAAGTCCATTCAAATCGTTCTGAATGAACTCCAAATAACGTTCTCCATTCAATCGGTCCTGTAGAACGAATGGTCCTATAAGATGGTTTCCTATGATACCAGCCCAAACATTCACGTTGAATTTCCGTTGGTGTTTGGTTTGCAATATCCCATGGGGATTTTCTTCGGCCCATATATGGAGATTATGAGAGTTGATAACTCCATCTCTACTGAAACCTGCTTCATCAGTGAATAAAACTCGATTAGTAAAAGTCATATCCTCTCTCTGCCTATCCATGAACCAATTGGCATATTCCAGTCGTGCTGGAAAATCTTGAGGTGTCATGGCATGTACCTTCTGGATGTGAAATGGGTGGAGCAGTTGTTCCCTAATTATTCTATGAATAGTGGACTTGGATGTATGGAACTGTTCTGATAGATTTCTGATGCTCATTGAAGGATCATCAGCGACGGCTTCCAAAATATTTTCCTCCAATACAACGGTACGTACAGTCCTAGGAGCGCCCTCACCACCTCGTTTTGGCAAAACTGTACCTACAATAATATCGAAATTAAACAACGTGCTCAAATTAATTATCAATTATTACATACCTGTCTCCCTCAAGCTGCGATCGACACGCTCGAATGTTTCTCTTGACGGTACCGTTCGATTGGGAAAATGCTAGGAATACAGACGACGAGCTTCTGCAGCATTACAAAATGCTCGTCCATAAAATACATGCATATCTGCATATTCATTGAATGTAAACTGTTCGGCCATATCAAAAAAATTCAAAATATCCTATAGAATATTGACAATACAATGATAGTCATATGACAACGCACCACTCAACGAAACAAAATCGCATTCCAGTTTCTCATTTTTTATCAAAATTTTCTAAAAGGTTTTTTTGTCAACATCTGTGAAAGAAATATTATTCCCTGGATATTTTTCACCTGATCATGTGCAGCCGTTTTTGTAGTTCATTCGTTTGCTTTTTATTAGTATAGTAAATATTTTTTCCGATGTCCGTTTTTTCAGCTAAACTCAGATTCGTGTTAAAGAATTTCTCCCATAAAATTATAATTATCAGTGAAACTCCTCAACAGTTTAGCTGTGAAGAAGAATTTGAAACATTCGAATGTTGTGTTTCATGAGATTCAGATAACTGATCAACACGAAACGTGATTATTCCACACGTATTATGTACATACAAAATATGGAATGAATTCGATATTTCATAGTAGAGTAGCTTGTTAGTTTAAAAACACCACGAATCTACAGAACTTGATATTTCTTTTGAAAAAATATCTGCTTTCACAATTGTGACTTAAACTTCCATATAGGTACTGTACTTTTTGTTTACGACTTCATTTTAGCATACTTTGTATTATTCCTGTTATAAATGTTGTTGAATCAACGTTATCATTATTATTTCTGCTTTGATAATTATTCATTTCAAATAATGGTGGACGAGCGGGTTTGATGTCGTCGAGTAGAACTACATTTTTATCAAGACTCGTTGCTCCGATCGACTTTCCACACGAGTACTTTTATTCATAAAATTGTCCAAGTAACCTTATTTTGTTGAAAAATATTGAAAAATATCTGTCAGTTCAAAGTTTTGGGGTGTGGATCATCGGGGGTAGTCCGTTCCTGACTTTGTAGCAAAACAACTGACTCCTGCATGGAAGCTCATCGACGGAATTCATTTGTTTAGTCAATTACCAAAATCTGGATGATTTTGAATATTCACTTGAAAAGTTATCAAAGAAAAACATTTTTCATTTTGTAACTTCGAGGGCCCGTAACTTGGTTACGAAGACTTTTAGGAAAAAAAGTTATATGAAGTACTGGTGATATTTTGACCCCATCTATACATTCCCGAGAGGAAAAGAGGAAGTCCAGGGACACCCTGTATATATAGATAAAATATATAAATTTTTGCACTATATTTTTGCATCCACAACTCAATCAAATTTTCACTCTCATGGAGATCTATTTTCCAGATTCCTCAGTGCCAAAAATCTGGCCATCGGAAGGAAGGATACAATTCAAGTACATGTCTTTGAGGTATGTCGCAGATGATCCTCCAGTTCTCAACAGACTCAACTTCGTGATTCAACCAGGAGAAAAGGTACAATCGTGAAAAAAAATCATAAGGAATTTAGTTCTGAAACATAACATTATATTGATGAACCGTGATTTGAATTCTTGTTTTTCGAAAAGCCTTTAGGAGAATTCAGTACTAGTTTTTCTGGAAGAGAATAGCTCAGACATAGCCTGCAGAAGTCTGTTCATCACAAACAGATCTCGATTCGGATATAATAGGGATTCATGATTACCTACGTATTGGCAATCTTTGGAAGTGTTCATGAACAGCACCGATTCAGAAAACTATACAATCCTTCAACTTGTTGTTTTAGTTTCATATTTTTCATCGTTTTTTGAGAAATAGAGGTTTTGACCTTCTACTTCTCCATCTAGATACAAAAAAGTGAGAATCTTCCAAAGAAAAGAAGAAAGCAATCAATTTCAAAAAAGTAATTCTATACAAAGATATGCAGATCGATCAAAGAAGTATCTTTTAGGTACAAAATGGTAGAGAAAAAACTACTTCTATATAAACATTGAAATTCACGAAAGAAAAATTCTTTAGAAAAAAATACTTTTATATGAACACTGAATTATACAAAGAACAATTTTTTCTATTCAACTTGGGCACGGGTGAATTCCAAGAAGAGTGGGAGGGTTCCACTACACCTAAACGAAGCACGTCATCTAGTTCTTCGTTCAATATATTCATCATATAGGGCAATAAAGGATATTGCCTAACTTCAAAAGGTTCAGAGTCGCCGTATCAATTTCTAAAATTAGTCGATCAGTACGAACAAGTTTATCTTTAGAACTGATTCCTTCGAAATCTTTCAATATTTCCGGTATTCTTGATTCTTGATCACTAAGTTGATTATATTTTCATTTATGAAGCCGCTAACATACTTATTTTACATAATATTATTTTGAACATGCCAAGAGATGTTTTTGAAATTCATTTCTAGCCACACGAATAGCGCTATCACTAATTTTATCCAGCGTCAAACCAAATTTTTGTATAATATACAAAAACTCCAAGAACAGAATGAGTTATTCTCGAATCGAGAAGAACAGTAAATGAATTTCCAAAAATATCTATTTTTAAGTAAGGTGTATTATCATTTGTTTGACTTTTAAGCAATGGTGTAATTTCCGGAAGTTGTGAATGAGGTTTATTTTTTAGGAAATTTTCAACAAATTTTAGCCAACTCTCCCAATCATTATTCTCAGAGATTGTAGATTTATTAATTCGTCTTCTTTTTTTTGTTTACGGCCTTAAAACTTGAAGACAGATGATAGCCATTTTCAAATGTCTTACTTAAACGTTTTTCGAACAACTACAAGTTTAAGTGGTTTCATTTTGTTTTCCACACTTGAAACAAAATTTTGTTTTTTTTGCTGTACAATATCGTAAAGAATGATTTATTTTATGACAATTCCAGCATACCTTTACATCGTTACCCGTTGAATGTGAACTTTTTAGTGAATTTTTATTAAATATATTCTTACTGAACCTAAACTCATTTTCTTTATTATTAGAGATAATATTAACTGAAATATCTGAGGTTGAATTCGATAGCTCAATACTGAGATAGACTAATTCTGTTTTTGGAGGACAGTGGTAATCATTAGGATACTGTTGACATTCGTCTATTTTTCTACACCATTCCAACAAATGTTCTATCGTTGTAATTGGAGTCACAACAACAGAAAAACGTTCATTGTCATGTGACAAAATACCTTTCCGAATATATTTCAATTTTGTTCTGTTATGAACTGGTTTCACTCTGACGTAAATATGAATAGGCTTTTTTTTACCCTGAGTCCTACCTCGTATATCATCTCAAATGCTATCGTCAAAGTCAAGAAGTAAGTTTTCAACAATGAAACTAAATATTCTCAGTCTTTTACCGAGCTTGCTATTGACTTGTACCAGATATATGCTTTATTCGTGAAAAGATCGGCAGCAGATGATAACAATTCGTCTTTAGAAACATTTCGAGCCATAGCTAGTTCATCGACTCTATTTAAAAATGAAAACAAAGAATTACTTTATCCGTTGAATTTTGTTATATTCCATTTATAAACGGAAATGGATTTCTGAATAGGGTTATTGACAACTAACGTTCTAGGAATCTCTAAAGTACTATTCATATCTACAACGGTTGCAACATTTGATAAAAGGTTTTCATTTACCATTGCACTATCATATCGCAGAGCTTCCAATTCGATTCAGGTAGCATAACTTTCGTTTTTGAAATCTTCAATAGAAACCTCGTCTTCGTTTTGGGGAATCACGATTCTCTGAACTCTATAACTAATATAAATAATCGGCGATTCAATTTTTTGAAAACCAGAATCTGTTTCTGGACCACTGAAATCATCAATCGTTGTTCTGAGCTGATCATCAGTTACCTATAATAATTTTTTCTATTTCATAAACATATTCAAGATCAGTCAAAATTATCTCCTTATCATCCATGCTACTATTAGCCAAATGTTCATTCAATATTTTTCTTTTTGTAGGCATATCTTTTTTGGTTATTATATTTTTCAAACGCAACTCATAATTAAGTTCTTCGGACAGAAGTTGGATTGTTTTCATATGTTTTATATTCATTCTCATTAGTTAGTGGTCTATGCTAGAAGACTGTCAATAGACAAATCTGAAGAAATGAACTTTAAACGTTCAAGCCAGTCTCGATATACCTACACAGTTTCTGATAGGCATCAGTCCATTCAACCTACTGTGTAGGTATATCGAGACTGGCTTGAAAGTTTAAAGTTATTTTCTTTAGATTTGTTATATTAAGTTTCGTTTCAACGAAGCAAAGGGAGTGAGGTTGTGTTCCTAATGAAAACTCTTTATTTTTAGTAAAAATGATAGAAATGCTTTGATAATGTTGAGTCTCAGAAATATTTGTACGCATGAAACACATTCATTTATTTCAACTAGAAAATAATAATCAATAAAATATGTTCAGGCCCCACGTTGGCGCCAAAAATGTATACCTTTTTTTGAGTATTCTCTGTGCCTACGGTTCCTCAGTATTTTTTTTTGAGAGCAAACGGGTCGTAAGTTGACAACTGAAAAATTAGAAGTTGAAATTATTTCTAGTTGAGGAAAGGGCGCCAATTAGTTTGAGCTCAACTAATAACAACTAATAAATCAATTATAATTAGAAATAGGTGAAGTATCAAGAAGAGAAAGAATATTGTTGAGACTTATAATATCTTCAAATAAACATTTTACATATATATAATCGAGAAAAAAAATTGTATCATGAGTGATTCGCGAAATATCCCCAATTATAGCAATATTTTTTTAATATTTATAAGTACACCACAGAGGAAATCAATAATAAGTAATTACCATAGAATTCGCATACGTATGTTCACTCTTCACACCATGAATATATATTTTAATATATATTTATTTTATAAATATACAGGGTGTCCCTGGACTTCCTCTTTTCCTCTCGAGAATGTATAGATGGGGTCAAAATATCACCAGTACTTCATATAACTTTTTTTCCTGAAAGTCTTCGTAACCAAGTTATGGGCCCTCGAAGTTACAAAATGAAAAATGTTTTTCTTTGATAACTTTTCAAGTGAATATTCAAAATCATCCAAATTTTGGTAATTGACTAAACAAATGAATCCCGTCGATGAGCTTTCATGCAGGAGTCAGTTGTTTTGCTACAAAGTCAGGAACGGACTACCCCCGATGGTCCACACCCCAAAACTTTGAAATGACAGATATTTTTCAATAGTTTTCAACAGAATAAGGTTACTTGGACAATTTTATGAATAAAAGTACTCGTGTGGAAAGTCGATCGGAGCAACGAGTCTTGATGAAAATGTAGTTCTACTCGACGACATCAAACCCGCTAGTCCACCATTATTTGAAATGAATAATTATCAAAGCAGAAATAATAATGATAACGTTAATTCAACAACATTTATAACAGGAATATTACAAAGTATGCTAAAATGAAGTCAACAAAAAGTACAGTACCTATATAGAAGTTTAAGTCACAATTGTGATAGCAGATATTTTTTCAAAAGAAATATCAAGTTCTGTAGATTCGTGGTGTTTTTAAACAAACAAGCTACTCTACTATGAAATATCGAATTCATTCCATATTTTGTATGTACATAATACGTGTGGAATAATCACGTTTCGTGTTGATCAGTTATCTGAATCTCATGAAACTCGACATTCGAATGTTTCAAATTCTTCTTCACAGCTAAACTGTTGAGGAGTTTCACTGATAATTATAATTTTATGGGAGAAATTCTTTAACACGAATCTAAATTTAGCTGAAAAACTCACATCGGAAAAAATATTTACTATACTAATTAAAAGCAAACGAATGAACTACAAAAACGGCTGTACATGATCAGGTGAAAAATATTCAGGGAATAATTATGTTCCATTTCTTTCACAGATGTTGAAAAAAAAAACCTTTTAGAAAGTTTTGATAAAAAATGAGAAACTGGAATGCGATTTTGTTTTGTTGAGTGGTGCGTTGTCATATGACTATCATTGTATTGTCAATATTCTATAGGATATTTTGAATTTTTTTGATATGGCCGAACAGTTTACATTCAATGAATATGCAGATATGCATGTATTTTATGGACGAGCATTTTGTAATGCTGCAGAAGCTCGTCGTCTGTATTCCGAGCATTTTCCCAATCGAACGGTACCGTCAAGAGAAACATTCGAGCGTGTCGATCGCAGCTTGAGGGAGACAGGTATGTAATAATTGATAATCAATTTGAGCACGTTGTTTTATTTCGATATTATTGTAGGTACAGTTTTGCCAAAACGAGGTGGTGAGGGCGCTCCTAGGACTGTACGTACCGTTGTATTGGAGGAAAATATTTTGGAAGCCGTCGCTGATGATCCTTCAATGAGCATCAGAAATCTATCAGAACAGTTTCATACATCCAAGTCCACTATTCATAGAATAATTAGGGAACAACTGCTCCACCCATTTCACATCCAGAAGGTACATGCCATGACACCTCAAGATTTTCCAGCACGACTGGAATATGCCAATTGGTTCATGGATAGGCAAAGAGAGGATATGACTTTTATTAATCGAGTTTTATTCACTGGTGAAGCAGGTTTCAGTAGAGATGGAGTTATCAACTCTCATAATCTCCATATATGGGCCGAAGAAAATCCCCATGGGATATTGCAAACCAAACACCAACGGAAATTCAACGTGAATGTTTGGGCTGGTATCATAGGAAACCATCTTATAGGACCATTCGTTCTACAGGACCGATTGAATGGAGAACGTTATTTGGAGTTCATTCAGAACGATTTGAATGGACTTTTGGAACATGTTCCATTGCAAACCCGAAGAGATATGTGGTTTATGCATGATGGCGCTCCTCCTCATTTTAGATTGATTTTAGATGGATTGGTAGAGGTGGGCCATATTCATGGCCATCGCGGTCTCCGGATTTAAATCCATTGGATTTCTTTCTGTGGGGGCATCTAAAAACCTTGTTTACGCTACACCTATTCACACAAGAGATGCATTGTTGAATAGAATAACATTACATTGTGAAGCCATACGAAACGACCCTGGAATGCTATTTCAAGTTCAGAGAGGGTGTCTTCGCAGACTAAGAAAATGTATAGAGAGAGAAGGTGGTCATATCGAGCAGTTTCTGTAGCGGATTTTTCATTTCTGTTTGCTCTTGAGGCTCTTGAGTTTCGTTAGTTAAACGTGTTTGCATTATAAAAATTCGTTATGAACATTTTACCTATCATTTCCATTTTCCTTAAAAACTAATATTTTCGGGAATAATGGTAGACATCTCAGGATAAATGTTGTTGAATTAACGTTATCATTATTAGTTCTGCTTTGATAATTATTCATTTCAAATAATGGTGGACGAGCGGGATTGATGTCGTCGAGTGAAACTACATTTTTATCAAGACTCGTTGCTCCGATCGACTTTCCAGACGAGTACTTTTATTCATAAAATTGTCCAAGTAACCTTAATTTGTTGAAAAATATTGAAAATTATCTGTCACTTCAAAGTTTTGGGGTGTGGACCATCGGGGGTAGTCCGTTCCTGACTTTGTAGCAAAACAACTGACTCCTGCATGAAAGCTCGTCGAAGAAATTCATTTGTTCAGTCAATTACCAAAATTTGGATGATTTTGAATATTCACTTGGAAAGTTATCAAAGAAAAACATTTTTCATTTTGTAACTTCGAGGGCCCGTTACTTGGTAACGAAGGATTTTAGAAAAAAAAGTTATATGAAGTACTGGTGATATTTTGACCCCATCTATACATTCCCGGGAGGAAAAGAGGAAGTCCAGGGACACCCTGTATATTTAATATATATTTATAATATATATTTGAATCATCTGAAAATGGAATTTTTAACAGGCGATGATCGACTGTATTGTCAAACATGCGCCAAACTAACTGACTGTTATAAGGAAACAAGTACATCTGAGGCACCAGTCAATCTAATAATAACACTGATGATTTTCAAACAAGACTCAACCTCTAACGGAAGCAAGAAACTCTTTGGAAGGTTCGAAATAGATGAACATTTCAACCTAGCAGACCACTGTTATAATATTCATGCAGTCATTGTTCACTGTGGTTCTGGCATTGAATTTGGTCATTATTACGCCTCGGTTAAAGAAGAAACGGACTGGTTTAAGTTTGACGATAGTCGTGTTACGAAGTGTTCTGGCGATGCATTGAATTTATTGGAGCCTCTGGAGACACCCTACATTTTGTTTTATGAGAGAGAGGACATTGTTAGATCAAGATCTTCAGATGATGTGGTGCTGCAGGTTTTTCCGGGTTTTCCTGCAGCTGAAAAAGCAAATGCGCCACTGGAATCAATGAAGTCGCCCCGGAGCGCCAATTAATTTTTATTGTTGTATTTATTTTATTTTTAAAATGATTAAATTTCACATATTTCAATGATAAATTATATATGATCTTTTGAGGTTTGAATCTCGAATCTCTTCGAAGAAAAGGAAAACAAATGTCACACTTTGGCAAAAATCATTTGCAAACCTGATAGTTGAAAAATTGAGGATTCATTCCATAAACCATGTCCTAGATATTGATATTGGTACTTCAACATGGTGGTCTCAATAAATATGATTACATGAATAATTTTTATCGGATCAATTCTCTATCCCAGTATTTTCCACGAATAATGTGCGAAATATAAGAACACAAAAAAAGGTATAAAAAAGAGTCCTGGAAGTGAAACGAGGATTCATATCAGATTGACTTGAGTGAAACAAGGAAAGCTCACTTTGGCGAGATTTAATGTTTAACTTTCAAAATTAATCTGTTGAGAGACTTTGCATTCAACAAAACTCGTTGTTTGAATGTTTTCTGAAATCCATAAAATATATATCAAATTCAACAATTTAACGAAAGGACGAAAGTCCTCTTATTAATTCTCGTGTTTCTCCAGCAGAAACAATATACAGTGTGGTCCAACGAAAACTTAACACCTCGAGTTTCCGGCGTATATGCATATGCAAATACGCCATGGCTTTGAATAAAAAAGGATATACCAGTGAACCTCAATAGTTCGAATTGAATCATTCCGAGGTTGGGGTGTGGTTGACTGAATTCTTTTATTATTCGTCAAATAACTCGAAGAGATAGAGACTTCTGTTATGTGAAAAGTGGAAATGTGTGGCATAGTGAATATTCCTATCCTCTTTTGTTGATTTAGCTTAATGTAAAATTTTATAGACATGAAAACATTTTAATAGTCTCTGTCTAATGGAGTTATTCTAAATACGACGTACACTTGGTGTCATACAGAATGTCCTACTTATTTGATCTTCTTTTAATTATATCTTCAAGTAATCAACTGTGATGAATTGAATTGTTACAAGCTGTCATTCACATTATACACAATATAGTAAATGAAAGAGGTTAAATTTCACTTACACGTAATATTTTCATCCTCACTGGTAAACACCTGTGAATGATATTCGATTCAATTCCAAAACGAATTTTATGTTCGTATAAAAGTATTTGTTTCTCGATACTGCTACGAGAATTCATTTTATGATGCATATATTTCATTTTCAATCAGCTTTTCTAGAATCTGTTTTATATTCTCTGATTGAATCTCTAACAGCTGCTCGAAGTGACATCAATTCTCATCTTTCAAAAATCATTTTCTGGTGATATAGTTGATATTTTTTGTCTAATGAATTTCAGTGGTTATTCTGCTGATGTACAGTGAAACAAAACACCGTTTACGGTTCCATGAACGAATCCGGTAAAAGTCTCACCAAATCGATTCAAAATTAAAAACTCATTTCGCTACAATTCGGTAAAAAATATTTCTGAATGAAATGAAATGAATATTAATTTTTTTATTTATTTGCTTGTTAATACCAAAAATTGCTCCTGACCAGTTCTGTTATCCAAACTCTTGACTTCAGAAATATCCAAATTATGAAACAGAAATATAATTATTCATTTTCCAGATTGGTATAGTAGGTCGAACCGGGGCTGGAAAGTCTTCACTTACTGCTGCTCTATTTCGACTGGCTCCTATTGAGGGATCAATTTTAATTGATGGTGTGGATACCAAAAGTATTGGGCTTACTGATCTGAGAAAGAGAATTTCCATAATCCCTCAAGAACCAGTACTGTTTTCTGCAACTCTGAGATATAACTTAGATCCGTTTGAAGAATATGAAGACGATCAACTATGGAAAGCTTTGGATGAAGTAAGAATTGATCATAAAGAACTATATACATTTCAACTTGAACTTTATGATATCAGCTGCAGTAATTGAACATTCTTCTTTTAGGTAAAGCTGAAAGACACAGTATCGTCTCTGGATTTTATGGTTGCTGAAGGAGGAAACAACTTTAGTTTGGGACAAAAACAGCTCATTTGTCTAGCGCGAGCCATTTTGAGAAATAACAAAATTCTTGTGTTGGATGAAGCCACTGCTAATGTAGATCAAAGGTATAAATATTTTGTGAGTTATTTCGAACAATTGAATATTATCAATATTCTGCAATTGATTTATCAATATAAAATTCAGTTTGATACTGAATATTACTATACTGGAAAATTTAATTTTATAATTCTAATGAAATATTTCAAATCGAATTTTCATGAATCTCAACTATCAATGAATAAGAAGAGAATTCCGAAAATTAATTTTTTTCAATACAATTCTCGTAAACTGAGGAACTAATGCACAAGGGAAGGATTAAAGCAAGTTTTGTGAATTTGTCACAATTTAGTTCGATATGCAACACTGGTTGATTGTTCAATATTATAATATGAAAGAAGTTATCCTGGGTATCAGTTCAAAATAGGAATGAGAAAAACATACAGAAATTTCCACTATAGACTCATAGGAATCCAGAAAGCAGGTTTATCATTCATTCGAATTCAGGTTAACCCATTAACGGCCAAGACATTAGAAATTTGTAATTCAGAAAAAATATTTATTGTGGCACGTTTAGAATACTCAAAAAAAGAACGATTCGTCATTAAAAAAAATATAAACTCACAGTATTGAAAAAAACAAGTGGGTGCGTAAGCGCACCTTTGGCCAAAAATGGTTAAAATAATCGAATGAAAAAAAATAGAGTAAGTGTCCTATTTCTTCATATGATAATTTTCGAAACAATCTGAGTGCACATGCACTTTGCATTTCCTACATAAATATATGGTGGTACTTTTACAAAATCAACATTTTTTTCTTGCACTGTTGGGTATGTCTAATTATCACATGTCCGAAATTATCAAATCTTATATCATCTGGTAGAACTGATTTAGATGGTCTTCCGTATAATGGGTTGGATTCGGCACCATTCGAGGTTTCATTGGTATTACTTGATTGTGATATTCTGGATTCATTCGCAATTCTATGAATTTTCCAACTATTCACAACCATACTGTCGATCATATTAGTGAACAATGGCCACCACCACTTTTTTCCTCTTTCCTAATTCGATAGTTAGCAATGCCATTGTCATGGAGGTCTACTCCTCCCATATATTTATTATACTGGTGTATAACATTTGGCTGGGGTATAAAAATCTCTTTATGTTCTTTTCGATTGTAGTGTTTTGCTTGAACAAGAGGGAGAACTTCATACGTATTGGTCATCACAGTTACAACAGAATTGTCATTCTATCGCATAACTAGAACTCCGAGGATGGGATCGAAAGCATAAGTGTAAAAACCTCTTTTATTTTTAACCATTTTTTTACTATCTTCAACGGGTCACTTAGCAGTGCGATTTTCCCTCACTGTTCCTGTTGTGAAAAATCTTCACTCACAAAAAGAATTCCGCCGGCACATAAACGACATCAATCGAATCATAATTTTGATAACACAACACAACAAAGTTTTTGTTTCGGGGTTGAAATTAGATGATTTTAATGTATTTCCACGTGTTAAAACCGAAAGTGACCATAAAAATTATATATTAGCTCTTGTTTTCCAGATATAGTATCATTATAATATATATATATATATATATATATATATATATATATATATATATATATATATATATATATATATATATATATATATATATATATATATATATATATATATATATATATTTCATCACCAACAGTTGGTACACATGTTTGTTTACATAACACCCCTCTCATCAGCTGTTCTTAAGTAGTAAACATAACCTATGTGAGTTTGTCAATTGTACGCACGTGGTTGCTATTGAAATTATCGTGTGAAGTTGATTTTTAATTTAATTTAAGTGCTGATCTGAAATGCCTCGAAAGTGTGTGAATTCTGTCGATAGCTTTTGCTATATATGTGGTGAAATAACATTTGAGGCTCAGAAACGTAATATGACACCTATCGTTAAGACAGCCTATGAACATTATTTTGGTGTGAAAGTTGGGGACCAAGATAAATCATGGGCTCCTCATATATGTTGTAATTCTTGTTCCGTCATATTGCGAGAGTGACTGAAAAATAAAAACCGGGCAATGGCTTTTGCAGTACCTATGGTTTGGCGTGAGCCTACCAATCATACAGCTCTTCGGCCCTGTACCACACTCAGACAATTTGCCAGTCCCTTCTCCACCCCAAAAATATGAAATTTTAGAGGAAGGTGATGAAGACTGTTTAGAAGGAGCAACCCATCCTTCTACATCCTATGACCCTGATTTTGAGGTAAGCGATAGGTCTAGTGATCCGCACAGAATTAGTCAAGCAGAGTTGAGTGACCTTATAAGAGATCTTCGCTTGTCTAAGGAAAAGGCTACCTGTTAGGGTCAAGGCTACAACAGTGGAATCTTCTAAAACATGATGTGAAAATATCTCAGTACAGACAGCGTCAAAAAGATTTGCTTCCTTTTTTTGAGAAAAAAAAAACCTCGTAGTTTGTTCTGATGTTAATGGTTTGATGGACTGCTTGAATTTGGATCACACTCCATCTGAATGGAGACTGTTTATAGACTCTTCAAAACTAAGCTTGAAAGCTGTACTTCTGCATAATGGAAATTAGCTACCCTCTATTCCTATAGGTCATGCAGTTCACATGAAGGAAACGTATATAAATTTGAAAACACTTCTCCAATCAATCAAATATGAACAACACAAGTGGCACATCTGTGGTGATCTGAAAGTCATTGCTATACTCCTAGGAATGCAATTAGGGTTCACCACGTACTGTTGTTTTTTGTGTCTGTGGGACAGTCGGGATAGAAAATCTCACTATAAGAAAATGAAGTGACCTACACGAGACCTAAACCCTAATGAGAAAAATGTAGTTTACGAGCCTCTTGTAGATCCTAAGGATGTTCTCCTTCTCCCATTACATATTAAGTTGGGACTAATGAAAAACTTTGTGAAGGCCATGGACCAAGAAGGACAAGCTTTTAAGTACTTGAGAGCAAAGTTTCCCAGGTTGAGTGATGCTAAAGTCAAGGAAGGCATCTTTATTGGGCCTCAAATCCGTGAAATCGTAAATGATCCTGCTTTCGACATGATTTTAACAGGAAATGAAAAAAGAGCCTGGGAAGCCTTTAAGGGGGTTGTACATGGGTTTTTAGGTAACAAAAGAGATGATAACTTCACAGCATTGGTTAAAGAGCTTCTTCAAGCTTACCACCAACTTGGATGCAACATGTCCTTAAAAATTCATTTTCTTCACTCTCATCTTAATTTCTTCCCACAAAACTGTGGAGCTGTGGGTGACGAACATGGAGAAAGATTCCATCAAGACATTGCCTTAATGGAACAGAGATATCAGGGCCGGTGGAATGAAGGAATGCTTGCAGACTACTGCTGGTCTGTGTGTAGGGATTCTCCAGAAGTGTTTTATAAAAGACAAGCTAAACGACAGCGATCTTACAATGAATCGGATGGACTTAATTGAAATTTGGTGGTACAAACTTCTTTTATTTGTCAAAACACTAAGAATAATGTTTTTTTTATTAATTTTGTACTTAAAATATTCTAAAAGAAACATAACAATATTGTTTTATGTACTTTCACTTTTCACGTATAGTATAACTACTCTTTAAGATTAAGTACTGTGTATCTCAAAAACCAGAGCTGATAAAAATGTTTCATTGTTATTTTCGTTTTTATCACCCCAAAATTAGTGGAAATTGACTAATTTAGTGTAGGAAACATTCAAAAAATATTTTTTGTTGTGTTGTGTAATCCAACTCTCCCTCTAATAAAGCACTCAACTCTTGCGTCGTTAGTGCCCTCGTCATTTTCCATTTCGAAAACGGACTACAAGAATAAATAATGATAATGAAATACCAAAATCTACGCTCGAGTTATGGTTCTTACCTCATTTTGACAATTTTTTATAAAAAATACAAGAAATCTTCCCTGCTGATACTGATTCGCACTGAAATAAACTCAATCAAGGCTAATCATCAACTGACCATCGTATCCTCATATTCCTAAACTTGTCAAAACTCGCATACTAGTGCATGAAAATGTTTACCATTATCGGCCAAAGGTGCGTATACGCAACCAACACAAATACATGCAAAAATGTACGACATCCGAAAATATTTACGTAAATGAGAATACACGTTATTATTGAGCATATATTTCATTACTGTCCAGCACAAAATGAATTTATCATTTTATATTCAGTATCGAAAAAAATTGATTTTATTAGAGAATTACCAGAACGGTCAATTTATAACATTTTCAAATTCATTTCAGAAATTGAAAAAATTATGTTTTAGATTGAATAAAAATATTTTTACATTTTCTAGATTATTAGTATGAATATTCATCAGAATAAACATAAATAATATTGATCCAAACCACAAAAAAAGTGTATAGAAAAGTTGCGTTGACGCACCTTTGGCGGTTAATGGGTTAACATAAAAAATTAGAGTAGAACGAATGACGTGGAATGAGACCCACAATATGATTTGCTCATTACGTTTGCTATTCTTGCGAGTCGTGCGGAAAACACTGCAATTTCATGGTCTTCTGGCGTCTTTCACACCACATCTTTCATTGCATCAAATCCAATAATCTGGATTCTTGCACTAGTTTCTACAGATTCATGTTGGATGTTATTCATATTTTTCCGAGCATTATTCAGACTATAGATTTCTTACTTCCTGCAATGGGTGGCCCTGTAATTTTTCGAAGCCGTCCCTGCTTTGTTGAAGCAGTTCTTTAGTTATCTCCTCAGACGGTTCCTTTATAAATGTTCCGCCGTGTATGTTCCCGGAAAGGTTTTCTCAATACTCCTTATGTTTGTTATAGACCCACTTCCTGATCTGGTTTCATACCAAAGCTTATGATACCCCTGGAGGTGATTCAGGGCCGTTTTACGAAATTGATGATCCATGCCTGGTGCACTTATTAGCTTTTTAGTTGCCGATGTTCGGGTGTTTTGCACCCAGTACAGAGTCAAGCTATTCTCATCCGTCACTTTCCCCAGTTATTCAAAGCATTCCCATATAGTTCTTACTTCCTGTAATCTAGTGACTCATATTAACATAAAACATGATGAGCTCTTTCTGTCCCTGTGTTGCATTCAGTGTAGTTGGGGCCTCCGTCATACAACTCGGTCATATAATTTTGCTCAGGTGTTCTCTTAATGGACAGTATCCAATGGGTAGCCCTGTAATTTTTCTAATCCGTCCCTGCTTTGTTGAAGCAGTTCTTTAGTTATCTCCTCAGACGGTTCCTTTATAAATGTTCCGCCGTGTATGTTCCCGGGAAGGTTTTCTCAATACTCCTTATGTTTGTTATAGACCCACTTCCTGATCTGGTTTCATACCAAAGCTTTTGATACCCCTGAAGGTTATTCGGGACCGTTTTACGAAATTGATGATCCATGCCTGGTGCACTTATTAGCTTTTTAGTTGCCGATGTTCGGGTGTTTTGCACCCAGTACAGAGTCAAGCTATTCTCATCCGTCACTTTCCCCAGTTATTCAAAGCATTCCCATATAGTTGTTGGGTTCATTGGTGCTTGAAGTGCAACAATGGTTGTCTGTGGAAATATCAATCCGTTTCAATCTGAAACATTAATGTGTGACCAAGTGAGTAACTAATATCCTAATTAATTCACGCACAGTAAATTTCAACTTCTATCTGCTGTTCAGTTTATCCGATCTCTTGAAACTGAGTAAATTTTCGTCTTCAGTAAAGCACATTTCCATCTCAAGTTAAGATATCAATTTTTTTCGGTTTATTCCGATTTATATTTCGAATTCAGGTATGTGATGTATTCAAATTATTTTTCCACTACATTCAGTAATGAAAAATCGTAATTGATACGTCCTTGATACGGTCTTGGAGGGGCTATCAGGTTGCAGTCTGCAATACTTGAAAAATTTAGTTGGGTCAATTACATAGTTTAACAATTCTGTATATACACTAATTCTGTATTGAGAAAGGTTTTTTATTTTTTTGATTTTGTTAGTCTATTCAAACTTCATTGGAATTGTTTTACATTATCAAATATCATCATTCTTAATCCCATTTCAGTAATTTTTCAATCATAATCGAATATAATTTTCATAGATCTGATGACAAACTACTTTCAAAATGGAAAATGAGTTCTACTTCTTCAACCTGTAGCCTCTGTTTTTCAGTAGTTGGTGAAAAACATAAATTCTTTCGAAATTGTAATCTGCAAAAATTTCTCAGTATTTTTTCCTTGATGAATGTATTCGAAATTTCTTGGAAGCGTGATAGCGACTCTGTCTACAATATTCATGAATTAATTTCAAATTAACATGCGATTATTTTTAATTATTCTGTTCTTACGAAATAATTCAGACCAAAGAACGGTCCATCAATAATTTCAGTATACCTACTTATATGGATGATGTAACTCCAGAAGACCTTGCTCAGTCGATTTCGTTATTTTTATAATAGAACAAAATTATCTAGTGGCAATTTTTACATCATTTCAACGAATGATATCAGTGTTCAGTTCTTCCTAATCAAGTTCAATCTATGGATCACTTGACTCTTTGGATTTTAGCTGTAGTTTCGTCTCAAAAAAATAATATAGGGCCCTATCGAATGACTGGACTCAATTCCTTAGTTTGCCACATATTTCATACAGGCTGTCTCCTTGTCGAAACCTTCTTGTGGAGGCATGTAATGACGATAAGTTTGAAAAAATGAATTGTTTCATCAAGATAAGACAGGTTGGGTTTTTCTCGGATATCTGGTAATAACAAAAAAATACTTTATATGAATTCAATAGAATGATGTATAAAAACGTCACAGAGTGTGATTTCTTGTACAAAAATGTGAACGAGGAATTCAATTCTTTCCGCAACCTTCGGAATTTAGACTTAACCCTGTTTTATAATATCTTCACCGCATATAATCTTGCGTTCAATGCATCGAAGTCAGTAGTAATGGTTTTCAGAACTGAATCAATACGTGATCAGGTGACACGAGGGTTTCAAATCAGTCCAGCAGGAACTAGGCGTTAACTTTTATAAGTGAAATTGCAAACCTAGGTTTGTGGGTCGATATTGACTAGAGTCACCATGCTCTCGGAATCTGATATTTACTTAAATAAAATCTGAGCTGTACGAATTGTTGGTGACCTCAATACTTTTCTATTGTAGTTGTGTATACGGTCCAGCACTTCTACAATTCTACTTCTACAAAAGATTCAGAAATCTTGCATACGTTTTTCTTATGGAATAAGAAAATTCTATCATATCAGTATGGAATTCAAAGAATCAGGTTGGCTGAAACCAGATGATATCCGCTCACTTCACTTTCTTACCTTGTCATTTCGTGCAAGCCTACATATCTCCTTGATAAACTTGTCATGTTCACAAACCCGAAAAGAGTGAGCAGAAGAAAAATAGTATTTTGATTATTCCTGAACACTCAAGTGTATTGTTTTAGAGATAATTCCCATACTCATCACCTAAATTTCATTCATTCATTCATGAGTGAATAATAAAGTAACCAACTCGATTTCATCACTTTATCTTATATGTTACCTTTTTCATAAAATATTCACAATAATAATATACTTTCTTGTTAACCTAATATCAGATGGGGATGAGTGACTGCATTCTTTTTTCTTTTCTCAGAACCGATTCTTTCATACAAGAAACGATAAGAAAAAAGTTCAAGGATTGTACTGTTCTTACCATCGCTCACAGATTGAACACCATTATGGATTCTGATAAAGTTATTGTCATGAGCTTCGGTCAAATGATGGAATTCGATCATCCTCATGTACTTCTTCAAATACCAAATGGGCACTTTCATAAAATGTTGCTTGAAACTGGTCCCTCTGTAACATCGAGACTCAAGCAAATAGCAGAAGAAGCATATGCAAATAAGCAAGTTGATATTACTAAGTGAAATATAGTTGATTTGGAAGGGTTATATATTTAGGAGTGATTAATTTTTGGGAAAGAAAGTTTTTGGCTTTCTACTACTCCATCTGATACAAAAATATGGATGATCTACATGATCTACACATCCATGTATAGAGTTACTTATTTTCAAATTGATTACTTCCTTCCTTTCTTTGGAAGATTCTCTCATCCATTTTTTTGTATCAGATGGAGTAGTAGAAAGCCAAAAACTTTCTTTCCCATGAAATATAGTTATTTTTAATATTTATAGCTATTGATGTGTATAATATATCAAATTTGGCATCATTATTGTTGTTTTTTTTCATGTTTTAAATGAAGTTGAAGTTTTCATGAAATAATATATTGGAACGTCAGCATAATGATGAGATCATATTATAACAATTTTTTGCAATATTTCTGCTATTGAATAGATTTTTTTGATCGTAAATAGTGATGGAACTCAAATCAACATATTGTCAATTCCCAGACATGAACATCGTTCTCTATACTTTGTTGTTCATCATATTCTCATAATTTCAATTTCATCATAAATCACCCAAGATGCATTATTCATATTCAACGAAAGTCATTTTTTGTGGAGGAAAAAATCAGTTTTTTATCGACCTTTTCTTGGGTAATGAAGAAAACTTTGGATAGTGGCGAAATGGCAACAAACTGATATCGGAGAGTACCTTGTATTACATCGACTATTTCAGTTGTCAATCAACAACATTGACATAATTTCATATTTCAAAACTTCTTTGACATCTGTCGAAGAAGTAAAGAAATAAGCTCTCAAAAAAGGAATAACTGCATATTTATTCGAATTTTCATCCATTTCTGAAGACGGAGGCAGATTTTGGCCTCCGAAACGTAAAAGATAAGTATAATTTCTTAATATTTTTTTGATAGGCAAAATTGTGAAATACGACAAGTTACTGATAAATAGAAGATTTTTCTTTGTGAAAAATACTTTGATTTTTACGCAGTAACTTATCGGGGTAAACTAAAAAGTTTGCCCTTCTACACTTGTATAAAGTTCTCCATTATAATTTTTATATTTTTTCAGATTGTGGAAGGTAACCATTACCCAAAAAAAGGCATTATTCATATATTGAGAGTTTCATCGATTATTACATAGAATTGAATTTGTCTGAAGTTTCAATTCAATTCTTTATTTCTATAGTTTGTACTGGATCTTCTGGAGTGGAATGAATCTATTGAAAACACTTTACCTACACCAGAACAAAAATTACCAAGTTAATGTCCTCAGGAGATCTGCTGAGGACGATAGATTTGCTTCTTTATGTCTCAATCTGATATATTTAATAATTTGAGGTGACGAGATAAAAACTTATTCTCAGAAAATAATAAAACCCTTTTTTGATCATACTTACGTATAGGTAAAAGTTTTATTTGAAAAAAAATATCATCTTTTGAAAAAATAGGGTAATTTATTATTGATGAAAAAGAACAAACACGAATATCGAAAAATTCTGTTTTTCTTTGAATCTTTCTATTCGCAAAGACATTGAATATCTGTTCACATTTTGTCATTGAAACTTTCATTGTACAATCCGAATATTGTCATAGAGCACGCTTACTCTGAAATTTTAAATACGGTCCTATATTTTTCGATCAGTAATTATAAAGTAATTACGATCCTAATAACACAACACAACAAAGTTTTTGTTTCGGGGTTGAAATTAGATGATTTTAATGTATTTCCACGTGTTAAAACCGAAAGTGACCATAAAAATTATATATTAGCTCTTGTTTTCGAAATATGGTATAATTATATCATATATATGTATATTGAGTTTTCAACAAATGAAATATTTCATCACCAACAGTTGGTACACATGTTTGTTTACATAACACCCCTCTCATCAGCTGTTCTTAAGTAGTATGTGAGTTGGTCAATTGTACGCACGTCGTTGCTATTGAAATTATCGTGTGAAGTTGATTTTTAAATTAATTTAAGTGCTGATCTGAAATGCCTCGAAAGTGTGTGAATTCTGTCGATAGCTTTTGCTATATATGTGGTGAAATAACATTTAAGGCTCAGAAACGTAAAATGACACCTATCGTTAAGACAGCCTATGAACATTATTTTGGTGTGAAAGTTGGGGACCAAGATAAATCATGGGCTCCTCATATATGTTGTAATTCTTGTTCCGTCATATTGCGAGAGTGGCTGAAAAATAAAAACCGGGCAATGGCTTTTGCAGTACCTATGGTTTGGCGTGAGCCTACCAATCATACAGACGACTGTTATTTCTGCTTAACTCCTCCCATTAAGCAAGGTTTATCTATGAAGAAAAGAGGAACGGTTAAATACCCTAATCTCCCATCTGCTCTTCGGCCTGTACCACACTTAGACAATTTGCCAGTCCCTTCTCCACCCCAAAACTATGAAATTTTAGAGGAAGGTAATGAAGACTGTTTAGAAGGAGCAACCCATCCTTCTACATCCTATGACCCTGATTTTGAGGTAAGCGATAGGTCTAGTGATCCGCACAGAATTAGTCAAGCAGAGTTGAGTGACCTTATAAGAGATCTTCGCTTGTCTAAGGAAAAGGCTGAGCTGTTAGGGTCAAGACTACAACAGTGGAATCTTCTAAAACATGATGTGAAAATATCTCAGTACAGACAGCGTCAAAAAGATTTGCTTCCTTTTTTTGAGAAAAAAACAAACCTCGTAGTTTGTTCTGATGTTAATGGTTTGATGGACTGCTTGAATTTGGATCACACTCCATCTGAATGGAGACTGTTTATAGACTCTTCAAAACTAAGCTTAAAAGCTGTACTTCTGCATAATGGAAATCAGCTACCCTCTATTCCTATAGGTCATACAGTTCACATGAAGGAAACGTATATAAATATGAAAACACTCCTCCAATCAATCAAATATAAACAACACAAGTGGCACATCTGTGGTGATCTGAAAGTCATTGCTATACTCCTAGGAATGCAATTAGGGTTCACCAAGTACTGTTGTTTTTTGTGTCTGTGGGACAGTCGGGATAGAAAATCTCACTATAAAAAAAAAAACTTGCCTACACGAGACCTAAACCCTAATGAGAAAAATGTAGTTTACGAGCCTCTTGTAGATCCTAAGGATGTTCTCCTTCCCCCATTACATATTAAGTTGGGACTAATGAAAAACTTTGTGAAGGCCATGGACCAGGAAGGACAAGCTTTTAAGTACTTGAGAGCAAAGTTTCCCAGGTTGAGTGATGCTAAAGTCAAGGAAGGCATCTTTATTGGGCATCAAATCCGTGAAATCGTAAATGCTGCTTTTGACATGATTTTAACAGGAAATGAAAAAAGAGCCTGGGAAGCCTTCAAGGGGGTTGTTAATGGGTTTTTAGGTAACAAAAGAGATGATAACTTCACAGCATTGGTTAAAGAGCTTCTTCAAGCTCACCACCAACTTGGATGCAACATGTCCTTAAAAATTCATTTTCTTCACTCTCATCTTAATTTCTTCCCACAAAACTGTGGAGCTGTGAGTGACGAACATGGAGAAAGATTCCATCAAGACATTGCCTCAATGGAACAGAGATATCAGGGCCGTTGGAATGAAGAAATGCTTGCAGACTACTGCTGGTCTGTGTGTAGGGATGCTCCAGAAGTGTTTTATAAAAGACAAGCTAAACGACAGCGATCTTACAATGAATCGGATGGACTTAATTGAAATTTGGTGGTACAAACTTCTTTTATTTGTCAAAACACTAAGAATAATGTTTTATTTATTAATTTTGTACTTAAAATATTCTAAAAGAAACATAACAATATTGTTTTATGTGCTTTCACTTTTCACGTATAGTATAACTACTCTTTAAGATTAAGTACTGTGTATCTCAAAAACCAGAGCTAATAAAAATTTTTCATTGTTATTTTCGTTTTTATCACCCCAAAATTAGTAGAAATTGACTAAATGTTTTTTCACAACATACAACCACCAAAAACTCCATATTTCAGGTTCATCTTCTCATTTCAGCCCTCGTGGTGTCCATTCGATATTCAACCAGCAAAAAGCGCGTTTTTTGGAAAAAATGAGCTCTCGATAAATTTATCAAAACATATTGTTGGTATTCTTCATTCTGGTGCATTTCCCGAGCAATATTCATAATTTCTTGACCTGCTACAGGTCTGATCAGTGGTGCTAGGCTAGACCATGGTTTCATTGTTGGAATTCAGTATGAGTTAGCATTGTCTCCCCATGCTAACTCAAACATTCCCTGTCAAATATAAACTAGAATCCCCCATGGTGGTCTTTTACAAATCAAAGCTTGGAATCAACCGGTTTTGATCTCCAATTCACTAAAATTGCTTCAAAGTGTGGGATACAGAAAAAAAGGAGGGATTTCTCAGAAATGTTTCGAATTCGGGCTCCCGAGTATTGGGAAATATTGAACTATATCAATTAGTGTGTGAAGAAATGAGGTTATGTTATTTTCATGGTGTGAATGGATAATTTATTCCTAATTTGTAGCTCATAGGAAGTTCCTCAGAAATTTTTAGTGTTCTTCGGAAAATTTACCGAAATGAAACAAACCAGTAGATGTCGATACCCAAGATTATTTCTCCGGTATCTGAAAAACTATTAACATGTCTGAACTCTCATTATTGGTTTCTGGAATATGCATCTCAGGCACCTCAAATGAGCTTCGAAATGGAAGACAATGTACCGTATTTTTCCTAAACGATAACGTGTATTCTGAAGTGATAACTCAATATGGAAAGGCGAACCGCTTAGTAACGTAACACATAACGGCGCCAGTATGTCTGTTCTAAAGTGATTATAAAAAATTTGATGAAACAAGCAGAAGATGATCTTCGGAACATTACAGAATCCCCTATCGAAAAATTAGTTCTATAATATAATATAATGAAACGAATAAGTTTACCACCGCAGCGTCTATATTTTGATTTTCTATATATGTTTAACGTCACTGATTCGACATATTATACACACACATATATACTTATCACGTTTACGATCATTTGATATTGTGTATTCAATTCAATACTGAATAATTATAAACAATATACAGGGTGTCAATTGAAAAACTTTCCTCCCTCAATATCTTCTTTCCAGTGAACAATATGAAAAATCGTGGAATTTATTGTCAAGGAGGACACTCATGTGATATTTGTAGACCTCGTAGTTCAACCCCTTAGGGCGGTAGATGTTACCTTTGGAATTTCAAATGGAAAGAGAGGTCAAGTGGCATATCATTTTGATTTGCGTTCAATTCTGCTTTCAATGGTACTCTGACTTAATGATGTTTGAGGAGCATTTTCCGAAAAATAGCATTTTAAACTGAATGAATCAATTATTATTACGCCTATAATGAGAAACATGGTCTTTTTTTGTTACTTCTGCTGTAAGCAAACAAAGACAGAATTGCAATGTTTGTGATTTATGGAGAAGTTGGAAAGTGCGCACGAAAGACATCCAAATTGTAACATAAGTCACCAGTATGTGCTTGATTTGGTGAATGAGTTCTACGAAACTAGTTCAGTGAAGAATAAAAAAATAACCCCAGAGTATTAAATGAAGCAGCTCAAATCGAAGTTTTGGAAACATTTGCAACAGAGCCCACGAGCTCTTTAAGGGTCTTCATCCCTGAAAAAAAAAAGTCGGAAATGATTTTTCTTATTCTGATTGAGAAAAGATTGTATGAGTGTATAAAGGAAAAATAATTAAAAAATATTTTTCGAATATTAGATGAATAAAAAGTATTCTCTCTCTCATTTTTGGGCATTTTTCTTCAATTCCACCATCAAAACTAACGAATATTTTGGTGTTATTCCATTTCGGTATTGAAGCCTATCATTTTCTCAGTTAAACGACTTTCTCATTTTTCTTTCTAATGTTTCCTTTATATTGTTATCAATTTAATAAGAATGTGTTATTTATACGAATTTGATTTCCTTGCATTATGCCTTTCGAAATGTGAAATATAAAATTTTATCAAAGTCAACTAATAAAGTTTTGCTTCAGCCGTCGACTAGTGAAAAATAATCATTACTTTTGAATCTGGAGTCAGAATAGGAAATGAATTTCTTTTAAATGACACGCCCGTCAGGTAGCTCCTCCCACACGTCTGGTTAAGGAGAGACAGAGATAGAACCATTGTAAAATATAGCACAGGGTCGGATTGGGAATAGGAAAAGATAAAAGTTATTCTGATCGAACGAAAGATTGAAATATTAAAATTTCTACAATAACCAGATAGTTTTCAACTTACCTATCTGTATGTTTGCGTGTGTACACGTTTGTATCAAATCTTGCAAGTCTAATATCTTCCGATTAGCTTGAAATTTTACAGGTATTCATTACTAGGGACAAAACTTCATGATATTTTCATATTAAGAAATACTAAGATGGAGGCTCTAGAATGTTGGACGAATTTCGTTATTTTTGATTTGATTACAATCAAAATTGGTAGCAAAAACATTGTTGGATTTCATTCATTTTCAACAGTTGCATACACATCAGCGGAATTGAATTATTCACGATTGGTATTGACTTATATTGTCTAACTCTTTATATGGGATCAGACATATTATTTAAACTGTGGACCTTTCCTGCAAAATATTATATTGAAATCATTCAATTTTAAAAATATATCTGCCAGTATGAATTAATTTTGAGGAAGAATATGAGTAATTTACCCCGGAGAGCCCTAGATGAATTATTTTTGAGGATCCGACTATGAATCATAAAATCTTTTCTGATACTTGATTTCTCAATTTTTCATTCATAAGTATCATCTGATTTTCTGAACACCCTGCTCATGTTTTCGAAATAATAAATTTTGAACAGAACACGACTATAAATCACAAAATAACCCATAGCCATCTTTATGCTGATATTTTTAATTCTTGAAATTAGATGAAAAACTCATTATCTTCAACCTCAAAATACCAGTGTTATATATAATTTCATAATTAATAACAAAACTCGTTTGCCATTTCGAATTTCTGAATTCCAAAGCCCGACCAGATTATCACAAAATTAGTCCGCCTAGAGACTACAAAATACCAATTTGAAATCGAATCGGTCCATAATCACAATACTCGTCAGACATCTTGAAGCCGCCATCTTGAATTCATTAATTTTAACTAAAGATTCATAATGTGCGACCCCAAAAAACCCCATTGTACCAAATATGAATCGGATAACACAACTTGTCCGTCACCTTGAATTCATTAATTTTGACAATACATTTATACTCTACGAGCCAAAAAAAATCCACATACTAATTTCAAATCGATTCGTACCATAATCACATATCTTGTTCGATATCTTGGAACCGTCATCCTGAATTCGTTAAGTTTGACAAAAGATTCATAATCTCTGACCCCGAAAACTTCCTTATAGCAAGTCAAATCGGGCCCTAATCACAAATCTCGTCCGCATCTTGAATTTATCAATTTTGATAAAACATTCATAATTTTCAAATTATCTGCAATTTTCGTGCAAACTTTGAGATCAACACGAAAACGAACATGTTTTAATCTAATATGTAATTTGGAAGAACGAACACGTCGGCGAATAAAGTTTGGCCTTGGAATGCCCCGGCCTGGTCAAGTTAGAATTAGAGAGGAGTTTGTATTTATTTCATCGGGCGAAATCGCACTGCCATCTGGCGGTATACGTTTTCGTAACTAAAGGCTAAAGACACTTAAGATCAGTATCAGAACAAACGGAAATGTCACGTGAGACTGAAGGAAACACATTAAAAATGCATACATTTCATCGTTATGAAATGCAGATTCTTCAAGAGCTCCACGAGGATGATTATGATGAAAAAATAGAGTTTTGTGAAATCATGTATCATCGAGTCAATATCTGTTTCTGTTTAAAATCTGTTTTTTTCCGTTATTCAGCTGTCTCTCTTATACGAACGACAACTCTCAGAAGTTGAGAAACTTGTGCGAGCTAAGGACTAACGAGGTCTTACCTTTAAACGTGTGATTCCTAACACGGTTGCAGAATCATCCCAGCTTCAACCAAATAAATTCTCTCGAGAAAAATATTTGGTTGAGGCAGGAATCGAACCCACGGTCTTCCGATCGTGAGTCGGGCGCACTACCACCGCGGACAATTCCACAACACTCCATCCCTAATATTCTGTTAAACAGCTGTTTCAGCGATGAGTGTTCATTTTTTTTTTGAATGGCTATGTTGATAGACAAAATTGTTGCTATTGGAGTGACGAAAATCCACATATTCTTTGGAAAGAGCATACACAACATCCACAAAAAGTAAATGTTCGGGCTGGTATTCTTGGAAATTGCATAACTGGTCCATCACCTCTGGAAGAAAACTTGAACGTATAGGTCAGTTCTCTTTGCAGACGACTCAGAGTCTATTATTTCTGCGAAAACAACGTAAACTTAGCATGCTTCAATGGATTGCGCAACTAACAAGGCAAATGAATGGTTTGCAGCAAACAAATCAAAATTAAATAGTGATAAAACACGAATAATGCAAATATCAGCAAATAACCAAACTGTTGATCAAGAAACAAAAAGCGTAAAACTACTTGGATTACTGCTGGACCACAGACTAAACTGGCAGACACATATTGATCAATTAGTTGAAGAACTATCTAGTGTTTTATTTATTTTATGACAATTGAAAACAATAACTAATTTTACGACTCTTAAACCACGTATTTTTCACTGTTTCACTCTTACATTAGCTATGGCATTACTCTCTGGGAAAATTCATACCATGTGATAACAATTTTTAAAATGCAGAAGAAGGCAATAAGGGTACTTACCGAAGTTGGTTTTAGAGGTCCCTTTTCGAAAGTTTTTAAAAGAATTAAAAATTATGCCATAACCATGTTTGTTTTTATTTTACAGTTTGATTGAAATTCATAGAAGTCAGTCGGTGTTGCCGAAAAATTCGGATGTACACAGCTACAACACTCGTCATGCTCTCCTTATTCCACAGTCGAACTCACTGAACTATTAGCTTTTCAACACATTGCCATCAAAAGTAAAAATATTGAGTAATAATGCCTTGAAAGAAGATTTAAAAAAGTATCTCCTTGAATATTGTTTTTACATTGTTGAGGATTACATTGCGCATTGCCAAGTCAACCGCATTGCCGCATCCCTGCTGTGATGGTTCAATAACATATTTTAACTGTTTTAACTGTATTTGCTGTCACATTTATGTAAAAAAAATTATTGGACTTCCTTTTTTGACGTGCTACGAACAAACATATTGTAAAGAAGTTAAATAAAATCTATCTATCTATCTATACCTTTGAATGCTTGAAGAGAGTATCGATCCTCTTATAACTCACGAGCTACAAACTCAAATGGATGTAGAAGGTTATGAATTTTTGTAGAAAGATCTGTTACATTTTCAGCAGAACGGGCTCCACCTCATTATTTTCCATCAGTCCGACAGTGGTTAAACAAGAGATTTCTGGATAGATGGCTTGGCAGAGGGCGAGCAATTGAATGGTTTCCGAGATCACCGGATTTAACAACCTAAGATTTTTTTCTTTGGGTCATCTCATATTTGTGGTTTATAAAACAGAACCTTCTGATATTGATGAACTCTAAAAACCTGATTCGGTCCCC
The DNA here is from genome assembly GCF_025532065.1 of Leptinotarsa decemlineata. Taxonomy (NCBI): domain Eukaryota; kingdom Metazoa; phylum Arthropoda; class Insecta; order Coleoptera; family Chrysomelidae; genus Leptinotarsa; species Leptinotarsa decemlineata. The sequence goes on along the minus strand of NW_027412603.1, from coordinate 1,625,884 downwards.
AGCGGGCCAGGCACAAAGTGATCTAAGTTCAACTACTCAATATTGAAATTGTTCAACTTAAGAAAAGCTCAGGTTACTTAAAATTAATGTCTACTGATATGATAATGTGAGGGAAGTTTATATGTTAATAACATTTTTTATTGAATATTTTTTGTGTGTATCATTATTTGATTCTACAAAGGCGACAATTTATTTATGATAGCTAGAATATATGTATATACAAAAATAAATAATAAAAAAGTTATTGAAAAATGAGCTTTCCCTACATTATCAAATTAATAGACATTAAATTTAAGTAACCTAAGCTTTTCTGAAGTTGAACAATTTCAATATCAAGTAGTTCAACTTAGATTACTTTGTGCCTGCCACGCTGGGGACCGAATCAGGTTTTCAGAGTTTGGCAGAGCTACCATCTGACCTGAAAGACCACTCACCATACAAACTGATCGGCTTCGTTGAGAATCTGGGTTCATTTGGTCGAGAGTGAAATGGTGTAAGCCACAATAAACCCTTGCGTGTTGCGGCGGAGGATCGAATAGATCAACTCACTTTGGACCTAACCTAACTGAGATTAGTTTAAGTTATCAGTTATGTATTTCACTAGTTCGGACTTCCATTGTCTACTATATAAAATGATTTGAAATCCCTGAAACAAGTAAAAAAGAATAATTAAAAAAGAATAGTTGAAAATAACAATTATATTAAGCAACAACAAACCTGAAATGAAATGACAGTGAAACAACCTACAAACAAAAATACAACAATTGAACAAACAAAAAATCAAAGGAATGAAAAAAAGAAAATAATAAAAATAGAAAATAATAAAAAATAAAAAGTGTAGAGATTCCAAGTCACGTTAGTTCACAACGTTTCGATTGTTGGTATCTACAATCGTCTTCGGGTGATGACTGGACTGATTCCTCCGAGAGATGACTATTTTATAGGCCGTTGAAATACTTTCACTTTCTCTATTTTCCATTTTCCGCTTCACTGATTCCGTGAGAGATGACCGTTTTGGCGGGAGTTGGTCATTTTTCGTTTGATGATGGGTTTCCATATGTTTCGTATATCTACGCTGGCCTGGCTGAATACGTTGTTGGACAACATGTATGCGGCTTCCTTAAATTTTCTCCTGAACCAATGTTCCTCTCTGTGCAAGATCTCAGCTTGGGACCACTCGATGTTGTGTTGATGGGTCCAAACATGGTCTGCTATTCCTGATTTGCTGGTTTCTCCTCGCTGTGCTTCTTGTGCTCGGCAATGCGAACATTCAATGGCCTCTTAGTTTCACCAATATAGGATTTTCCGCACTCACAGGGTATCCGGTAAATGCAATTCTTGGAATCACAGTCCGCGTTTGGGGGCCTGGTTTTCGTGAGGCTGCTACGGATAGTGTTACCGGATCTGAAACAGGTTCTAATGTTGTACTTGGAACACCAATTCTTCTTATCCTCTCCGATAATCCTCTGATGTAGGGAAGTGCAAGCACTGGTTGTGACGGCTTCTCTTTCTTGCGAGGCTCCTGCTGTCTTTTAGCCAAAATCTTTTCTACCATCGCTTTGGAGTATCCATTCCGCTGAAGATCATTTTTGATGATGTCTAGTTCCTTCTCGAGACCTTTCTTTGTATTACGGAGCCCAAAAGCACGGTCTAATAGAGTCTTGATGATGAATACTGAACTAGACGCCTTTCTGAAACACATCAACAGCGTGAGAACTTCCATCACTTTCACAATGGAGAAGGAAATCCATAATGAATTGCCATTCTTAGACGTTTTGGTGAAGAGGACCGACACTAAGTGGGAAATATCTGTATACCGAAAACCCACTCATACGGGACAGTATCTGAACCACGAATCCAACCACCATCAATCGACAAAAAGAGGAATCATCAAGACTCTATTAGACCGTGCTTTTGGGCTCTGTGATACAAAGGAAGGTCTCGAGAAAGAACTATTCATCATCAAAAATGATCTTCAGCGGAATGGATACTCCAAAGCGATGGTAGAAAAGACTTTGGCTAAAAGACAGCAGGAGCCTCGCAAGGAAGAGAAGCCGTCACAACCAGTGCTTGCACTTCCCTACATCAGAGGATTATCGGAGAGGATAAGAAGAATTGGTTCCAAGTACAACATTAGAACCTGTTTCAGATCCAGTAACACTATCCGTAGCAGCCTCACGAAAACCAGGCCCCCAAACGCGGACTGCGATTCCAAGGATTGCATTTACCGGATACCCTGTGAGTGCGGAAAATCCTATATTGGTGAAACTAAGAGGCCATTTAATGTTCGCATTGCCGAGCACAAGAAGCACACACAGCGAGGAGAAACCAGCAAATCAGGAATAGCAGACCATGTTTGGACCCATCAACACAACATCGAGTGGTCCCAAGCTGAGATCTTGCACAGAGAGGAACATTGGTTCAGGAGAAAATTTAAGGAAGCCGCATACATGTTGTCCAACAACGTATTCAGCCAGGCCAGCGTAGATATACGAAACATATGGAAACCCATCATCAAACGAAAAATGACCAACTCCCGCCAAAACGGTCATCTCTCACGGAATCAGTGAAGCGGAAAATGGAAAGTAGAGAAAGTGAAAGTATTTCAACGGCCTATAAAGTAGTCATCTCTCGGAGGAATCAGTCCAGTCATCACCCGAAGACGATTGTAGATACCAACAATCGAAACGTTGTGAACTAACGTGACTTGGAATCTCTACACTTTTTATTTTTATTATTTTCTATTTTTATTATTTTCTTTTTTTCATTCCTTTGATTTTTTGTTTGTTCAATTGTTGTATTTTTGTTTGTAGGTTGTTTCACTGTCATTTCATTTCAGGTTTGTTGTTGCTTAATATAATTGTTATTTTCAACTATTCTTTTTTAATTATTCTTTTTTATTTGTTTCAGGGATTTCAAATCATTTTATATAGTAGACAATGGAAGTACGAACTAGTGAAATTCATCACGAAACATTGTCAATCACCTTCAAACAAACGTTATCAGTTATGTCGTACACTTTTTTTATTACTGATTGTCTCTCGGTTAAATACGACGTGAGCCGGAAAATGGACTGAGTGTATATGAAGTTTGAGTTTTTGGAATATTCCGTCGAATCTGTTGATTTTCAACTCGATTCATTCTGTCTACTTATCGTTGTGCTCAAATTCTTCTCGTTTTTATAAATCCATTAAAACGGATAAACGTAACTTTCAACCACAGTACCTACCAAATGCTGGTGACAAGTTTGACGTGAATGAATGTGAATGAATCTAAAAATAATGAATTTCTGCTACAGTAGAGTGATTTAGATGGCATTTTCCTGACTAAAGTGGCGTAGATGTATCAAATATCTGCTTTCTACTATATAGGTATTGTTGTTGATTCCTGCTTGACCTCTTCTCCCCGTGAAGATTTGAAATGTTAAATCGAAATTTCTTACGGACAGAATATGATGAATTGTTCTTCGGGTTTTGATCTGTGTTATGCGTTTTCATTCTCACTGGGATTGATCTCACGACGTTCTTTTACAGTCTGGCAGAGTCACAATAGGGGCTGATCCTCTTCCAGTTCCTATACTCTTCTTTACGTATGGTAAACACCTGCAGTGCTGATATATGCAGAATTTTCAAAAATTCAAAATGTGAAAATAGCTTTCAGGACCATATTAACCATTAATAAGTTATTTTCAAAACTTGAGGATAGAATTCCTATTAACTTCCAATATCAATTAATCTATTTCATTCCATGTTGAAATTGTAGTAGTGAATATATTGGTCGAAGGTCAAGACTACTCAAAGCTAGAATCAGTTCACATAAAAGTAATAGTATATTACATCCTGAGAGGTGTGTTATTAGTAGTCATGTCTCCAAAGAAGATCATGAAATGAACTATAATTCAACTAAAACCTCATCAATTGAAAAAAATGAATCTATATATATATATATATATATATATATATATATATATATATATATATATATATATATATAGGTTGACGGTTAGCACGACTGGTTAAGTTAAGAAATAGCACGGGGATTGGAACGGGTTAACCAAAACAAAATTCTATTCAATTTATTTTTGAAAATTCATCACAAATTTCAATTGCACTTTATTCCTGTCTGATGATAAACTTAGTCACTTTTGCATTCCATACCACAGACATGGATCTTTTCTCTTTTTCCAATATTTTAGAAAATATTTTTTGACAAGACAATTGACAGTTAACTTGGGCATGTCCCTTTCACAAGATGTATAAAAAATTTTGAAAATTTTATTTTACAACAATCTAATGTTATTAGTGCCATCCACATTTTATTATAATGTTCTCAGTTTTAACCAGTTATCCAGTATCATTAGTGTTCATAAATCATCACATTTTCAAAGTGTTTTAAGAAAACAATTCTTCTCATGCTTGCTTCATACACATAACCTCAACTTTCGTAAGTAATGTACAACAAATTTTGATAATTGTTAAATTTTCATCTTATCATCTAGAGTTCCTGAAGAAGAGTCAATAAAGTCTCGAAAGCTTGAACAGAAAAAAGAGTTCTCATTTTTCTTGTCTCCGACTGCACACCCGTTCCAATCCCCGTGCTTTATATATATATACAGGGTGTCCCTGGACTTCCTCTTTTCCTCTCGGGAATGTATAGATGGGGTCAAAATATCACCAGTACTTCATATAATTTTTTTTCCTAAAATCCTTCGTTACCAAGTAACGGGCCCTCGAAGTTACAAAATGAAAAATGTTTTTCTTTGATAACTTTTCAAGTGAATATTCAAAATCATCCAAATTTTGGTAATTGACTAAACAAATGAATTCCTTTGATGAGCTTTCATGCAGGAGTCAGTTGTTTTGCTACAAAGTCAGGAACGGACTACCCCCGATGGTCCACACCCCAAAACTTTGAAATGACAGATATTTTTCAATATTTTTCAACAAATTAGGGTTACTTGGACAATTTTATGAATAAAAGTACTCGTGTGGAAAGTCGATCGGAGCAACGAGTCTTGATAAAAATGCAGTTTCACTCGACGACATCAAACCCGCTCGTCCACCATTATTTGAAATGAATAATTATCAAAGCAGAAATAATAATGATAACGTTAATTCAACAACATTTATCCTGAGATGTCTACCATTATTCGAAAATATTAGTTTTTAAGGAAAATGGAAATGATAGGTAAAATGTTCATAACGAATTTTTATAATGCAAACACGTTTAACTAACGGAACTCAAGAGCCTCAAGAGCAAACAGAAATGAAAAATCCGCTACAGAAACTGCTCGATATGACCACCTTCTCTCTCTATACATTTTCTTAGTCTGCGAAGACACCCTCTCTGTACTTGAAATAGCATTCCAGGGTCGTTTCGTATGGCTTCACAATTTAATGTTATTCTATTCAACAATGCATCTCTTGTGTGAATAGGTGTAGCGTAAACAAGGCTTTTTAGATGCCCCCACAGAAAGAAATCCAATGGATTTAAATCCGGAGACCGCGATGGCCATGAATATGGCCCACCTCTACCAATCCATCTATTGTGGAAAATATGGTTCACATGGTCACGCACAATCAAACTAAAATGAGGAGGAGCGCCATCATGCATAAACCACATATCTCTTCGGGTTTGCAATGGAACATGTTCCAAAAGTCCATTCAAATCGTTCTGAATGAACTCCAAATAACGTTCTCCATTCAATCGGTCCTGTAGAATGAATGGTCCTATAAGATGGTTTCCTATGATACCAGCCCAAACATTCACGTTGAATTTCCGTTGGTGTTTGGTTTGCAATATCCCATGGGGATTTTCTTCGGCCCATATATGGAGATTATGAGAGTTGATAACTCCATCTCTACTGAAACCTGCTTCATCAGTGAATAAAACTCGATTAATAAAAGTCATATCCTCTCTTTGCCTTTCCATGAACCAATTGGCATATTCTAGTCGTGCTGGAAAATCTTGAGGTGTCATGGCATGTACCTTCTGGATGTGAAATGGGTGGAGCAGTTGTTCCCTAATTATTCTATGAATAGTGGACTTGGATGTATGGAACTGTTCTGATAGATTTCTGATGCTCATTGAAGGATCATCATCGACGGCTTCCAAAATATTTTCCTCCAATACAACGGTACGTACAGTCCTAGGAGCGCCCTCACCACCTCGTTTTGGCAAAACTGTACCTATAATAATATCGTAATAAAACTTCGTCCTCAAATTAATTATCAATTATTACATACCTGTCTCCCTCAAGCTGCGATCGACACGCTCGAATGTTTCTCTTGACGGTACCGTTCGATTGGGAAAATGCTCGGAATACAGACGACGAGCTTCTGCAGCATTACAAAATGCTCGTCCATAAAATACATGCATATCTGCATATTCATTGAATGTAAACTGTTCGGCCATATCAAAAAAATTCAAAATATCCTATAGAATATTGACAATACAATGATTGTCATATGACAACGCACCACTCAACAAAACAAAATCGCATTCCAGTTTCTCATTTTTTATCAAAACTTTCTAAAAGGTGTTTTTGTCAACATCTGTGAAAGAAATATTATTCCCTGGATATTTTTCACCTGATCATGTGCAGCCGTTTTTGTAGTTCATTCGTTTGCTTTTTATTAGTATAGTGAATATTTTTTCCGATGTGCGTTTTTTCAGCTAAATTAAGATTCGTGTTAAAGAATTTCTCCCATAAAATTATAATTATCAGTGAAACTCCTCAACAGTTTAGCTGTGAAGAAGAATTTGAAACATTCGAATGTTGAGTTTCATGAGATACAGATAACTGATCAACACGAAACGTGATTATTCCACACGTATTATGTACATACAAAATACGGAATGAATTCGATATTTCATAGTAGAGTAGCTTGTTAGTTTAAAAACACCACGAATCTACAGAACTTGATATTTCTTTTGAAAAAATATCTGCTATCACAATTGTGACTTAAACTTCCATATAGGTACTGTACTTTTTGTTTACGACTTCATTTTAGCATACTTTGTATTATTCCTGTTATAATGTTGTTGAATTAACGTTATCATTATTATTTCTGCTTTGATAATTATTCATTTCAAATAATGGTGGACGAGCGGGTTTGATGTCGTCGAGTAGAACTACATTTTTATCAAGACTCGTTGCTCCGATCGACTTTCCACACGAGTACTTTCATTCATAAAATTGTCCAAGTAACCTTATTTTGTTGAAAAATATTGAAAAATATCTGTCATTTCAAAGTTTTGAGGTGTGGACCATCGGGAGTAGTCCGTTCCTGACTTTGTAGCAAAACAACTGACTCCTGCATGAAAGCTCATCGACGGAATTCATTTGTTTAGTCAATTACCAAAATTTGGATGATTTTGAATATTCACTTGAAAAGTTATCAAAGAAAAACATTTTTCATTTTGTAACCTCGAGGGCCCGTAACTTGGTTACGAAGACTTTTAGGAAAAAAAGTTTTATATATATATATATATATATATATATATATATATATATATATATATATATATATATAAAATCTAGAAAGGTTAATGCAGTCAAGCTGCTGGAAAATAATTCCATGAAAATCAAAAAATAAATAGATAAGTACTCTTTGATCATTCCCATATTGATTTCAATTTAAGAGCCACCGGTATACAGCTGATTCAGCCTATTGGGCATCGTCAGTACCGGGCAGGCGGTCCTCGATTGAAGACAAAATGAGAAAAAACCAAGAAAGTACTTGATAAAAATAGCTGCGTAAACGCAAGCGAAACATAAGTGGAACCACCTATTGGTGTGACACCCAAGTCAACTTGCCAAGTTTTCATGTCAGTGTTGGTGGTTTGATCAATCAACCGACAACTGCGGTAGCAGAAATTTGGGAAGCTAACCTGAAATGCCATCGGAAAACGAATCCACATGTTTCTAGAAATGATATGAAATCTAGAAAGGTTAATGCAGTCAAGCTGCTGGAAAATAATTCCATGAAAATCAAAAAATAAATAGATAAGTACTCTTTGATCATTCCCATATTGATTTCAATTTAAGAGCCACCGGTATACAGCTGTTTCAGCCTATTGGGCATCGTCAGTACCGGGCAGGCGGTCCTCGATTGAAGACAAAATGAGAAAAAACCAAGAAAGTACTTGATAAAAATAGCTGCGTTAACGCAAGCGAAACATAAGTGGAACCACCTATTGGTGTGACACCCATGATATATATATATATATATATATATATATATATATATATATATATATATATATATATATATATATATATATATATATATATATATCGCTTTCGACAGCTGGTCGTGCTGTCATCCTCTAGGCACTATTATATCTGAACGTGTGATCCTGTTGTATGTCTTTTTATACGGTCTGAACGCCTCAATACAGGTGCTTCTGTTGCTTCAGCTGAATTTGCCTGTATTTGTATTACATCAGGTACTATTCTTTGTGTTGAATCTTCTCTAGATTTATTGTTTCTAGGCGTGTATGTTGATTTGTTGTTTAAACGAATGTGTGTTGTTTCTTGCTTTTGGCAAACAAGTATTGCCCATCTCTACACTTGCACACCTTACATCTGCACCGCGCTGATGGGGCCATCAGCGCGGTGCAGCCACCACACAAAATCCACCATCACACAAAATGGCTGCCTATAACGCATTCATATATAGGATGTTACGGATACCACTCAGCAATGAAGCCCGAAACAAAGAACGGAAAGTCATATACCAAATAGCGAACGAAAACGGATACACCCAAAAGACAGTAGATAAACTAGAAAATACAATCAAACAAAATATACAGAACAAGGATCAAGCCACCCCAACAGAACAACACAACGATGGACAGCATTCCTAGAGAATATGTAACACAAAGAAGAGTACCTGATGCAGTACAAATACAGGCAAATTTACCTAAAGTACCTGAAATACCTGAGTTGAGACGCTCTGACCGTATAAAGAGGCAGACGACAGGATGACATGTTCAGTTTGAGGAGTGCCTAGAAGATGACAGTACTACCAACTGTCAAAAGCGCTCGCAGATAATTAATAGAAGATATAAAACTTCAAATCCTTTTTGTAAAAGTTAATATTGAAATATATATATATATATATATATATATATATATATATATATATATATATATATATATATATATATATATATATATATATATATATATAAATTGGATAATGTTAGCGACTGGAGAAATGTATGGTAAAATGGATTAACAGGGTCTCTCGGTCAAAAAATCAAAAATTAAACTCTGCCTATAATTTATTGATTTTTGAATATTTTCGCCTTTGAATAATATTACAAATCATACTTACAGTAAAAATGAGTGAAAAACAATAAATTTAAGATATAAATTGACGTAAAAGTGAACATGTATACGATTTTTTTGTGGGTTTGACAAATTTCTTACCTACACATAAATGTCATTTTTCAATGGGTATGATGATTTCATAATTTTTTACTGTAATGAAAGGGTTATTGATTGATACATCTTTCATTATTATTATGTTTTTGATGTAGTTCTAGTGAATTACTATATATACTGCTGAGATTATCCATGTCAGTTTTCTTATTCATACAATCAGAAGACTTATCAATTTCCTCCATTTCAAAAAAAAGGCGTTTGGAAATATTTTTTTCTTTTTGTGAAACTTTGATATTAGAGTAATTTGGTTTATGGCCTGTTTCTATAGAGTGTTGTGCTAATGCACATGATTTTTTATTGAGCTTTATATCACTTGTATGTGAAGTGAAGAAGTATTATATTGGGTTATATTGGAACAACATCTAGAATTCTTAATGATAGATTAACTTCACATAAAAGTGATATAAAGCTCAATAAAAAATCATGTGCATTAGCACAACACTCTATAGAAACAGGTCATAAACCAAATTACTCTGATATCGAAGTTTTACATACAGAAAAAAATATTTCCAAACGCCTTCTTCTTGAAATGGTGGAAATCAATAAGTCTTCTGATTGTATGAATGAGAAAACTGACATTGATAATTTCAGCAGTATATATAGTAATTTACTAGAACTACATCAAAGACATAATAATAATATATCATTTATATATATATATATATATATATATATATATATATATATATATAAATGATATAGACTAAGATATCAAAAATAATAATGCCATAAAACAGTCTGCTTCATTGTACAAATTTCAGAGCTGGCAACTCTAGGCTAAATACTGAAAATTCAAGATTTACAATTCACTTGAAAAAATAATAATTTCGATAGCAAGATTTCGAGACCGAACAAATTTTGAGGCCAGTTTTGGATCTGAATGATTCATGGCAAGTTGTACAAATATTGTTCATATCGTATAATTGTTTCAGTTTATCATCACGAGGTGAATCCATTCAAATTGGTGAAAACAGATATACTTAGATTTGAAAACTTGGACTGAACATGTATGACTACTGTGACATATCGAATGAAAATTAAAATTGATTTTTTCAACCATATATCTATCAATCTATCTATTTAATGATACTCTTTCATTTGATGCAACGATATTATCTCTGAAATAGTGTCAGTAATCAAATGTAGAATAATGCTATTTCTTTTCTATTGATTTGTGTAAAAAATACACTTTTTATTTTAAAGTGTTTCGTTTTCCTCAGTTGTTTCTTTCATGTTTTGGAAGTTATCAGTTCCTTTATTACAATGGAGAGGAGAAAAAAACTGAGTGTTTCTCTGAACTATAGTTTTTTTCTGTCCAGTACCTGTGTTTCGTTTCATTTGTGTTGTCCAAACTTCATTATATTATGGTCAACCCTTTGATTTTTAAAGTACCTCTTCCATTTATTCTAGAATATTTTCATGTTATAGAATGAATCAACAAATTCATTTTCATCCAGAAAAAGTACTTTCTGTCATTATTCAGGTTATAAATACGAAATCCTACTCTCATCAGTTTAGGCATCGAAGAACCAGTCTTCTACAAACGTAGCCAATCAAAATTCAATATACTGATAAAATTCGTATTAATGATTTTCCAAATAATAACTATAAACTTGAGAAAGAAAAAAATACTCGTTATTTTATAATACATATTTGAATACGTAATTTTGGTCAGTTTGAATTATATTTACATGAAAATCATAAACATCTTCTCAACCTTGGAAAAGATTAGTCAGATTCAGAAACTATGCTAATAGAAATTTGTTACGGATAATAAAAAAATCAATAAAGAATCCAAAACAGTTGTTTTTCGAAAATGAAGCATGGACAAGAAATAATTTTGTTTCGAAAGTTGAAATAGCATAAGCTCATTCGAGAATGAAATTTATGAATATCCTAATCTAGTCTAGAAATCAAATAGATTTGGATACGAAGTTTCAGTTGAAACGAGAATTTAATTTTTGAGCAAAATTTTAAAATTACGGAACATATTGACTGAATGAGTTTTTACTTTCATTACGTTTGTTGAAAAGCGGACTCGGCGTCTTCCAATATATGATTATTGAGACACAAAGTGACAAAAAATTATTCAATATTGGTAAAAATCCAATTGCAATTCATGCACCTCTTACACTCCTTATTAGATTTAGTGCAAATCCCCGATTTGTCGAAGGGACATAATTCTGAATGTTCTATAACCTATATATTTGGCGTCTTGATCTCAGGACAATGCTATGAGACATGCTGTAATCTATAACAAGTTTTTCTTATCTATTCAACTGTAGAAATTGTTTCGTTTTTTGGAAAAATAGGTTGAATGCCACTCCGTAGCTCATTCTTCTGCAAAGACATCATATTCCTCGTTACGTTGATGGTTAATTATGAAATGATTATCACATGAAGATTACTTTATTCGGAATGAAAAATAGACATGGCACCCCTTTCATTTTCCAGAGTCGTATTTGCATGCCTATAAAATTCAGATACTTCAGAAGATGTAAACGTATGATTTTGATAAAAAACACAATTTTGTTCAAACCTAGACATATATTCATTCGACTATGTAACTCTTGCGATTTGATTTATAGCAGGTGAGCCAAAATTATATACAGCTCGTCAAATGTAGAGCGAGTTCTGTTAATTCCCTACAACAGATACATTTTTATGTCTGGATGGTACCAATTTACAGATTATATTTGTTGTAGTTATTGCAAAAATTATTATTCAAATTCCTAAATTTTGGAATTGGCATTTCAGTCGTACAATAGTTCCACGTGGTTTCCGGTTTCGTGAATGCATTTTTTTCATATACAGAATGAACAAAAGTTTTCCACTTTGAGGGTTTTCCTGAGTTGTTGAATAATTCCTTTTACTTTTGTTATCTCTCAGTCTATATCATTACAATATATATACAGGTTATAACATAAGTACGTTGAAATATTCAAGTGACTTATTCCTGAGACAATTTTAAGAAAAAAAGTCTATATGAACTTCTGTCCAAAAATGCTTCGTTTCGGAGATACGGGGTGTTGAAATTGATTTCACAACACAACAAAATGTTGTGAATGTTTCCTACACTAAATTAGTCAATTCCTACTAATTTTGGGGTGATAAGAACGAAAATAACAATGAAAAATTTTTATTAGCTCTGGTTTTTGAGATACACAGTACTTAATCTTGAAGAGTAGTTATACTATACGTGAAAAGTGAAAGTACATAAAACAATATAGTTATGTTTCTTTTAGAATATTTTAAGTACAAAATTAATAAAAAAAAACATTATTCTTAGTGTTTTGACAAATAAAAGAAGTTTGTACCACCAAATTTCAATTAAGTCCATCCGATTCATTGTAAGATCGCTGTCGTTTAGCTTGTCTTTTATAAAACACTTCTGGAGCATCCCTACACACAGACCAGCAGTAGTCTGCAAGCATTGCTTCATTCCAACGGCCCTGATATCTCTGTTCCATTAAGGCAATGTCTTGATGGAATCTTTCTCCATGTTCGTCACTCACAGCTCCACAGTTTTGTGGGAAGAAATTAAGATGAGAGTGAAGAAAATGAATTTTTAAGGATCCAAGTTGGTGGTAAGCTTGAAGAAGCTCTTTAACCAATGCTGTGAAGTTATCATCTCTTTTGTTACCTAAAAACCCATGTACAACCCCCTTAAAGGCTTCCCAGGCTCTTTTTTCATTTCCTGTTAAAATCATGTCAAAAGCAGGATCATTTACGATTTCACGGATTTGAGGCCCAATAAAGATGCCTTCCTTGACTTTAGCATCACTCAACCTGGGAAACTTTGCTCTCAAGTACTTAAAAGCTTGTCCTTCCTGGTCCATGGCCTTCACAAAGTTTTTCATTAGTCCCAACTTAATATGTAATGGGGGAAGGAGAACATCCTTAGGATCTACAAGAGGCTCGTAAACTACATTTTTCTCATTAGGGTTTAGGTCTCGTGTAGGCCAGTTCATTTTTTTATAGTGAGATTTTCTATCCCGACTGTTCCACAGACACAAAAAACAACAGTACTTGGTGAACCCTAATTGCATTCCTAGGAGTATAGCAATGACTTCCAGATCTCCACAGATGTGCCACTTGTGTTGTTCATATTTGATTGATTGGAGAAGTGTTTTCATATTTATATACGTTTCCTTCATGTGAACTGCATGACCTATAGGAATAGAGGGTAGCTGATTTTCATTATGCAGAAGTACAGCTTTTGAGCTTAGTTTTGAAGACTCTATAAACAGTCTCCATTCAGATGGAGTGTGATCCAAATTCAAGCAGTCCATCAAACCATTAACATCAGAACAAACTACGAGGTTTTCTTCTTCCTCAAAAAAAGGAAGCAAATCTTTTTGACGCTGTCTGTACTGAGATATTTTCACATCATGTTTTAGAAGATTCCACTGTTGTAGTCTTGACCCTAACAGCTCAGCCTTTTCCTTAGACAAGCGAGGATCTCTTATAAGGTCACTCAACTCTGCTTGACTAATTCTGTGCGGATCACTAGACCTATCGCTTACCTCAAAATCAGGGTCATAGGATGTAGAAGAATGGGTTGCTTCTTCTAAACAGTCTTCATCACCTTCCTCTAAAATTTCATAGTTTTGGGGTGGAGAAGGGACTGGCAAATTGTCTGAGTGTGGTACAGGCCGAAGAGCAGATGGGAGATTAGGGTATTTAACCGTTCCTCTTTTCTTCATAGATAAACCTTGCTCAATGGGAGGAGTTAAGCAGAAATAAGAGTCGTCTGTATGATTGGTAGGCTCACGCCAAACCATAGGTACTGCAAAAGCCATTGCTCGGTTTTTATTTTTCAGCCACTCTCGCAATATGACGGAACAAGAATTACAACATATATGAGGAGCCCATGATTTATCTTGGTCCCCAACTTTCACACCAAAATAATGTTCACACGATAATTTCAATAGCAACCACGTGTGTACAATTGACAAACTCACATAGGTTATGTTTACTACTTAAGAACGGTTGATGAGAGGGGTGTTATGTAAACAAACATGTGTACCAACTGTTGGTGATGAAATATTTCATTTGTTGAAAACTCAATATACATATATATAATATAATGATACTATATCTTGAAAACAAGAGCTAATATATAATTTTTATGGTCACTTTCGGTTTTAACACGTGGAAATACATTAAAATCATCTAATTTCAACCCCGAAACAAAAACTTTGTTGTTTTTTTTGTTCGCTTTCCGAAAATAAATCTTGCAAAAAATTATTTATTTGCACGAAATTCGGTACCCCGGGTTTTTTTGACGTGGAAAATCATAATTTTGTATTAATTTTCATGTAACATCTAGAGGGCGCTGCGTACGCCGTCATTATTTATTTCAAATTGCCCTAACTTTTTTGACAGTGAACTTCTGGTACTTTTCATGAAAAAACATAATTCCCACACCTTTTCCAAGTAAAAAAGTACACCTCCTCAACAACGCTGGAGGTGATCGTTTTCGATATATTCACAATTTTCTATATCAATGCATATTACTTTATAGCCAAATTTGATTTCAATAATTTTTGTCACTCTCCGCTTGCAAATCAAGTTAATTAAATCGAGTAGGCTATGAAAGTTTGTTCATAAAAATAGAAGTTCGCTGTCACATTTTCATCTATTAATTGACAAATTCACAGTTCGGAGTCTATAAAGTGATTTTTTGATACCATGCCCGACTTTACGAATGCCGAAATGGCTGATATGATTTTTGCATACGGATTGGCTTACGGAAATTCAATCGAGGCCAGACGCATCTATCAGGGCAGGTTTCCCCAACGCGAGACTCCTTGTGCAACATTTGCGAATCTTTTCCGGCGACTTTCCGAATCTGGAAGCTTTGAAACAAATTCTGCAGTAGGACGGCCACGGACTACAAGAACTGTAGAAATGGAGGAGGCGGTTCTCAAAGAAATTAGTGATCATCCAGAGACAAGTACAAGAAAAATTAATGAAACTTAAATATGAGTGACATGACAGTTTACAGAATTTTAAAGAAACAGCAATTATACCCTTATCATATTCAGCGTGTCCAGGCACTTACGCTACGTGATTTCCAACCACGTATTGAATTTGCTCAATGGTTTCAAAGAAAAGTCGAACAACATCCGAAAATTTTATTGATAATCCTCAGCAAAGATGAGGCTAATTCTTCAAGAAATGGTATCATGAACTTCCATAACAACCACATCTGGGCGGAAGATAACCCACATGGATAACGCAAACTCATTTTCGAGACAGATTTTTTTTTAATGTATGGATAGGCATAATTGGGGATTATTCAATTGAGCCTTATTTTCTCCCCTTACGTTTGAATGGAGATGCTTACCTACATTTTTTGGAACACGAGCTTCCCCAACTTATGGAAGATGTTCCCATTGGTCTCCGAAATCACTCTTGGTTCATGCACGATGGAGCTCCTGCTCATTTTAGTGTGATAGCAAGAGATTTTTCAGACGTAGCATATCCCCAACGATGGATAGAAAGAGGAGGCACTGAGCATTGGCCCCCGAGGTCACCGGATCTTGGTCCTATCGATTTCTATTTTGTTTATTTTGACGAGATTCACCACATACTTAGTTTTTGTAATGTTTTCAGCAACTTCACTCAGCGCCCTAGGAGCCAAATAACATGCATCGATATAGAAAATTGCAAATTTAGTTTTTTTAAAGTTTTTCGAAAATTTGACATTTACTGATTTCTCAAATTTAGCCAAACCTCAACAAAGTTAGTGCTTTATGCCTATCTTATCTTTCCAACGCATTTTTATTACCAATTGCAATTCTAAATACAACTTATTTCGCAAAAATTTAAAACACCAGAAAAAATTATGCCAAAAATGTTGTAAACCGATTTCAATAATATCTTTTTTGAAATGTCAAGTACTGAAAGGTCTACCTTGGGACCAAATTTGAAATGTTTATTAAAGTTTCAAAGCATACTACGATATTTTTTCTTAGTCGAAAATCGGGATTTTTTATTAGCGATTTTTTTATTGGAAAAATCACTACGTCACTGGATTCAGAGTGCCTCTAAACAGGTGTGACCAAAATTTCATGGAAAAATATTCATTATTAACGAAGTTATGACAACTCAAAAATTCCAAAACTCACACAGCTAACAGTTACAAAAAACACCGTATATCTACAGATATAGCCATGAGAATATTTTTTTATGATTTCAACAATAAAGTGCCGCCAGATGAAAAAAAAATCAAATAGCGTAAATATTTTTAATGAAAATAACGGAATTACATTCACACAATTGTGACACTTGTGAAAAATTTAAGTGTACTATTGTCAACAATATTCACCTTACAGTTCTTCCAATTTTTTTGTGTCATGGCTGCAAGATTGAGCGTGAGAGAGAAAATTGAAATTGTACGCCTTTCGGGAGATGACGTTAGAAGTGCTAGAGAGGTTTGTAGAGTATTTAGTGAGAGACATCCAGATCGTCCTCGTATTAGCTGCGGTACAGTAAATAAAATAAATAAAATATTCAATGAAACTGGTGCAGTATCAAAAATGATGTTAAAAAGTAATCCTGTACAAAGACGAAACAGGAATGACAGGAATGATGAAATCATTTTAGATTATTTCGGAAATAATCCTAATGCCTATATAAGGAATGCCACTTTATATTTGAATATTCCACGAGAAACTATTCGGAGATGTCTCATGGCGAGGAATATTGAATCTTTCAAACCAAAATTTTTACAAACACTTCAAGAAAGCGACGAAGCAAGACGCCTGGAATATTGCTTATGGGCCCAAGGGGAATATTTAAACAAAAGAAATTTCTTAAATCATATTTTATATACCGACGAAGCCACTTTCACTACAAATGGAGTAGTGTCATCACAGAATTGTCGCTATTGGGCAGCGAATAATCCTAACTGGGTAATGAACTGTGAAAGCCAGTATTCTCAAAAAATCAACGTCTGGTGTGGGATATCGAACGAACGAATTATTGGTCCTTTCTTTTTTGAGGAAAACATTAATGCGCAGAAGTTTCTAGAATTTTTAAACACAGAGTTTTGGGATGCTATTCACGAGCTGCCAATCATTGAACGATCAAATTCAATTGTCCAGTTAGATGGGTGTTCAGTTCATTATGCCAGAGCTGTGAGGAAATGGCTTAACGAACATTTTCCAAACCGATGGAGAGGCCGTGGTAGTCCGTTTATAGAGTGGCCACCCAGATCTCCAGACCTCACAGTTTTGGACTTTTTTCTCTGGGGACTTCCCACAAAAAAGGTTTACAAAAACCGATCAAGAGATAGAAATGAACTTTGTGCAAGAATTCGACAGGTATTTGCAGATATTAGCCCTCAAGAACTAAGGAACGTGATCAGAAACTTTCTTATTAGTCAGTGGGTTATGCTTGAAGACTGGCAGTAAAGAAATCTAAAGCAAATGAACTTCAAAACGTTCAAGCCAGTTTCTGTATACCTACACAGTAGGTTTAATGGACTGACGCCTATCAGAAAACAACTACTCCCCTGGCTAATACCACGAAGGCTGATACCTGGACTGACAGGCGTCAGTGCAGGAATCTTCACAGAAAATTTCCTACATATGCAATTGGCAATACAACTGAAAGAGTCGACCTTCAATTATGGAACAGGCACACTTGTATGCCGGTTTCGGGCTTATTAGCCACTCATCAGTGCAAGATATTGACCATCATCGACCTAAAGTCAATGATATTTCACAATCAAAAATCGGAATTCTTTCAGAGTATTTCATTCCTCTTCCGAAGTTGGAGCGAACATCACAAAATGTCACTCCATCTAGTGGAAGAGGTACTAACCAACTGCATATCCGTAATTTGCCCGATTCCTCTGAATAAGGAAGAAAAACTTTCTTATTAGTCAGTGGGCTATGCTTGAAGACTGGCAGTAAACAAATCTAAAGCAAATGAAATTCAAAACGTTCAAGCCAGTCTCTATATACCTACACAGTAGGTTTAATCAGAAACATTCGTAAGCGCTACGACACATGTATCGAAATATGTGGTGGATTAGTAGAGGCTACTAAAATATGAGTTAGAATTAATTGTTGCACTGAATCGAAACATTTCAATAATTAGTTATTAGTTACGTTTATTAGAATTGTTTGCTTCATTGTTAGTTGAATTGTGTGAATGTAATTCCGTTATTTTCATTAAAAATATTTATGCTATTTGTTTTTTTTTTCATCTGGCGGCACTTTATTGTTGAAATCATCAAAAAAATGATATATTATGACTGTTAGCTGTGTGAGTTTTCGAATTTTTGAGTTGTCATAACTTTGTTAATAATGAATATTTCTTCATGAAATTTTGGTCACACCTATTTAGAGGCACTCTGAATCCAGTGGCGTAGTGATTTTTTCAATAAAAAAATCGCTAATGAAAAATCCCGATTTTCGAGTAAGAAAAAATATCGTAGTATGCCCTGGACCTTTAATAAACACTTCAAATTTTGTCCCAAGGTAGACCTTTCAGTACTTGACACCAAAAAAAAAATTATCAAAATCGATTAACAACTCCAAATTTTAGGGGGTATTTTCATAAAAAATGGGTCACACTATATATATGTATATATATATATATATATATATATATATATATATATATATATATATATATATATATAGTGTGACCCATATATATATATATATATATATATATATATATATATATATATATATATATATATATATATATATATATATATATATATATGATGTGTTGTTTTTCCGGGTGTTCATCCGTTGTGTGTAACGAAGCGAAGCAGTGACTCGTCTTGATAATGCCATCTGCGATGATGGCGAAACGTCGACTATCGAATAGTACACAACGGATGAACACCCGGAAAAACAACACATCATATTCTACCATCCGTGAAAACCTACATTGTATATATATATATATATATATATATATATATATATATATATATATATATATACAAATAGAGATTTCATGGAGTGTGCATGATACAAATAAAAAATGACACAATTCGTGGACACAACACTCCAAAAACGGGGGCAAACCGCGGACACGTGTTTCTGGCTATTGGCCTCATCAGCGCGGTGCAGCCAAGTGTAAAGATGGGCAACACTTGTTTGCCGAAACCAGGAAACAATACATACGCACAGAGTCAACAACAGAAGCAAACAGCACATTGTGGTTCCAGTTAGAAGACCTGTTGTTGACTCCGTGCGTATGTCTTGTTTCCTGCTTTCGGCAGACAAGTGTTGCCTATCTTTACACTTGGCTGCACCGCGTTAATGAGGCCAATAGCCAGAAACACGTGTCCGCGGTTTGCTCCCCTTTTATTGGAGTGTTGTGTCCACGAATTGTTTCATTTTTGATTTGTATCATGCACACTCGATAAAATCTCTATTTGTATCCATATCCTGGACCCGGATGTCACGCAGGTAGCTTAGCTGCCAACGTGGTCATGTTAGATGTAGCCTGGGAATTCTAGGTCTCCTAACTGGAACCACAAATGTGCGGTTGGCTTATGTTGTTGACTCCGTGCGTATGTGTTGTTTCCTGCTTTCGGCAAACAAGTGTTGCCCATCTTTACACTTGGCTGCACCGCGCTGATGAGGCCAATAGCCAGAAACACGTGTCCGCAGTTTGCCCCCCTTTTTTGGAGTATATATATATATATATATATATATATATATATATATATATACAGTGTGACCCATTTAAAATGGAACCACCCCTGTAGAATGTGCATTTTTCAATCAATCTCAATTTTTTTTTTATTGAAATATTAAGCATGAAAAACTGTATCTTGACACTAACTTTCACAATTTTAGTTTCATTTCCAAGGCACTCTATGGTTTTTTTTGTTTGTCAAAAACGGCAAAAGTTTATTAGGCAATTTTTGTTTTCAAATTTGACTACACCACTGGATTCGTAGTCGTTATAAATCAAAACTGTAAAATTTTCATTAAAAAATATTTGTTAACAACGAAGTTACAACAACTTCAATTTTGGAAACAAAGTATTTGTTTGTAATTTTTATTCAGATTATAGACATATTTGAGATCTGACAACACTGTCATCACCAAGTAGAACACCAGTGAATTTGTACAGTGAAAATCCGAAGTCAACAGCTCAATGCGTTCTACAGTTATAACTCCTGAAAATATGGTAATGTGAGAGATTTGTGGTGCAAGCGTTTTGTAATAAAAATCTGACTACGCCACTGGATTTGTGGATAATATTCCCTTAAAATCATTCATTTGAGTGTAGGTTACGAGAAGTGAAAATTTGAAATAAAAATTGAATAATTGAATAACAGAAAATTAAAAGTTCATTTTCAAGTTACGCAGTAGTAGACCAAGTTCAGAATCTCATGTCATGGGATCTCCCAATTGCGCTTTTACCAAATCTTGATAGAATCTTGAAGTATCAATGGTCATACTTGTAAGCTTTTTGGAAGTTTCCCAATAATAAATAATAGTACTTTTGTAACAGCGCACCTGGAAAATCACATTTTATGATATTCTGAACTTACTCTACCTTCTTCTATAGCTGATGAAAACAAAATGTATACAAACAAGTTTCAAAGTATTTATTCAACAATTAATTGCCATTAAGAAAAAACTGATACTAAAATAAACATTGATTTAAAACTAAACATTAAAATTTTTGTGGCTTCTACCAAACCTCCATTAAGTTCAATACATTTATTGTATCTCTTCCGAATATTGTTTACACTATTTCTTATTTGTTGAACTGTAATTTCGGCACAAGCCGAATATTTGCCAATATATATATATATATATATATATATATATATATATATATATATATATATATATATATATATATATATATATATATATATATATATATATATATATATATATATATATATATATATATATATATATATATATATATATATATATATATATATATATATATATATATATATATATATATACAGCGTGACTCACGGTCGATGCTAGGTTAGACGTTTCTGGAAAATGTAAAGCATGATTTTTCTGAAAATTCCACCTCTCACATTTCCTTACCTTTTCTATCGATCTAAAATATTTTCAGCATTGCGGCGTTGCCACTTCTATCAAAAAGTCCTAGCAACTTTATTTTTCTAAATAGAACACACCGTATATTAATACATTTTTGAAATTGCTCTGGTATTTTAATACTTTTTTGTTGATAATGTCCTATACCTATTTCTATCTGTTTTCGAGATAAAAATTAAATTGTGCTAAATATGGTCCAAAACATAGCCTTAATTGAAATTAAGTACATCAGTACTCTCAATTCATGAAAAGTTGATATTTTGATGATAGTTTGGACAAACTCGAAATATTCAAATAACACCAAGAAATCGACTCCATATCATACAGGGCGTGCTAAAATTACTATTATTTCCGTTGTGCATAAAAGTAGTTGAAAGTTCATTTTTTCAAATGAAACCCCCTATATATTACTCGGTAAATTGAAAGATGGTGAAAAATGCTTCAAGATGATATATCATGTCCCTATACCTGAATCGTCAAGTTTTCTCAATAGAGTCACTTCTTCTAGAAACATTATTTTTTTTTAGAATTTGGATTTAGGTAGCAGTGTAATTATCAAGCTTATAGCAGTTCGGTTACTTTTATAAGTAATTTACAAAAAGTTATCGACGGTGTTTTGAATCATCTTCCAAAATGAATGCAAATATCAATTATTCGAACGAAGTTCTTATGAACTTATTTATTATACACATGAACAAAGTGATCAAATCATTGTCAGAACGTGTAAAAAATTCAACCAAATGTATCCCGAATTAACACCTATGAACGAGAGGAAGTTTGTAAGGATACAAAATAATTTCTAGGTAAAAACTAATATTTTGTGGGCTAAAATATGTGAAAGTACAAACAATAACAGAATAGGATGATTCAAAATAACAAAATTGTAAACAAAATATCACATTTTCACAATAAATGATGGAAATTTTGTCCATTACATTCTGAACTCTTTAAAATGTTTTTTTGTACGCGACTTGTGGTTGCTTTTTCAATTTCCTGGGGATCCAGATCTTCAATACTCCGCACTATTCGCCGTCGCAATTCTTCTTTGGTAGGCACTGGAGTACCTACTGTATACCCCGGTTTTTACGGGCAACATGAAGGTGTGGCAATGGAAAACCTTTCCTATACACCCTACCCGTTCCTATAATTAACAAAATTCAAATTGACAAACTCATGTCACGAATTATTGAATATTTCAAACACCCCATGAAAAAAAGTCAAGTGGCGTGAGATCGGGTGATCTCGGTGGCCAATCCCACGGCCCTAAACACCTAAACCAACGATCGTCGAAGAGTTCGTCAAGTTTCCTGGGAACTTCCTCGGTGTAATGAGCTGGCGCTTCGTCCAGTTGAAATCATGAATTCCTCAATATTTCCTTAATATTTGGAGAAATCTCTCTGCAATTTTATTGTTCTTCAGAATACAGAAAACATTCAGGTCAAATTTTTCTTGAAACCCCATTTCTTTTGTAACATGAGGATTATGATCAGCCCAAAAATGTTTATTCCTTCTATTGAGAATACCATCCCTCGTAAATTTTTATTCGTCGCTCCAAATTATTTTTGACAAAAATTCCCGATCTTCCTGTGTATGAATCAAAAGGGATTCACAAAAATGCATTCCACGTTCGAAGTCTTCTGCTTTTAGAGCTTGAACTTTGATAAATTTATACGGATGCATTCCGTGATTTTTCAAAATTCGTTGTATTGAAGCATGTGATACACCTAAATCTTTTTTCTGCACTGCGAATGGAAGCTTCTGGATATGCATAAAAATATGCCAAAACGTTAACAGTATCGTCCTCATTTGAAGTAACAGGTTTTGGTAATGTTGAAGGTGCTTTTAACATAGAGCCATAGTTAAGGAAATTATTTTGTAATATCACAAACTTCCTCTCGTTCATTGGTGTTAATTCAGGATAGATTTGGTTGAATTTTCTACAAGTTCTGGCAATGATTTGATCACACTGCCCGTCTATAATAAATAATTTCATAAGCACTTCGTTTGAATAATCAATATTTGCATTCATTTTTGGCGATTTTTTGAAACACCGTCAATAACCATTTATCAATTACTTATAAAAGTCACCAAACTGTCATAAGCTTGATATTTCCACGGCTACCTAGAAATCGAATTCTTTAAAAATTATTTTTTGTACAACGGTTATTGAAAATCTCTTTGATATAAACACTTCAATCAGAACACCTACCAAAAAATGTTTTAGAAAAGTTCACACATGCAGTTCGTGCTATTGGTAATATTAAATCCCTGTGAAGTTACTGACGATGACGAAGTAGTATTCAGTCCAACTGTAGAAAGTCCTTCATGACTAACCAATAATCCTCCTTAAAATAACGTGAGTTGGCGTATGTAGTTGTAACATATGCCTTGTAATCCAAAGATCGTGTGTTCAAATACCATGGACCCTATAATTTTTTTATTATCAGCAGTAACGTTATACAAAAAAATTTGTATGATACATTTGTTAAAAGTGATTTTATTTTGCTCGTGAGTTTGCTCCACTTGCTGACGCTCGTTTAGCAATAATTCCCACTCACAAAATAAAATGCCACTTTCAACACTTGTAGGTAAAACGTGAATAACTATTTTTCCACATAAACGGCTTTATTAAGAAAATTTGACGATTCAGGTATAGGGACATGTATATCATCTTGAAGCATTTTTCACCATCTTCCAATTTATCGAGTAATATACAGGGGGTTTCATTTGAAAAAATGAACTTTCGACTACTTTTATGCACAATGGAAATAATAGTAATTTTAGCACGCCCTGTATGATATGAAGTCGATTTCTTGGTGTTATTTGAATATTTCGAGTTTGTCCAAACTATCATCAAAATATCAACTTTTCATGATTCGAGAGCACTGATGTACTTAATTTCAATTAAGGCTATGTTTTGGATCATATTTAGCACAATTTATTTTTTATCTCGAAAACAGATAGAGATAGGTATAGGACATTATTAACAAAAAAGTATTAAAATTCTAGAGCGATTCCAAAAATGTAATAATATACGGGGTATTCTATTTAAAAAAATTAAGTTGCTAGAACTTTTTGATGAAAGTGGCAACGCCGCAATGCTGAAAATATTTTAGATCGATAGAACAGGTAAGGAAATGTGAGAGGTGGAATATTCAGAAAAATCATGCTTTGCGTTTTCCAGAAACGTCTAACCTACCATCGACCGTGAGTCACGCTGTATACAGCACGACCATCTGTCGAAAGCGCTCGCATATAATTGAATAGGTGTTATGAAGCTTCAAATCCTTTTGTAACTTATATTGATATTAAAATACTGAAAATGAAGGAAAGTTAGTCGCATATACATATATGGCTCAAGTTTGATTTTCCCGTATTTCTCACTCATCTGCTGTCCAAGAGCCATTATTCGAAGGGGGGAGCGCGAAGCCAATATTATCCAAATATTTTCGTAATGCACCGTCACGTGTTTCTTTTTTAAATAAGCGTGCCAAATTTCAATGGGTCAGTTTGGTATGAAAGATGTAAAAATTAGTTCGACGAAATTCCAGAATGGCGCTGTATATGCTTTCATCATATACGAATGTATACATAGGCAATACCAACTCCTATATGCGAACCTGAGCCATCTGAATTTGGCATCACTGTTTCAATTCTTCAACCGGGGACTTCACTTGAGTGTTTTAAGTTGTACTAAAATGTGTGGGAACCAGGGCTGTCGTCGTAGGAACCTCCCCCCTACTTTTTCGACTTGGGAAAAAGTTGCTACATTTTTGGCCCTGAAGATAGTAACAAATAATAGTAACAAAATGAATAAAAATTGAAAAAATAAAAATGAGGGAAAAGAAAGGGAGATGTAATAAGAAAAGGGAAAGAACCAAGAGAAGGTTGAAATTTCTCAACATACATAACTTGGAGATCAAATACTTATATAATAATTTATCCCAAGTAAGAGAACGGTCCACAAATTTTGAAGTGACAATTTTACAAAATTCCCAACTTTTCGCTGTTTCTTCGACTTGGAAAAGTTGGAAAATTTCGGGCCGTGAAGATAGAAAAAATGATAGTAGAAAACAATAAGCACAATACAATAGTATTTAAGTGTTGTTTCCTTTCATCTGTATTGAATATTCCTATACATGGTGGATATGGTGGAAGATCAAGGACCTTGGTCCAGAGTAGAATAATTTCCATCATTATTTTTATAATTACTAAAATTCATTTTTGTTTGTGCATACCCTAATAGGCATAAGCATTCAGCCAATCTTTGGATAGCTCAGTAAGAAAATTGATATATTATAGTAGTAACTAATCCCTCGGCTTTCATTTTCTTGAGGGTTGGAAAATTTTGCTGGTTGGCTTGGGAGATTTTGGATTCCCTCCCCCGTGGTTTTTCTTTTCGCTATGGCCCTGGTAGAAACCATGTCTCAACGAACTAAGAAAAGTCTTTCGTTGGCTAAAGCAAATGCTTTCGGAGGTAAGTTTGTTGTTGTTATTTTATAATTCGAATAGCCAAATCAATTCTGTGATTCATATATGATCGACTGAAAGTCTATCAGAACACTGTCTCTTCTTTTACTAGTTGTACCGAATGAAACGTTATTCCTAGTTCATGATAAATCCATCTTTTATAGAGAATTTGAATGATGAATAATTGTAATCAGTTGACGAATACTGAAATGGTTCTTCAGAATTATAAGCTAATTAAAAAATATTACTATGCAATTGGCTATTTTGAGCAAGGAAGTTATAGTCATTCATTTATTTGACGAAACTCGGGAGTCTAAATACTGAAATATTTCTGAAAATAATTGATTCATTTGTTTTTCGAAAACAGCATTCACTTTGCGGCCAAATTATGGAACAGCGAATTTGAGAAAAATCCTAAAAGTCTGTTCTGGCGTGATTTTGCAATCAGTTTCAAACTGTTGAAAAACAACAGCTTACAACTGGATGAAAATGGGATATCATATTATTTTTTCCCTCAAAATCACTCCTAGAAGCGCATTTCGAAAACCAAGTTATTTTCGTTACCCCTACTCACTACTACGTTATCGAATTTCGCATCCAGAAGTGAAATTACTTATGTGGTAGAGGAACAAATAATACTTGTTGTCATTTATTAATAACACAGGCGTCAAGTATCTCAATTTTGGTAATAACTTTTGTTTGTTCTGTACAAGCACTTATAGAACAATAAATCTTAATTTGCAGGAAAGAAAATGAATTTGAACGCATCCTTACTGAAACAGAAAAAAATATTCTCAAGTCTTGTAGTAGAATTGTTATCAGAGGAAAAAGAGAGCGAGGAATTCTTATTTTATTTTATCAAAAAATGAGGCAACACCTCTATTTTTTTGTGAAAGTGAGGGAGAGATTTGTGAAAGACAATGATTACATATTTCACACTGAAGGAAAATCATTTTTAATACACAACAAAAGTTGTGTACAAATATGCTGGAAAATGTGACGTCGAAAATCCCAAAAGCATTAGTGCTACTAAGTTACGTAAGCATTTGGCAAGTAATACACTGTTACTGCAATTTTTGGAAAGTGACTTAGAACAACTGTCCAGGTTCATGGGACATACCCTCGAAACGCATTGTGATATCTAAAGGCTCTCTGTACTTATCATACAGCCTAAATATCCAAATTTCTGTTTCTCGCAACAGAAGGAATTATCATTGGATGAAATTAACATTGATATGAACCCGGTCGTTGAGAAGTGTGACTTCGAAGAAAGAACATCTTCAATACATGATGTAATGACCAAGAACACATGACCAAGAATAAACAAGAAAAAAGTGTTCATCCAAAAATGTCATGGTCTGCAGAACATAAAAAAATATTGCAGAATATGAAAAACAGATTGAAAGCAAAAGGGCTCCAAAAGAACACGAGATCACTAGGTTTGGGAAAGAATATCCTGGTATGTTTGATGATCGGAAGTGGACACCTGTGAAAGCTGTTGTTTACAACATACTGGTAAACTAATCATTTCAGAGTGAAGGTGGTGGCAGTCAATTCATAGTTTTTTTTAACTCTCACATACAGGTATACCTATTCTTTTCTCCGTTGACCATAGCATAACTTGGTTGCCGCCGATCACGCCGAATACGATTTTTCTCTTTTAGTTCTCATTAACTTCCAACAATGTTTCATTTTGAATTCAGTGAAATAAACTATGAAATATAAAATTATTGGTTGCCCCTCTAGAAAAAAATATAAGGTTGCGCTTCAGTGAAAAATATTATTATTCATAGAGTGTTTGGACTATCATCCATTTGTCGTCAGTTTCAAGACATGCCGAACATCTGTCTCGAAGGTTTAATCTTTCAACAAACAGCAAAGCTCTTGCACTTGCTGCCCCAGGAGGTTTTCCCCTGAGGCATACAGCCTGGAGAAATTCTAGAATATCAACTCTTCTCTACTCTCCACTGGTACCCACGATGTTCTCTGAACATTACAGGATTTTCCTTTTCGTCAGAAACAATCTGTTTATAAAAACAATTTGTTTAAAATCTGTTTTTCCGTTAACCAGCTGTCGCACCCCTTCAAACGCCAACCCTCAGAAGTCAAAACTTGTGCGAGCTAAGCATTAACGAGGTCTTACCTTTTAACGTGTGATTCCTAACACGGGTTGGACAATAGCCAGTGAAAATTGATCGTTCAGACTAGGTCTTGAACCACCGACCAACACGGCAGTCAAATCAAGTGAGTGAACCCACGTCAAACCGACCGACCAGAAACAATACATAAAAAAATATACAGATCGTGAAGCTTCAGTTTATTTTTCATCTTAACGAATCTTATCATTTAATATTGCATAGACAAGATATTTTTTGTTGTCAAAATGGTGATAAAACTTGATTAATAATCTAAAAACAATTTTCAGTATTGCCAGAATTTTCGAAAGTCCATCTGAATTGCCATTTCGTTGAAAATGAAGTAATAATAATAATGAGTTTATTCACCATAATGATAACAACAAAAATATCATAAAATAGGGGTGAACAAACAAAGGCATCACAAAAGAAACATTTTCGAAAAAAATGTTTCTTGTGCGTGATATCGCCTAGTATAATATGAATAAATGAATGAATAAATATACAATACATAGATAAATACAGTGGAAATAAAGTGGAAATAAATAAAGAATAAACCAACAATAGAAACTTCATCCTTCAAATCATTCAGTGAATAAAAATACTTGCAGAATTAAAAGAGATTGAACATATCTATCTATCTTTTTTTCAACATGAAAAACTGGAATTAGATTAGGCAACGTTGTTGGGCTCAGGATTGTGACCTCAGATCAATAAATATGTATATTCTGATTCAACTTGGATAGAAATATGTGTTTGGCTCAATAAAGTAGAGAAGTTACTTTTGTATATCTGTTTTAAAATCTGTTTTTTCCATAAACCAGCTGTCGCACCCCTACGAACGACAACCCTCAGACGTCGAAACTTGTACGAGCTAAGGATTACCGAGGTCTTACCTTTTAACGTGTGATTCCTAACACGTAACAATTAATTATCAAAAATTCAAATTGAAAGATATTTATAATGTATATGGAACAAAAGAGCAATAGTTCGACCCATCTAGCAAATATACTCATTGAATAAAAAAAATGTTGAAGAATAATCGATGGATCAGGAAAGTATGAATTTCCAGGTAAGGTAGAAAGATATATATATATATATATATATATATATATATATATATATATATATATATATATATATATATATATAAATATATGGGTGACCTTGGATATATATATATATATATATATATATATATATATATATTATATATATATATATCCAAGGTCACTCATATATATTTATATATATATATATATATATATATATATATATATATATATATATATATAGACAGCTGTTCCAGCCTATTGAGCATCGTCAGTACCGGGCAGGCGGTCCTCGATTGAAGACAAAATGTGTCGATAGTCATCTTCATCTTAATCAGGTTGGAAACTTATCCCTTACCCTTTCGACTGTATTTCGTCAGGAGGACAAGTGGTTCATGACGTAGGGTGTTTTGGTAGCGACATAAAGGTCAATGAAATCTATACCGCTCTGGCCTTGTGTATCCCTTCCTGACTGGAGTATTTGATGAACAAACTGTTCATTTTAACAGACGTCGTGGGGCCTTCACTCAATCGAGCGACGGGGCCTTCTGAATCGAGTGAATCGTCTATAGTGTGATCTACAGCTTCCCTGACTAATGGGTTATCATGAGTTTCTGCTGACTCGAAAACTCTCTGATTCCTCGACTGAATGGACTGCCGTATAGTTAACAGCTTCAAATCTCTGCGGTTGGCTTTATTCCGCACGAACCATTGAGCATTCATCAGCACCCTGAGGAGTTCAGTTTGCAACCTTTCCAAAGTGGAGAGGTTTGACGGAGCAGTTTGTCCCCAAGCGCCTGAAGCATACATAATGACAGGCTTGAACATCGTGTTGTATAGTAAAATCTTATTTCTAAGACTGAGCTTAGAGTTTCGATTGATCAGAGGATAGAGTTTGGCTATCCTCATTTATACTCTGTTCTTAATATAGTCGATGTGATTTACCCAGGTGAGTCGGCGATCTACCCAAACACCTAGGTATTTGACTCGCGTTTGCCAATCGATCTCCTTGCCTGAAATCGTGACTTTTGTATCTGGAGAAACGTTACGCCTCCCCAAATCTATCGCCTGAGTATTTTCTGGGTCCACCCGAATCTTCCACTCCAGGTACCAGCGTTCGAGGTCGTCCAATGCACGTTGCATGTAGACGACTGCCAACCCTCGACCCACGGAAGAAGCGAGGAGAGCCGTATCATCGGCGTATAGGGAAACCTTCACATGATCGAACTTCGAAAGGTCGCTCACGTGAAAGCTGTACAGTAGTGGAGACAGCACAGCTCCTTGAGGCACTCCAGCTTGGATTTCCTTGACAGAAGACAGGGTTCCTTCAACTCGGACCTGAAATTTTCTGCCGTTCAGACAGGACCTAATCCACCAGATCAGGCCCCGAGGCAGGTCGAAATCGAGCATTTTATGAGATGAGCCTCCATAGATGAACTGTCTTTCTATTGTTAAACTTTGAGATGGAGTTTTCGACCAGTAAGAAGGCCTGCAGCTCGGTGGCGTGTGCCGTCCTGAAGCCGAATCGTTCATCAGGCAGAACATTTCCAACTTCAACTTCTTCGGTTAGCCTTTGCAGCACAACACGTTCAGCCAGCTTAGCCGTTGAGCAAAGCATACTAATTGGACGATGATTCTGGGAAAAGAGCGGGCTCTGACCCTGTTTCGGGCCAGAACTACGGTATGCTTCCATCTTTGAAGGAAGTATCTGAGGGCGATTGAGCTGTTTATTATATCCAATAGATATCTGATAAAGTCCTCCGGGAGCTGCTGTTGATTGAATCAATTCCCGGAGCCTTCTTGGGTTTGGAGGCCCTAATGTACCCCCTCAGTCCTTCCTCCGAAGCTCGAATCACGTCGTCATCATTTTCCCTAAGGATTCGCTGAACTCGTTACTCCAGCCAGATATCACGGTCAATATCATCATCCGGGTCAACGTTAAGCTGGAGACTCTCCATTGTGTCTGTAAAGTCCAACGACTTCTCGGCGGGGGAGTAGCAGATACCGCGCTGTCCGTGAAGAGGGGAGGGAGCGATTTTACTCTTCTCGAGCCTGCGGGTGACTCGCCAGAGCTCATCATTCCCAGTTTCGAGAGATTCCAAACACTCGCTCCAACACTTCGCAGGACATGGAAACGTTCCTGAGTAGTGCGATATCAAGCACGTCAGGTCTGTTATCCCCACGGTAGAACGTAGGCTCACCTGGATCCATAACTCGATACTCATACCTGTCAGCATGCGCGTGGAGCACTCGGCTGTTCGCATTGGTGATTCTGTTCCACAAATTGTGCTTGGCGTTGAAGTCACCAGCAGCAATTGTGAGGGTATCTGTTGACAACAGCAGTTCATCTAGTGATGAAACTGCTGTAAACTGAGATTAGTCTATGACGACCTCTTCTCAGTTGGAGTTCAACGCCCACGGCTTCCGTGCCGTGTAACTGATCCGAGTAAATGCCGAATTGAACGTGAGGAAGATTACGTTTGACAAAAATGGCAACTTCTTCCCCAACACGTCCAACTCATTCTCTATGGTAGAAACGGTAGTTTGGAATGCCATAAGGTTCATTGTGCAGGTGGGTTTCCTGCACAAGTGCGACGTCGATATTCTGCGCTATCATGAAGTTTTCGAAATCAAGTTTTTTGTTTGAAATGCCGTTGGCATTCCAAAATACGACCTTAAGAGAACTAGGCAATGTTGGTTGTCTAGCCATTAACAGGTTCCAATTATCACGCTGGTGTTCACCGTAAACATCTTTTCGAGTTCGGGGAACTGAGTGAACAGTTTCTTCATCTGGTCCAGAGCGGAACAGATGTCACTAACTTTCGACGAGCGAGGACTATTGGGCGCTTCAGTTGGCTTGGCGGAGGTGTTGCCGCTCTTTGCCTGCATAACTCATCCCCGGGCGTGTGCTAGATGCTCCAGCAAGACGCATTTCAGGTGTGGATGCATTTTGGGGGGCATTTGCAGCCACCTTGGTCCTCCTGCTAACCTTGGAGAACTCAGGACAACCTCGGTAGTTCGCAGTATCTACCCCCTTGCATTTCGGAGGTTCTGCTCTGGGTTTCTTACATTCACCTGGAAGGTGTCTACCGGCGCACTTAACACAGATGGGGATGGCTAAGCAGTTCCTCTGGCTATGTCCGAACCGCTGACATCGATGACACTGCCCTGCCAGTGTCCTCTGGTGTTGGGGCTCAACCTTAACTTTGACGTCAAAGAGTTCCCATTCGTCGTAAATGTGTTTCTGGTTTTGGCTCACTTGAACCAAAACCAGAGGAAGTGGGCGATTTCCGCGCATCATCTTCGAGACGGATGTTGGCTGGAAACCCCTCTCCACCAAGGCATCCTCGATGTCCGCGGTCTCCAGATGTTCTGGGATTCCTCTGAAGACAGCTCCGAGTTGCCTGTCTTCAGGTAAGGTGTACCTGGGATTTTTTCCCTCACCAGGAGTTTGGACATATTTCTATAGTCCTCGATCGTGAAAGGCTGAACCTTGATGCCGTCGGCCAGGTTCACCGCTTTTGAATAATTGACCTTATGAAAGGTCGCAAGTTTGGTGAATTGAACCCACTTGTCCTTCTGGCGAACGACAATCGGGGGAACGCGTGTTTTTTTGGTGCTTTGACGCGCTTCAAAACGCGGAGGGAGAGGGGAGACATTTCCCAAATCATTGAGATTTCCAACCTGATCAAGATCAAGATTTTGTGGTGACTGTCTTGGGATAGCCTGTATGGTAAAAATGGAATTTTGGGATTCATTTTCGATTTCGTCGACTGACATGTCATGTTCTTCGTCTACGGAAGATATTGTTGTCGAAAGTTCTGACTCAGAAGTACTTTTTCCAGCTTCATCTCGAAGCTATGTCTTCTTAGCTACTCTTTTAGGCTTCGTTCCGGTGTTTTTAATAATCGAAGCAGCTGGCTTGGAAGGGAGAGGAGGAAAGTCCTCTGGAAGGCGGCGTTTTTTGTTAGCCGTTTCTTGTGGCTTGATCGTATCTACTTTTTTGGAATCTGGCTGTGCAAAGGAGTATCTTTGAGGGATACTTTCCGTGACGGGCGCTCGATTAGCTCTTTGACCCCTGGTGGGGAGCCAGAGGGCGTCCGAACAACCGCCCCGGGGCTGCCCCTTTGCAGCTCTGATGGACTCAGGCCCAAGCGGTCAAGTAATGAACCCATAAGGGTAACTACTTCACCCCTTCTCTGGCCATCAGGCTGTCGAGCAGTCCCTCCATACTGCTATCAAATAACTCACTTCCTTCGATATCCCAAGGGCGAGCGATGATATAATGAACAGTGTCCGAATTGATAAATTAGAACGCACTCATCAGAAGTCTGGAAGGTTCTTGCGCACTATAACTAACGCACACACTAGCACAAGAAATGTAATACTGATGAACTGCTGATCATCAACCAGAAACAATCGTTTTTATGGAAATTTCTTCGAAATTTGCTCAGCGAAAATTTATCGAATTGTCAATTCGACAGCTAACGTCAATACAGACAGACAAAATGTGGTGAAAGGTCATCTTGAATTTAGACAGGTTGGAGCCTGGCTCCCTTCCCCTTTGGACTGATGTTTACCATAAAAACAAACAGGTCATAACTGATGTGGGTGTTGATGGTATGGCGGCATGAGTGTCCTCAGACATCAGTACCGCCCTTCACGGTGTACCCCTGCCTGGCTGGGGTGAGTTGGATGAAAAAGTTGTTCATCTTTCAACGGAAGATATAGGGGCCTGCCTCATTCGACAGAGTGTCAAAATGTGAAAAACCAAGAAAAGTACTCAATAGAAATAACTGCGTAAACGCAAGCGAGACATAAGAGGAACTACCTATTGGTGTGACACCCAAGTCAACTTGCCAAGTTTTTTATGTCATACACGTGACATATTTTGTAGACGCCATTTGACATCATTTCTTAAGCAAAATCTACTGCCAAAATCAAATTTCACATAAAACGATAAATAAAAAATTTTCCCATTTGATGCGGACTTTATCGGTGACACTGTATATATCAATCTGCTTTAAGAAATACCCCTCAAAACCACTTTGGGTTGATACAAACACTGCATATTCTCTCTTGATATTTGTCATTGTATGGTATTTGAAACCTGTTAGAGATTCAATGAAATTTTTGTAAAATATCAAGAACAGCACCTTTTGGTGGATTTATTTTCCATACTCACCCCCAAATTGTTGAGCTAGCCGAGTGGTCATTTGAGTAATTTTTTCAGTGACCGAAAAAAAAATTTGTTACCAACACGGTTTTGGAATATACCAAAGAGGCGGTTTAAATTTCATTCCAAAACCAAATTTCTCTTCCACCCCCGTTGAACAACGTAACAGAGTGGAGATGCATACATCCTCTTTTATGGAAAAGTTCGCACCTTTGGGCGGTTTGAAATGTTACTTTTGTACTGTTGATTTTAATGTTATGATGAATTATATATTTTTTCTGTTAAGTTGTATTGGAGGTAGAAATAACAAAAATAAAGGGAATTATTCAACAACTCAGGAAAACTCCTAAAATGGGAAACCTTTGATCAACCTGTATCTGGAAAAGAGTGCATTTTCGAAACCGGAAACAACGTGAAATACGGAAGAAATGTTAATTCCAAAATTTATAAAATTGAATAATAATTTTTAGAATAACTACAACAGATATAATTTGTGAATTGGTACCAATAAGACATGAAAATGTATCTGTTGTAGGGAATTTACAGAAGTCTCCCTACACATATTTGACAAGCTGTATATAATTTTGGCTCACGTGCTATGAATTAAATCGTAAGAGTTACATAGTCAAATGAATATATGTCTAGGTTTTGAACAAAACTGTATTTTTCATCAAAGTCATACGTATACATCTTCTGAAGTATCTGAATTTTATAGGCATGCAAATACGACTCTGGAAAATGAAAGGGGCGCCAGGTCTATTTTTCATTCCAAATAAAGTAATCTTCATGTGATAATCATTTCATTATTAACCTTCAACGTAACGAGGAATATGATTTTTTTGCAGAAGAATGAGCTACGATGTGGCACTCATCTTTGTCTTTCAAAAAACGAAACAATTACTATAGTTGAATAGATAGGAAAACTTGTGATAGATAACAGGATGTCTCATAGCACTGTCTTGAGATCAAGACAAATATAGAGGTTATACAAGATTCAGCATTATGTCCCTTCAACAAATTGAAGATTTTTACTATATCTGATAAGAAGTGTAAGAGGCTAAAAATCCTTATGATTCATTATTATCTAAAAAGCTATCCAATTTTCCACTGCATGAATTACAATTGGATTTTTACCAATATTGAATAATTCTTTGTCACTTTGTGTCTCAATAATTATATATTACAAGACGCCGAGTCCGCTTTTCAACAAACGTAATTGAAGTTAAAACTCATTCAGTCAATATGTTTCGTAATTTGAATATTTCGCTCAAAATTAAATATTTCGTTTCAACTGAAACTTCATATCCAAATCTATTTGATTTGTAGACTCGATTAGGATATTCATGAATTTCATTCACGAATGAGCCTAGATAGTATGCTATTTTAACATTCTAAACTGTTTTGGATTCTTTATTGATTTTTTATTATCCGTAACAAATTTCTATCAGCATAGTTTCTGAATCTGACTAATCTTTTCCAAGGTTGACAAGATGTTGTTTGTGATTTTTATGTAAATATTATTTAAAATGACTAAAATTACGTATTCACTCTTTCTCAAGTTTATAACAATAATTTGGTCAGTATATAACAAGCATTTCTATTGAATTTCGATTGGCTACCTTTGTAGAAGACCGGTTCTTCGATGAAGCTGCCTGAACTGATGAGAATAGGATTTCGTATTTATAACCTGAATAATGACACAAAGTACTTTTTCTGGATGAAATTGAATTTGTTGATTTATTCTATAATCTGTAAATATTCTGGAATAAATGAAAGAGGTATTTTAAAAATCGGAGAGTTGACTAAATAATGAAGTTTGGGCAACACAAATGAAACTAATCACAGGTACTGGACAGAAAAAAAAAGTTGTTCAGAGAAACACTCACTTTTAGTTTTTCTTCTTTCCATTGTAATGAAAAAATTGATAACTTTCAAAAAATTAATGAAAAAACTGAGGAAAACAAAACACTTCATAATCATAAGCTAATTTTTAACACAAATAAAAAAAATAGCCCATTCTACATTTGAATACTGACTCATTTTTAGACATAATATCTTTATTTTTCGTTGCATCAAATGAAGGAGTATCATCAAATAGATAGATTGATGGATAAATGGTTGAAAGATCAATTTTATTATTTATGTGATATGTCACATTAGTCATACATGTTCAGTTCAAAATTTCAATTCTAAGTACATGTTTTCACCAATTTGAATGATTTCAGCTCGTGATGATAAACTGAAACAATATTATACGATATGAATAATGTTTCTACAACTTGCCATGAATCATTCAGATCCAAAACTGGCCTCAAAATCTGTTCGGTCCCAAAATCTTGCTATCGAAATTATTATTTTTTCAAATGAATTGTGAATACTGAATTTTTTAGTAATTAGCCTAGAGTTGCCAGCTCTAAAATTTGTACAGACTGTTTTATGGCATTATTTTTCCTTTATTCTCAGTATTTCACTATTAATGTAAGTTACAAAGAGGATTTGAAGCTCTATGACTTCTATTTGATTATCTGCGAGCGCTTTCGACAGCTGATCGTGCTGCCATCTTCTAGGCACTCTTCTATCTGATCAGAACGACCATCTGTCGAAAGCGTAATATATATATATATATATATATATATATATATATATATATATATATATATATATATATATATTTATTATGTCTTTTTTTATATAACAGCCCTCGATAATGCTAATAAACATTAGCGAGAGCTCGGGCAACTGAAAGGAGTTACTATTTTATTCTAAACAGACCGAATCCCCGAAAAACTTCTCTTCTATATATACCGGGTGTCCCACATTTTATGTGACAGGCAATATCTGGTTTGTTGAAGGAGATACACAAAAATGTTTCATACAAAAGTTTTAGGAGTTCATGAGAGCTATATTTTGATATAATTTTTAAATATACAGGGTGTTTGGTGTAGGTGCTACAGAACAAAATTCTATTTTTTAAAATAGAATGCCCTGTATATCATTACATATTCAGATGCTACGTTGAATTCTGCTATCATTTCATGTTTGGTTTTTGAAATTCGGTTACGGCGTTGTTGAGTTATTGCTTAAAATGTAAAGTCTTGAGAACGACTATTATTTTTAAAAATATCTCATACAATTATTCTCTCTGCATCAGATCACATGAAAATTGGTCAAAATTTTGGGTGTTCGAAATAATGGTTTCAATTTTGAGTTGTGGAATTCAGTCAGGAATCATTTTGAATATGTAACAATTGCGAAATTGAAAGAGGTGTATTCGAAAACAAATCTTTAGTTAATAACAATGTAAATAATATAACTTGATAAATCATTTCATAAGAATGGTAGGTACCTAGAAATAAGTCATAAAAATTGTTCAAAGTGATGCCCATTAGATATTATACATACTTCGAAACGTCGAATCACTTCTTTCGTACAAGTCGCTCTTATAATATCAGGCGTAATATCACTGCACGCTAGTCGAATTTTCATTTTCAGATCATCCACATTCAAAGGGGGAGTAGTGAAAACAATATCTTTTAAATAACCCCATAGGAAAAAATCAAGCGGTGATAAATCTGGGGAACGAGCCGGCCACCGAATTGGACCCTTATTACCAATCCATCTATTTGGGTACGTTCTATCCAGATATTCAGTAACAACCTGTGAATTGTGAGGAGGAGCACCATCTTGTTGCCACCAAATTCCTTGTCGTTCTGCTATGGGAATATCTTCCATCAACTGGATCAAATCATTTTCTAGAAAATGTAAATCTCGCAATCCATTGAGATTTTCATTGAAAAAGTAAGGTCCTATGATGCGGCCATTGAACAATCCACACCATACATTAATACCCCAAGTAGTTTGAAAATTACTTTCGCGGACCCAGTGGGGATTTTCTTGAGACCAATAGTGACTGTTATGTCGATTCACAACTTCATTATTGTGGAATCGCGATTCATCGCTCCACAAAATTTGACTGAATATGTTAGGACTTTCATGTGATATTACCTGAATACAAGCAATGAATTCAAGTCGTCGTTCAAAGTCCGTGGGTTTCAAACCTTGTATCAACTGAATTTTGAATGGGTGGTATTTATTTTCTTTCAGAATTCTCTGTACATTAGATTTACTCACACCGACTTCTTCTGCAAGAGTACGGATAGAAACATGTGGATGAATAATAATATAAGCCAACACATTGATCTCTAAATCTTCAGTTTTAACACATCTCGTATGATGACGATGCTTTATAGTAGAAGGAAATGACCCAGTTCGCAATTTTTCTACAACTCTCGAAAAAGTTATTCGTGACGGAATGGGTCTGTCTGGAAAACGTTCTTGGTATATACGTTGTGCTTGACGGCAGTTTTTCTGACATTCCCCAAAAATTAATAACATATCAATGCAATCACTTGGACTAAACGCGAAAGGCATACTGGAGTTTTCGCACAAAGAACACAGTTACTGTTTTGCAAAGAATCACTGAATCGAACTGACAAGTAGATACAATTCAACAACATGTGTTACTATGACATCAACAAGCATAAGCTACTTGATGAAATTGTGCAATATGAAGCAATTCACCCTCAAGTTAGTCACATTCTCAAAAATTTCAATATTATATTCAACTGATATCGATATCGTATCGTAGAGGTGAGAATGATGGTTTGTATTCAGTAGTAGTCTAGTTCAATTGAATGAAAGATATAGTGCAATAACTCAACAACGCCGTAACCGAATTTCAAAAAACAAACATGAAATGATATCAGAATTTAACGTAGCATCTGAATATGTAATGATATACAGGGCGTTCTATTCAAAAAAATGGAATTTTGGTATGTAGCACCTACACCAAACACCCTGTATATTTAAAAATTATATCAAAATATAGCTCTCATGAACTCCTGAAACTTTTGTATGAAACATTTTTGTGTATCTCCTTCAACAAACCAGATATTGCCTGTCACATAAAATGTGGGACACCAGGTATATACGGGTGTCCCTGGACTTCCTCTTTTCCTCTCGGGAATGTATAGATGAGGTCAAAATATCACCAGTACTTCATATAACTTTTTTTCCTAAAAGTCTTCGTAACCAAGTTACGGGCCCTCGAAGTTACAAAATGAAAAATGTTTTTCTTTGATAACTTTTCAAGTGGATATTCGAAATCATCCAAATTTTGGTGATTGACTGAACAAATGAATTCCGTCGATGAGCTTTCATGCAGGAGTCAGTTGCTTTGCTACAAAGTCAGGAACGGACTACTCCCGATGGTCCACACCCCAAAACTTTGAAATGACAGATATTTTTCAATATTTCTCAACAAAATAAGGTTACTTGGACAATTTTATGAATAGAAGTACTCGTGTGGAAAGTCGATCGGAGCAACGAGTCTTGATAAAAATGTAGTTCTACTCGACGACATCAAACCCGCTCGTCCACCATTATTTGAAATGAAAAATTATCAAAGCAGAAATAATAATGATAACGTTAATTCAACAACATTTATAACAGGAATAATACAAAGTATGCTAAAATGAAGTCGTAAACAAAAAGTACAGTACCTATATGGAAGTTTAAGTCACAATTGTGATAGCAGATATTTTTTCAAAAGAAATATCAAGTTCTGTAGATTCGTGGTGTTTTCAAACTAACAAGCTACTCTACTATGAAATATCGAATTCATTCCATATTTTGTATGTACATAATACGTGTGGAATAATCACGTTTCGTGTTGATCAGTTATCTGAATCTCATGAAACTCAACATTCAAATGTTTCAAATTCTTCTTCACAGCTAAACTGTTGAGGAGTTTCACTGATAATTATAATTTTATGGGAGAAATTCTTTAACACGAATCTAAATTTAGCTGAAAAAACGCACATCGGAAAAAATATTTACTATACTGATGAAAAGCAAACGAATGAACTACAAAAACGGCTGCACATGATCAGGTGAAAAATATCCAGGGAATAATATTTCTTTCACAGATGTTGACTTAAAAACCTTTTAGAAAGTTTTGATAAAAAATGAGAAACTGGAATGCGATTTTTTTTTGTTGAGTGGTGCGTTGTCATATGACTATCATTGTATTGTCAATATTCTATAGGATATTTTGAATTTTTTTGATATGGCCGAACAGTTTACGTTCAATGAATATGCAGATATGCATGTATTTTATGGACGAGCATTTTGTAATGCTGCAGAAGCTCGTCGTCTGTATTCCGAGCATTTTCCCAATCGAACGGTACCGTCAAGAGAAACATTCGAGCGTGTCGATCGCAGCTTGAGGGAGACAGGTATGTAATAATTGATAATTAATTTGAGCACGTAGTTTTATTTCGATATTATTGTAGGTACAGTTTTGCCAAAACGAGGTGGTGAGGGCGCTCCTAGGACTGTACGTACCGTTGTATTGGAGGAAAATATTTTGGAAGCCGTCGCTGATGATCCTTCAATGAGCATCAGAAATCTATCAGAACAGTTCCATACATCCAAGTCCACTATTCATAGAATAATTAGGGAACAACTGCTCCACCCATTTCACATCCAGAAGGTACATGCCATGACACCTCAAGATTTTCCAGCACGACTGGAATATGCCAATTGGTTCATGGATAGGCAAAGAGAGGATATGACTTTTATTAATCGAGTTTTATTCACTGATGAAGCAGGTTTCTCATAATCTCCATATATGGGCCGAAGAAAATCCCCATGGGATATTGCGAACCAAACACCAACGGAAATTCAACGTGAATGTTTGGGCTGGTATCATAGGAAACCATCTTATAGGACCATTCGTTCTACAGGACCGATTGAATAGAGAACGTTATTTGGAGTTCATTCAGAACGAGTTGAATGGACTTTTGGAACATGTTCCATTGCAAACCCGATGAGATATGTGGTTTATGCATGATGGCGCTCCTCCTCATTTTAGTTTGATTGTGCGTGATCATCTGAACCATATTTTCCACAATAGATGGATTGGTAGAGGTGGGCCATATTCATGGCCATCGCGGTCTCCGGATTTGAATCCATTGGATTTCTTTCTGTGGGGACATCTAAAAAGCCTTGTTTACGCTACACCTATTCACACAAGAGACGCATTGTTGAATAGAATAACATTACATTGTGAAGCCATACGAAACGACCCTGGAATGCTATTTCAAGTACAGAGAGGGTGTCTTCGCAGACTAAGAAAATGTATAGAGAGAGAAGGTGGTCATATCGAGAAGTTTCTGTAGCGGATTTTTCATTTCTGTTTGCTCTTGAGGCTCTTGAGTTTTGTTAGTTAAACGTGTTTGCATGATAAAATTTCGTTATGAACATTTTACCTATCATTTCCATTTTCCTTAAAAACTAATATTTTCGAATAATGGTAGACATCTCAGGATAAATGTTGTTGATTTAACGTTATCATTATTATTTCTGCTTTGATAATTATTCATTTCAAATAATGGTGGACGAGCGGGTTTGATGTCGTCGAGTGAAACTACATTTTTATCAAGACTCGCTGCTCCGATCGACTTTCCACACGAGTACTTTTATTCATAAAATTGTCCAAGTAACCTCAATTTGTTGAAAAATATTGAAAAATATCTGTCATTTCAAAGTTCTGGGGTGTGGACCATCGGGGGTAGTCCGTTCCTGACTTTGTAGCAAAACAACTGACTCCTGCATGAAAGCTCATCGAAGGAATTCATTCGTTCAGTCAATTACCAAAATTTGGATGATTTTGAATATTCACTTGAAAAGTTATCAAAGAAAAACTTTTTTTATTTTGTAACTTCGAGGGCCCGTTACTTGGTAACGAAGGATTTTAGGAAAAAAAGTTATATGAAGTACTGGTGATATTTTGACCCCATCTATACATTCCCGAGAGGAAAAGAGGAAGTCCAGGGACACCCTGTATATGTATATATTTTGAATTCTTTTGTATCATTTTCTCACATTGTAAAAATGCATGCAACACAAAGTGTTCCTCTTAAATGAAAAAGATTGTCACATGCGTGAATAGTTTAGCGAAAGTTGCCAGTTGATGAAAGAGCGCATGTGCTAGTTTATGTTTTTCAATAAAAGATGAGGTATCAGTAACATTATCACCTTTCCTATTGACATTCTATTGCTATCACATATCGTTTCTCAGACCTAAATAATTATTATCATGAGCTCTATGCCGCTATTGATTGCTGAAGATGGTTCACCCCTTGTTGATATCGATCACACTGATTTTGAAAATATTCCAGTATTCATTTATCGAGTCAAGATGCGATAAATGATTTTGATAATAATGACTTCATTAACTTTGCAGATGTGCTGGAACCATATGAGCAAATTGTTATTGAAAATCCAAT
The DNA here is from genome assembly GCF_025532065.1 of Leptinotarsa decemlineata. Lineage (NCBI taxonomy): Eukaryota > Metazoa > Arthropoda > Insecta > Coleoptera > Chrysomelidae > Leptinotarsa > Leptinotarsa decemlineata. The sequence continues at coordinate 1,583,166 of NW_027412603.1, read as the reverse complement.
CGTTTTGCAATTATCACCACTCAGACACCCTTCATCTTCCATTCCTCTTGGGGTTGATGAGGAATCTAGAACAATCAAGAGGAAGGTTACTAATGCATCTTCATCGATTGTCACTGACTTCAAAAAAAAAGAAACAATCCAAAAGTGTTGTGCGACAGAAAAAACCCACAACGAAAAGTGACAGATCGAAGAGGAAGCCTAAAGGTGCACCTAAAGAAATGAAGGGTGATTTGAAAGCTAAATCGCTATCTTCTTTCAGTCCACTACATCGGTTTGGAGAAATGAAAAAGAAAGCAAAATGCCGCCTTAAAAGGCACAAATGGCTATTCCTGCACTTGAAATGAGAGAGCGAGCTATTAGTGTTCAAGCATTAGATGCATTAACGAATGTTGAATTGGCTAAAATGTGTGAAGATGCAGATGAACTCCTGTTCAAAAATTGTTAAAGATAATCAATTCAATGAACGTTCGAGAATGCAAGCTCAGGCAGAGCTTGAGGAGTCGACTCAACTTTATGTGACGACATTATCAGTGAGAGATAATTGGCGAAAAGAGTTGGAGAGTGCATTTCAAAGTGACGGTGTTCAGTTTTGGGAATGATAATGTGTTTTAAAAATCGTGAGTTGAAAAACATAAGCGGAAATGGAGTATACAATTGATTTGGTTTGGTATACACAGAACGTTGCGAATGGCTGAGGCAACGTTTACCGCTGCAATATTTTTCAATTCACATACTTATAATTGAAATGAAAACAATTACGAACTTCAACATTATTTTATTCATAAATACAATAGAAGATACATTTAAACCATATTTGATTCATCAATCCAAGAATTTTGTTCACTTGGAAGGCCTTACCACTTTACAAATACTTTATTTTTTCTTCTCTTCAACCCCTTCTCAATCTCAGGATTCTCTGTTCGTGATGATTCTTCTTGATGAAAATATCCTCCAATAGGTTGTTCATTCATATCTTCAAGATTATAGGTCGTTGGGGTGATTTTATTAATTTTAACAATCTTGAAGAGCTCCGTGGTATAGTTCGCAGTGTAAGACTTTTCAAATATATTTTTGTACTTGCTTACATGTACAATATCATTCAATTGAAATGAGGGTTAATTTTGTTTTTCTCCAATTCCATTGATACCTTCGAATTTCAATTTTGTTGTTGAATCAACATTGATGGGTGCCATACCTATTGTACGATGAACTTTATTGTTATATCTACTAGTTATAATTGGAAGAATATCAAGCCATTTGTGGTGACCTCTCATCGAAAATTCCTTGTAGAGCCATGCTTTTATTGTACGAATCACTCTTTCTGCTATAGCCGCCTTCTTTGTGCTGAATGTTGAATAATGATTGATATTATATTCTCGCATGAGAGATAAGAAGCTTCTATTGAAAAATTCTATCCCTTGATCGCTTTGTATATGTTTGGGGAAAAATTTGGCTTCCTTCAGTACATATTTCATTGCATTAGTCATTATACTACCTGTTTTATCTTTAACTGCTACAGTCCACAGATATTTTGAGTAACAATCAATCACTACAAGTATATATCAATATCCTTCATTACTTTTTCCATAAGGTTGTAGTTCAGCCAGATCTATTTGCCATAGATCTGCAAAACCTTTGATGGTGGTTATTCTTTTGCGAAAATTACGTCTTATTTCATTAGTCATTCTATTTCAATATGAATAATGAGAAAAGGTGATAATGTTACTGCATTGAAAGATGATGTGACAGTGATCATTACTTGTGGATATATTATACCTCCTTCACGTGATTCTTCAATTATCGAAATTATCTCATTGTCATGTCCAGTATGTCAAGCTGACTTTGAAGCTACCAATAGTCCTTGACGAGCAACTAACTCTTTCGGTGAATTCCAGTACACATAATTCACAGGTTTAGAATTATATGTTTTCTCCATTTTCTTTCGTTTGAGTGCTCCAGCAATTTTACATCTACTTCTTATTGGATATTGTCGTGAGTCTAATAGAGGTTCGATAACTTTACGAAATTCTTTAGAATTTGTGTTTTCAAAACCATTCTTCAGATGATATTGTTTATATGGAGCATTCGTTATTTTCAATATTTTGGAATATACTTGACGAGTTTCTTCATTATCAACATCTTGCGGATTCTTCAGAAAGATCATATCATACAAGTCTGGACTACCTGCCCATACATATTTTTTCACTTTATTAGCACCCAAAACTGAAATGTTTCCATCTTTGAAATGTACCACTAGACTTCCCATTTTCAGCTTTTGTGTAATAGAATCCATACGTACACCAAATGTTCCATCATATGCTGGATTTCTAGATTTTACATTATTCAAATGTTTCGCCAAAACATCTTCACGACTTTCATTCATATTAGGTGAGGAGTCATGATCCGAGAAATCGATGTAGGACGATGATGGTGTTTCGAATAGAGTTGTTCTCATCTAACACTAACATCCTAAAGTGTGTTAGTGTCACTATTCACAGATGATACACGACCAAAAGATTGTTTTCTTCCTATTGGAGTCCTCATGGTATAATTTGAAGTAGAATGAACATTTCCATTGGTTTGACGACAACATTGATGATTTCGAAGTAGCGTTTGATGATAAAACATGCAATGGTTTCGTTATGGGCTCATACAATTTTTCAAGTGTCGTACGATTTTCAATATCATCATTCTTGATAGAGTTGAATTTCTGCCTGACAGCTTCTTTTGTCTCTACTAGTTGACGTTTCAAATTCATTTCACTGTTTTTATTTTCAGAATCATTTTTCGTATTCATAATGCTCTTTTTAAATTATAGCTCAATTCGCTGATGAAATGACCCCTACAATATTCAGTGATCGAATAAGTTCGAAATCAAGATCATGGATATATAAAACTATCGAATCCTTTGCGATATCTACCTTCACTTATTTTTCTGTCCTTATCAATGACTAGAAATCCATATTGGTCCTTCCAGCATTCAACACACATCAATTGGAATTGTTTGAATGTTACATCGGGTGATACATGATCTGAATAAATATGATGTGAATTCGTCTCATCTTGTTTGTACATTACGATGAAATATGAATAAATATATATTTTATTGAGTTGATTTTTTGGTAATGGATGATTCACTACCACTATCTTCCTCCTCTGGGTTAGACATTCTTCGTGTTCCTCCTTGATAGCATTTTCTTCCAGTTTCCTACATACTTCGTCCATATTCACCAAGTAGTTAGGGGGAATGGGGAATTTTGTTGGGTTGATAGCAGTTTGTCGGAAGAGAAGCATTGATATTGTGCTAAAAACGCATATGTTGTTCCTTCTTATTCCATGCTGTACTTGTCCCGCAGTCAAAAAATACATTATGCCTCTGCCGTGTTTTTCATTATTTTTTCAGGGTCTATCGTATTCATTAACACTCTCGTATACAAGAACTCCTAGCCCTTGTCTGACGCCTTTGCTCCATTATCCCTCGAAGTAGGAGCCATCTGTATACCAAATTTGTCCGTATCCATCTCTCAAGCCTTCTTTCCAGTTTCCAATATAAAAACCTCCATTTACGTAGACCCTGACACCAGTTGCATCCTGTTTGCCACATTTCCAAAATCCTCTGTATTTAGTCTCGAATACATTCGTATTGGGTATCTTATGAGCCGCAACACCATATCCGTGTAGATAGTTGTTTCTGCAGTCTCCTTCATATATTACTTCATTAATGTTTGAAATTAATACTCCTTTCCCACTTTTTTTATTGTTTCGCCATTCAACCACATATTTGTCACCTGTATCACTGAATATCGCATGTTTCAGTCCGTTTCTCTGGGCAAGAAGTTCCAACTCTTGTGAATGAGTAAGATCTATGGAATTAGTTAAAACTTCAGAAATTGTTATTGTCACGCACTTATTGTTTGGGTGAATATGTCTGAGCGAGATAAAAACAATCAACATCCTTATGACGTCCCATACAGAAATATGATCTAATAATATCCTGCTTTTCACATATCACATCATCGAAAATGAAAACAGAATTAGGCTTAGAATCGGAGGGTTCCACTATTTCTGCATTATTGCTGAATGTATAAAAACCTAATCCTTTTATAGGTTCCAAAACATTTCGCAAGTACTGATATTTAGGTTGATTGAGTGATTTCGAATATAGATACACATTTCTAAATCTCGGTCTTTGTGGATGTGTTAATAGTGATATCATTGCATTCGTCTTTCCACAATTTGATGGTCCTATAATGAGTCCTCGAACTGATGCTGGAAGTAGTGGACCATGTCTGAATACCCTTTGTCCATTCAATCCACACCCGAATTTCTCATCTAGATTATCTACAGCAAACTTTTCTTTCTGTTTTACAATGCGCATCGTGCCGTGGTTGGAGACTATATAAATGTTATTAGCTTATTCATTTCAATGTGTACCATCAAACGATACGGACGTATTGAAAGTGATCGTAAAATTAAAAGTGATTGTCTTTTTGTCAATGATTTAATAAACAAACTTCCTTTCAAAGTACATCTACCCGGAGGTTATCAATACTGTGGACCGGGTACAAAATTGAAACAACGCTCAGCTCGTAACGATCCTGGAATCAATAAATTAGATATTGAATGCAAAAAACACGATATTCAATATTCTAAGCATCCTTCCGATCTTGCAGCAAGACATTTAGCCTACAAAGAACTTGAATACAGCGCTTGGGATAGAGTTAAATCGAAGGACGCGTGTGTTGGGGAAAGAGCAGCTGCATTACTTATCACCAACATTATGAAAACAAAACGACATATGGGCATGGGTTGTAGCAGCAATGAGAAAAAAACTAAGAGGAAACAAAAGAAGAAAAATAAAAATAGAAAAGTTGCTTTTTGTGCTAGGATAGTCCATAAAGTGCGAAATGTATTGAAGAAAGCTGGTGGGGATCAATTTGTGACGAATAATAGCAAAGAAGCTATCACTGTGGTATTGCAGGCGGCTCGTAAATACCTCAAAGCTGCCGGTGGAAAGAAGAAAATCCGCACACCACGCATAATTCCTGTTCCCAAGATCAGTGGACTTTTGCCATTGATACCAATTTTTGCTGGACTATCCGCACTAGGAAGTTTAGCGGGAGTCACTGCTGGTATTACCAAGGCCGTGAATTCAGCAAGAGCCAGCAGAGCGGCTTTGAAAGAAGCCAATCGCCTCAATAAAACCATGGAGGCTGTAGCATTGGGCCAACGGGGAAGTGAAATATATCTCAAACCGTACCGTAAAAGTTCAGGACTATATTTGAAACTATACAAAGCCACAAACAAAAAACGAATTGAACCCGTACCTCAGAGGCCTCTTACCGATCTCGATCTCAGTTATTATGCACAAAAAATGAAAATTCCACAATTTCGTGGTGTTTTTATGCGTGACAGATCACCCTCTTCAGGTCCAAGACAAAATGAGACAGCTATTCTTAATTTAGATGGAATAATTTGACCAGGAACACATTGGGTGGCATATAAAAAATGTGGGAAAGATGTCGCATATTTCGATAGTTTCGAAGATCTACCCCCACCATTGGAATTGACTCGATGCTTTCGAAAATGTTCGAATGTAAAAATCAAATATAACTATGATCGTCAACAGAAATTTATTACAGTTCTCTGTGGTCACTTGTGCTTACAGTTTCTCTCTGAATAATTTTCCAAACAAAAATTGATACAACACCAAAACTGGATCGAAAGGCTATCAAGGGAATGGGGTTATCACTAGGAATGTTTTCAAAATATGGTACCTAGAAAAAAATGGATGAAGTGATGTTCGCAAATATGCCCAAGGAAGTGATACTTGCATGTGTTGCACATGAAATTGCATATGTTCGGGAAGAGTTACCCAAACATCTACAAGATGACATCGATATAATGAAACATAGATATTGTTATGGACACCACCCCGATGAAAATTCAGATTCGAATGTTAATGATGGTCCTTCACTTTGATATCTATGTGTTGTATTTGTAATATAGAGGATGTGAATATTGGTATCAATAAAAATGAAATTTATTACAATACAACACCTTCCAAAAAGTGTAAATTGTCTCAAATGTACTGTTGCTGTGCACAACAATGAATTGAGATGTGTTTTAAAATATTCATCAGTCATGTCACGAAAGTTCGAGATACAAGCTGTCGGGACAAGTGTCTTGAGTGCGGATTTTTTTCCACCAGTTGAATTGGATAGGGACAGCCGTTATGGATCAGGTCTTTTGGGATTTTATGGATGCAATACAATCACTAAGATAACTGAAGTCGAAAATTTAGTGAGTATCAGAATCAGTAATGACAACTCATCGATACTCCAAAAGTTTACAATTAAAATTCCATGTGGTGTTTACGAAATAGAAGAGATCAATGCCGTCATAGAAACATAACATGTTCAGATTGTTTCATGATATAAACCAATTGATATCGTTGCAGATGATATTTTCAACCTACACGCCAATAATAATACATTCAAATGTGAAATGCGATCCAAATATGAAATTGATCTGACACATCCAAATTCTATAGCAGAAATGATAGGATTCGCTCATGGCATATTTCCACCAAATCAGATACATGAATCCTCATTACCAATAAACATTACAACTGTGACCCTCATCCGCTTAGATTGCAATATAATATATGGTTCATTTATAAATGGTGAAGAATCCCACATTCTTTTCTCATTCGATATCGATGTTGAACTTGGATACAATCTTACTAAAAAACTACAGAGTATTTTATATACGCCTGTCAGTCCTGAAGGTCGTCAATTGATTCACAACATTATAGTGCGTATTTTGGATGAAAAAATAACCTTATCGATTTTGGAAGTGAAGAAGAGATTTTCATTATTTTGGAATCGAAGAAAATCGAATAACTATTGTTATAATAGATTTATAATAGACAAAATTGAATTGAACAATCCCAAACCGAAACGAGCTGCACCATCAAAAAGAAAAGTGTGCATTCAAAAAAAAGTGTGCATAAAAAAAAGCTCATTCCACAAGTGTATGCTAAACAGTTAGCACATAACGCTCTGTCTGTGAGTGATCTCAAATTTTTGAAATCAATTAGATTGAAAGTGGGAAAATAACAATGGTGCTCGAGTGAAAAGTTGAATATATTCGACTCTTGAATAATGCAATTGCATTTCTCTTTGATGAAATTCGTTACGAAATGGGTGGTGAACAAGTGACTGTTGTTAGAAAATCCGGGATAACATCTACAAAGAAAACCATGATATCATTTGGACAATCACATGCTATCACATTATTGACATCTGGCTGGGGACTTTCACAATTGAAACAAGATATTTTGGATACAAACAGTCATGTATTCAGTGGAAAACTACCACTGAAATATTTGATGGGTTTTGCTGAAGATTACAACAAAAGTATCTTGAATGCTTAACAGGAATTGATTTTAATTATCGCTCGATCATTCAAAAACTCATATGGTGAGGTTGATGCTGATTTGGAAATAAATAAAATCGGGTGGAAAATGAGACATATTGTACCAGACGATAAACACAAGCTCAAACTTTTGAGTAGAATAAACAAAAGCGGTCTGAATGCCAAAATCAAGTTGGCTTATCGTATGTGTCACCTCTATGAACTACCATCATTACGTGGGACTTCTTCAGACATATGGGCGATCAAAACAACTAACACTCTGGTAACTCCTCGTTTTGTCATCATCGCATTCCAAAGTGCTACCACATCTGAAGATATAACCCAGGATATTACAGAATTCACAACTGCCGATATCAATTGTGTTCGAGTATATATGAATTCTGAAATTTATCCATATGAGCATTGGAATTTGAATTTCGATAAAAAACTTGATGCTCCTGCTCATTATGCTTTTCAGAGTTTCCAGCGAAGTTACTATGATAAAGATATGAGTGAACCTCTAATGGACATTGGACAATTTAGAGAGAATCCACTATTCATCATCGATTGTTCCCATCAACCAAATGCAACAAAATCATCAACTATGAATATAAAGATTGCGTTTGAGACGAGAAAGACCAAGTTTCCAGATAACACTAAAGTATATGCATTGATTTTGCATGATACAGTTTTAACATACAATGCATTGGATGGTTCAGTTCATAGCAGATATTGACACTTTTCAAATCATTGATACTATTTAATTTTTCCACTCTTTCATGTACTGTTTTATGATCTTTTTTTATTTGTAACTGAGTTATATCATGTATTGTATTTTTTTCCTGATTCATATATATCATATTTATTGTTTTGTAATAGTTTTCAATTGTATATAATGGGATTTAAATAAATAAAACATGAAAATAATACAAAGTTTTTTATTTGACATTATTTATGATTCACAGGAACATACAGACTATCTAAAATAATTTTTTCCTCATAGTCATCATTTTCGCGACCATCTTCAAGTTCCTCTCGATTTTCATCATTCAATTCAAAGTGATGAATAATCCATTCTGGCAAGTATGGTTTAAGGCTATACAGGAATCTTCTCAAGTTCAGTTCAATCATAACCTCACAAAGTTACCACAATTCCAATTCATTATCCAAAAATTTGTTACAAACTTCTGCACCACTCCGACAGTTCCCTGCATCACGAAGACATAATTCGATTTGTTTTTCATCATAGCATACACTTATATCATAATTGCTTGCATGTTCGGCTCCATCACCCAACACCTTCAATTTAGACGACAAATGTTGAACCAATGATTTGAGATCTACAACATCGATCCAATCTTGACTTGCATACTGCATCCACATCTTTGAGTGGTGGAACTGAAATCAAATAATAAAACCAATTAGCAACCTCCAACTTTTTTCCATGATATAATACTCACATTTTCATTTTATTTGTACTTATAAAGTGAGTATATTCAACTAAGTTTGTAATGTTTATATTCCCATATAATCATCATCTAATATATGAATATTATCAAAACAAAAAGAAATTCACTATAATTACTATTATTATTCAATCATATTGAATTTGACTAGAGATCGCGTTTTCATGCCAGCAAAATTTTGTGGGCTATGACCTAAAGAAATTCACTATGAATAATTACTATTATTATTCAATCATATGGAATTTAACTAGAGATCGCATTTTCATGCCAGCAAAACTTTGTGAGCTCTGACCTATAATTTTTTCGAGATCAATTGCCCTGACACCAAATTGATATTTTTGCACTCGACGCGCGTTTCAGTTATCATCCTCAGGAGAAGAAAATGTTCTTGTCCTGAGGATGCTAACTTTCTTGGCGAAACGCGCGTCGAGTGCAAAAATATCAGTTTGGTGTTAGGGCAATTGATCTCCATGAAATTTATTCAACTTTCACACCAAAGGTTCCAATCTCATCGTTATTAGCTCTGACCTAAATACGTCATCGTATATTTACCACCCGATGAGTTGATACAAGTTATATCATCATCACTGAATTGCAACGAAATATGTTTTGGTAGCCATGTTTTGTATAATTTATCATTGCTCACATCTTCCAAAGTTAATAAAATTGATTTACCAAACCGTGTAGAATAAGTTGACATATTTTTAATTATGTACCGGCTCAAATCTTCTCCTGTACTCTAGTTACAAAGCCTGAAATTTGCTCATGAGTAATAGCCTATTCTGAAGTTGATAGAATAGGTACCCTTAGTATATCTGACGGGCGATCAGTCTGTCACTATCTTCGTCATGTAGGTGAGCAACACAAACTGGAATGGAAAGTAAGTGAACTTTCAAACTGACAATAATGTACGCTAAGAAGACACACGGTCAGGATTACTGCCGTGGTTCCACAGCCAGTAACACCATCAGGTTCCAAATTGGGACAGCATTATTTCACAAAAGAAGCTGATGATTAAAAAAACCATCTTGAAAAAGTGACCTTGATTGAGTCAAGCGAGTTCAAAGACGAAACTCTCGATCATATATTCGTTCCCAGTTTTCTCTTCTGACAATATTTTTCTCACCTGAAGACAAAAACTTCAAGGCAAATATCGTCTTACTTTGAAGATCAAGGAAAACTATTAGGCCCTTCAGCCTGTATCAGCGTGTATCAGTAACGGGGGTTGTATCAGTAACGTGCAGGTGCTGAATAGGTACCAGTTTGGGAGTTTTGGCTATGTGGAACCTCAAATTTCCCTTAAATTTTTTTTCATTATTAGGATCCTGCCTTTTTGAAAATATACACCTTCAAAAATCTCCTTTTACTTTGGAAATACGGCACGCGTTACAGAAATATTCAAAAGAGTTGCAATTTGTTTGAAGGTGATTGACAATGTTTCGTGATGAATTTCACTAGTTCGGACTTCCATTGTCTACTATATAAAATGATTTGAAATCCCTGAAACAAGTAAAAAAGAATAATTAAAAAAGAATAGTTGAAAATAACAATTATATTAAGCAACAATAAACCTGAAATGAAATGATAGTGAAATAACCTACAAGTAAAAATATAATAATTGAATAAATAAAAATTAAAGGAATGCAAAAAGAAAATAATAAAAAATAAAAGTGTAGAGATTCCAAGTCACGTTAGTTCACGACGTTTCGATTGTTGGTATCTACAATCGTCTTCGGGTGATGACTGGACTGATTCCTCCGAGAGATGACTATTTTATAGGTCGTTGAAATACTTTCACTTTCTCTACTTTCCATTTTCCGCTTCACTGATTCCGTGAGAGATGACCGATTTGGCGGGAGTTGGTCATTTTCCGTTTGATGATGGGTTTGCATATGTTTCGTATATCTACGCTGGCCTGGCTGAATACGTTGTTGGACAACATGTATGCGGCTTCCTTAAATTTTCTCCTGAACCAATGTTCCACTCTGTGCAAGATCTCAGCTTGGGACCACTCGATGTTGTGTTGATGGGTCCAAACATGGTCTGCTATTCCTGATTTGCTGGTTTCTCCTCGCTGTGTGTGCTTCTTGTGCTCGGCAATGCGAACATTCAATGGCCTCTTAGTTTCACCAATATAGGATTTTCCGCACTCACAGGGTATCCGGTAAATGCAATTCTTTGAATCGCAGTCCGCGTTTGGGGGCCTGGTTTTCGTGAGGCTGCTACGGATAGTGTTACCGGATCTGAAACAGGTTCTAATGTTGTACTTGGAACCAATTCTTCTTATCCTCTCCGATAATCCTCTGATGTAGGGAAGTGCAAGCACTGGTTGTGACGGCTTCTCTTCCTTGCGAGGCTCCTGCTGTCCTGCTGCCCTGCTGAGTGGGACAGTATCTGTCACTCATACGGGACAGTATCTGAACCACGAATCCAACCACCATCAATCGACAAAAAGAGGAATCATCAAGACTCTATTAGACCGTGCTTTTGGGCTCTGTAATACAAAGGAAGGTCTCGAGAAGGAACTAGACATCATCAAAAATGATCTTCAGCGGAATGGATACTCCAAAGCGATGGTAGAAAAGACTTTGGCTAAAAGACAGCAGGAGCCTCGCAAGGAAGAGAAGCCGTCACAACCAGTGCTTGCACTTCCCTACATCAGAGGATTATCGGAGAGGATAAGAAGAATTGGTTCCAAGTACAACATTAGAACCTGTTTCAGATCCGGTAACACTATCCGTAGCAGCCTCACGAAAACCAGGCCCCCAAACGCGGACTGCGATTCCAAGAATTGCATTTACCGGATACCCTGTGAGTGCGGAAAATCCTATATTGGTGAAACTAAGAGGCCATTGAATGTTCGCATTGCCGAGCACAAGAAGCACACACAGCGAGGAGAAACCAGCAAATCAGGAATAGCAGACCATGTTTGGACCCATCAACACAACATCGAGTGGTCCCAAGCTGAGATCTTGCACAGAGAGGAACATTGGTTCAGTAGAAAATTTAAGGAAGCCGCATACATGTTGTCCAACAACGTATTCAGCCAGGCCAGCGTAGATATACGAAACATATGAAAACCCATCATCAAACGGAAAATGACCAACTCCCGCCAAATCGGTCATCTCTCACGGAATCAGTGAAGCGGAAAATGGAAAGTAGAAATAGTGAAAGTATTTCAACGACCTATAAAATAGTCATCTCTCGGAGGAATCAGTCCAGTCATCACCCGAAGACGATTATAGATACCAACAATCGAAACGTCGTGAACTAACGTGACTTGGAATCTCTACACTTTTTTATTTTTTATTATTTTCTTTTTGCATTCCTTCAGTTTTTATTTATTCAATTATTATATTTTTACTTGTAGGTTATTTCACTATCATTTCATTTCAGGTTTATTGTTGCTTAATATAATTGTTATTTTAAACTATTCTTTTTTAATTATTCTTTTTTACTTGTTTGAGGGATTTCAAATCATTTTGTATAGTAGACAATGGAAATCCGAACTAGTGAAAGAGTTGCAATTGTTAATATGCGTACGTCATCAAAATCCCTGAAGAATGTTTTCATTAGGGTAAAAATGAAATTTTGTTCGAATTGAAAAGAGAATATTTTGAGGAGAGATAAGTGTTTTGGGTAAAAACTTTTTAGGTTTTCACCTCCCATCATCATTATGACCCAAAAAATGTTAGTTATATTTTTTCTTTCGTTCTTTGTAACTTTTTCACATTTTTTATACAACAATGGAGAAATATGAATCGTAGAAGCTTTCTTCCATAATATCCAGTACTTGACTTTCCCTGAAAAGCAAGCACTCCCTTCTAGAAAATTTGAAAAAGTGAATCTGGTTCTCAGGTGTATTTAGTAGTGAGCTTTAAATTACTTTCACTATTATAGTTGTTCATTTGTTTCTCATTTCTGTTATTTTTTAACAACCTCTGGGTTACATGAAGTAATAAGTGTGGAGTGAAATGTTTATTTCACCGACATAGTTTTTAACGTATTCCAAAAACACTTTATTGTGAGATTTTCACTAAATTGTTTTACAAAAACGCAACACGTGTTTCGCCATACAATGGCTTCATCTGGCGTGTCTTTCAACGAGTTGAAAGACACGCCAGATGAAGCCATTGTATGGCGAAACACGTGTTGCGTTTTTGTAAAACAATTTAGTGAAAATCTCACAATAAAGTGTTTTTGGAATACGTTAGTTATGGATTTTCATCAAGTATCGGCCGATTCCATCATATATCTGACATAGTTTTTTTCTGTACAGAGATTATTGAGTGAAACAGATATTTGAAAAACTAAAAAGTGATCAACTCATACGTGGAAATAACAAAATCACCCCACTCCACCAAACTCATTGCATATTACCGAAGTGTTCGTTGTCACTTATCAATTTTGTTGCTATAAAAATAATTTTAGACATCGTGACCGAGCTTGATTATTTTAAACATTCATTCAAGTTAATCCTGTTTTCATGTCAATGAATATTAATCTATTATTTGACTCAACACATTCAAGGCAAGTGTTCAACAGAAATTCTTAGTTTGTTCAGAAACTTCGTTTCCAAATAATTGTTTCATCAATGCTATTGATACAAACATTTTCAACGTAAATAGCTACGATATTCACGGGGTGCTCCAAATAGCATTAGATAATAGTGTTAATTGTTACTGAATGAGTGTTTTCTTCTGAGTGCAGTTCTAGTTTGGAAAATGGATAACGGGTACAAACTGACACAAGATAATCCAATTAAAACTGCTGGCATATTCTCGAAATTATTTTTCGGGTGAGTATTTTTCTACAATGAAATAATTTTTGTGAACGAAACAACAGGAAATACTAAATTTATGAAATAAAACTGTATGGTAAATGATACTTCGTTAACAAATGTCGCATTTTGTAAACATTTCAAATACCTGCACAAGTTGAAAAAATGATAAAGAATATTGTTATGACCTGGGGTAAACAAATTATGTAACCCACTTTGATGAAGTAAAATATCAGTCTGTGTTTCTTAACCAATGCGATAGTGGATCCTATTCATTATATTGAATTTTTATATTGGCGACAAAAAACAAATAATGGAAATCACTTTATGAAATCAACAAAATAATAAAATTGGGACTTTTATAATAAAACTTTCTCAGTAAACTATATTTATAAGTTTTGATATAATTTTTTACAATTTTCAACCAGTTCCATTCAATGATTCATGAAATGTGAGCCAAATGAGGATGAATGAGAAATCAGAAACCAAACTATTGAACTAAAGAATACCGTTGAAGGGTACCGAATTGTAATGACGGCATATTATTACACTCATGACAATAGTTATTTACGTAACAAGTTCGGAAAAAAACGTGTTGCGTACACTATTCATGAAGTCGTTATTTTATAAATGAACTGAGTGCTTCATTTTGTAATGTTATCCAGATTGATGCTGAAGAGGCAATAAGGCAAGTGTCTTATTCCAAAACATCGATGTCCGCCATTGAATATTAGTCCAGTCATTATAGTAAGTTCACCTCGGAATTCGAGATACCCAGCTGTAAGTCTGTAAATACTTGTATATTGACACCCTAAAAGTTGTCTCAAAACCTACATATGGTAGGGTGTAAGCAACTATTAAATTTCATGGTCAAAGATCACAAAAATCGGTTTTTTGCGCTTTTTTTGGAAATATCTCATTTCCTATGGATTTTATGCTATTTGTATTTATTATCAATATTGTAGAATACAAAATTCTCTACAAATTTTGTTTGAAAAAATTTTTTATACGGTGAACCGTTTTCGAGATAGAGGGCGGAGAGCACGCGGTCACAGCATCACTTCAGGTCAACCGGTGCCTCCGGTCGAAAACGTGCCATATATAGTTGATGAACTATCGATAAATCATTGATTATAAATATTTGTCAATTTTTATCAACTATTATATTATATTTTATCATTTTTTTTCCTAACTTATCCACTTTTTATTCAGTATTAATTTATTTAACAACACTTACCTGCCCATGTAATTGCAGAATTGTTAATGAAAATATAGGAATTATACTTGAATTTTAACCTAATTAATATTTATAACTTCTTACATGATGAAAAAAAACAAATAAATTATGATTTAATCTTTTTATTAAAAAATATCATTGAATACATTTATTTTTATTGAAAGTAAAGAAATGGAATAAAGGGTACAAAAACTACAATTTATAATTTTAATCATCTTCTTCCTCTTCATCGTCGTCTTCTGGCTACTGGTAAATTTCAAACTGGTCTTCATTATCGTCTTCAACGACATTTGTCTCAAGTTCTTCCATGATTTCGGGGTCAAAGGTTCCATCTTCGTTAATGTTGCTCTGATATGGTAGAGCATTGAGACAAGCTTGCCCATTACATTGGCCACAAGCTGAAGAGCATTGCAAGCCCGCTTTCCTGCATCCGCATCCCACATAGCAATAGATATTCCAGGTATATTTCATGAATATACATTTAAGGATATTGTATTATGCTATGAATATGCCATGGATATATATATCTTCTGGAGAATATTCCCTGGAAGTGCTCCTGGCGAACCTTTGATATATTTTAAGAATATTCCTTGGGAATATTCTTGGAATATCTTATAATATTCTTAGAATATCTAAGGTATATTCTATTGAGAATATTCCAGGAATAGAACCCGAGGAATATTCATAAAATATTCAGGATATTCTTAGTTTATTGTAGGAATATACAATAGAGAAACACCATAGAATATTCTTTAAATATATTTTATGAATATTCTAGGAATATTTGGAATATTCCAAGAATGTGACGAGTAACCGCTATTAGGCATGTGATACAAGATTCACACAAGTAATAAAACACATAATATTCATAAACAAATATATTTTAAAAACAATATACCTACACTGAAATATTTGACGTTTCAACCAATATTAAAAATAAAAAATCTAATTCAAAATATTTATTCACTGAATAAAATATTCCTGAATGCTGTCATATTACAAATATTAGAAATGTATTCAAATTAGGATGTTCCTACTCTCAAACAAATGTATACTAAAAAATATACTAAAATAACAACTCTGTGAATTCATCAGCACTAATTAAAAAATAATAAATATATCATTTCATTGAAAAAGAAAAAGTGTATTACATCAAGAAATAGGTTAGGTTAGGTTTCTCACTTAGAAAAATAAACCCACAAATGAAGTATTTAAAATGAGTGGTATGATGGGTTCTTCAATGAATTTCACTTACTTAAAGTTATTCAAACTTTGCTCACCAGAATAGTTTTCCTTATATTTGTCCAACAATGCATCAGCCAGTGTTTCAATAGTAATACCTGGAACAAAATGTACATTAACGTTCATTATCACTATTTGAAAGTGGCACAATAAAACTGGAATAAAAATCAAATAGATATTTTTCGCATAGGTTACTCATGAACATTTACAACATTTTATGACTTGGAGAGCAACTTGCATTGTCTTGTTGAAAAGTAATCATTACGTTTTCAGTTCCTTGGCGCACCTGCCTGTACCAGGTACCACTCTGTTTCCTTTTGGGCAAATTGATACTATCTTGAAAACGAGTGATAAAAATTATGAAAACAAATGATACAAAAGAATGTGTCATTCACTTACTTTTCTCTATTGAAGATACACAACTGAAATCACTCTAGTTCAAACATGTACTTAGTCAAACCAACAAATCCCACACACCAACTCTCCTCGAACCTAAAATGAGGTATAGTAGGTTAATCACCATGACTTTACTATCGATACTATTGCATTTTACTTACTTTTCTTGAAGACTGAATAGATGCAACTTTCCTGTTTGAAGATCCAAAATCAAACTATTCGCTGTACTGCAAATTGGACAACCCCAAATTATAAATGGTACACTGAACGTGATAGAATTATACTTTGATAATAACACCAACACACCATGCATTACACACGCGAACCTGCCACGTCAACCGCCATGTTGAATCAAATGTCGAATTTAACGCAAACGCAAATGTACCATGCATTAAGGGACAGCCGCTTTCACATAGCTTATTCGACTGTCGCGCGCTACACTTCAATTGACCAATGAGAAACGTTTACTCCAATTATTCACTTCCCCATTTCTCTGTTTCCAGGATTTTTCGCTTTGTAATTAAATAATTTCAAATACAAAAAGACAAATAGGATGAGAATTAACCAATTTATTGATACAATTGGTTCATTTATTGGCCCATTCAAATTTTTTTGTCGTTTCCAACAGTTGCTGTTGGAGCAATTCATCCAGAATCTTTGCGTTGAGTTCAAAAACTGGTTAACACTGTCAGGGTTATATACATTAGGTTATGCATTCGATTAAGATCTTCAAATATTTTTGTTCTTAATAATATTGAATTATTTGAATACGTTATATTATAAGATAATTTAAAATTCCATTGTATAGAATATTCCAAAATATACCGTGTGGATATATTCTAAGAATATACCATATGGTATATTCGATCGACAATATTCTTAGAATATTCAAGGGAGAATAATCCATTTATAGACATTCTATGCACATTCTTTCGGGAATAATCCTGCCATATTCATTCAAGCATATTCTATGAATATTCTAAAGGCATGTATATATTCCAAGAATATTCTATGAATATTTGGAATATATACGTTCGTTTTATGATATACAGGAAATATTCCATGAATATCTAGTGCTGTGTAGGATCGCGCACCACAACCACTGTTGCAGTTGCAGAAAATTGTATTTAGCAAATCTTCTGGAGCAGGTGGTAAAATTGTCATGATAGGCTCCGGAAAATCGTTTTGCATTGCCCAACCCCATACCTGGGGTTCCAAATCATGTCCTAACCAAGTTTGAACTTGATGATATACACGGTTGAAATGTTGATGAGCAGCTGCACTTGTTGGTGGAATATTTGAAAGCTGCACAGGTTTATTAAGTTTTGTAGACTTGACGTAATGCATATAACGAAGATGATCAAGACTTTTCACAGATTTCGGAGCATTATAGACTGCCAATAAGGATTGAGTTCCACTCTCTAATAATCTCTGGGCCGAACAATTTTCTTCCTCAAATGCTGCAGCTAGTTCATCCAAATTTGTCAGTTTCTCAAAAACTTTTAAAAATGATTTTTTCCCCCTTTTAAAAAGCGCAGAAGTTGTGTCACAGCCAATTAATGTGTGTAGAAATAAAATATGTTTTTAGAATGAGGATAATTATCAAAACTTTTAGTCGAGTATATCATCGTTTTTACATTACCTTTCCCAACTTTTTTAAAGAAAATTTCTTGTTCGTAAGACAGTGTACGCCTAATTAAAATGACAAGTAAATCAATATCTTGTCCTATTATAACTGCAGTTTTTTTAGACTTTGATTCTTCAATTGCAGTTTCAACAATAAGAACATCCGCATCATCTCTGGCTTGTTTAGTAGTAATATTTGCAGCTTGTAATTTTTCAATTAACATATTGATGAACTTATCTTTGTTATTTCGATTTGATAAGAATTTTTCTTGAGTAACTGGTACAACCATTGTTTCATCGAAACAAACTTCATACGTTTTTGAAAGTGCAGCAGGTCTTCTCTGCTGCTCCATAGCTTTTACGTTCTTTCTGTAGTCTGAATATCCGTCAAATACAACAATTATTTTGGAACTGTAATGCCTTTGTAAATAATTCATGTATTTATCAAAAATAATAGAAAAAGTATCTTCTCTGCTCCATACAACATGATGAAGAAGAAATCCGCCATCAATAATGAACGTCACATTATTTTCATTGAGAACAAAATCAATTGGGCTCATGTTGTCATACAATGACGATTTTGTTGTTTTTCTCATGCCATCATTATCAAATAGAGCTGTTGGATACGGACTCAATTCATATTGAAGATATTCTTCAAGATTACTTTCAAATTGTTTGCTGACAGTAATTCTTTGGAAGAGTAATAATGGATCCACTGCAACTTCACGATCATTTATTTTTACAGATTTGTTAACACTGGAAAGCGGCATTACTTTTTCGGAGCGTTTAAACTTTATTTCATTAAATGATAAGTCGGTGATTATAGATTTTAAAGAGGCACTAAATTATTTTCTATTTAAAATGTCATTAGTGTAGATGGGAATGTAATTATATTATGATTTAAGTTTTTCTCTTAATTATTTTTTAATTTTAGTAAACGGTTATCAGTATTATTGAATAGATATAGATTTAATGCATAGAGAAAATGATAAAATATAATATAATAGTTGATAAAAATTGACAGGTATTTATAATCATTGATTTATCGATAGTTCATCAACTATATATGGCGCGTTTTCGACCGGAGGCACCGGTTGAGTATAAATTGTTGAGTAATGATGAGTTTTAAAAAATATTGGAAAAAATCTACACGAGAACACTGAAAAAATAATAAAAATCTATTTTTGTAGTCACTGTGACAACAAATACAGCTATGTATTACAATACATATGTTCCCGACGTTTTTCTCTACATCATTGTATGGTCATACAATTTCAGTCAGAGCTACCTCAAAAAAGTAGGAACCACTATTTTTTGGGTCTAAAACTCGAAGCTATACGTTAACTTACATATCGGAAGAACATGTTAATATACCAAGTAACAAACAGAAGAAAAAAAAAGTCAAAAACTCCTAAACATTTACGTCATCCACGATATCTTATTAGATGTTCAAATTGCCGCCTATCGTTCCTTAAACATATATTCGCTATTTCAATAGTATTTCAATGACATTTGTCTGTCATTCATGGAGTAATAGTCATGCAAGCCCCCATTATTGTTTCTTTCAATTTGGCCATGTTGCCAAAAGTTGAGCCGAATACTTCGTACTCAATGTAAAGTCCAGAAGGGTTAGGTTATCACAGTGGATACAAAAATGGATGAAAAAAACGTGGGATCCATGTTTGAAAATATGAAGTTGAATGCATCTATTGATGAAACGTCGAAACAGTGTGTAGAAGCCAAATGGAATAAATTCATTATTTCGGTTACGGTAAATATTTCAACAAAATCCCGAAAAAATACAAATTTGAATTATAATTTGTCATACTTCAACGGAAAAAATGCTACCCCTACCTTCAACCCCCGTCGAATAACAGATACAACCCCAAATTGGGAAGTATAGTCTTGTAATATATCGTTTGAAAGGTCTTTTCATTCTTCATACAAAAAATCATGTAGTAACTGAAATTTGATAAAATACACTCGAAACTTATGGCAATATACTCAAAACTTATTTCATGTTGAGGTATTGATTATAAGAAAATAAGCAAAAATCATAGCAATGTTCTTTTTAAATGGTATCTACTAAACAACTGTGAATAATTTCCGTGGCAACGTTATTTAAAAACGCCTTGTCAATTTGTTTTGTATGTTACAACATTAGTTGTCAGTATTTTAATTCAACTTTAAACTTAGTTAACTTCAAGTCTGACAAATGGTTAGAATAACGAAAATGCATGAAATAACAGTTTCACAAATGATTGGTTACGAAGATAAAACCCGAACACAACAGGAAGTAGCTCGCCCATTTCATGGGAAATTCCCTAATTTACCGCCCATATCTCAAAGAAAAATAAGCAAAATAGTAAAACAGTTTTGCGAGCTTGGTCATGTGGGGCAGATAAAAAAGCTGCTGCCAATGCAATGAGTGATGAACTCAAATTAGATGTGATGCTTGAGTTTGAGGAAAACCCACATACATCGAGTAGACTGGCATCCATTACATTCAATGTAAATGCATTCCAATGAAATGATACCTACTCAGGAGCTTATGGAAGACGATTTTGATAGAAGAACTTACTTTTTTGAACAAATGATGGACATGTTGAATAATCATCATAATAATAATCATCCAATTAGAAGACGTTATGTTTTCAGATGAGTATACTCTGTCTCTTAACGGTTATGCTAATCGGCAAAATTGCCACTAGTGGTCAATGGAAAATCGTCATTGGATGAGAGAAGAACAAACGCAATACCCTCAAAAGGTTTATTTTGGACAGCGATTGTAGGAAACCATATCATTGGTCTTTTTTTCATTGGGGCAATTCGAATGGCGATAATTAGTTGACATTACTTCAAAATGATGCATTCCACGTTTAGCAAATTTATATTCTGATCCAGGAAACCCTAAAGTTCCAGTGAATACGATATGGTTTCAGCAGGATGGAGCACCACCACATTTCCAAGTTTATGTCCAGCAATACCTCGATACAACAGTTCTGAATCGGTGGATATGGAGGCGAGCATCGATTGAATGGCTAGCGCGATCACCTGATCTTCTATCATTAGATTAATTTTTATGGGGATATCTGAAGAGCAATGTGTACAAAACTGAATCTTCAGATTTGAATGACTTGAAAGAACGAATAACGTTTGCGATTAGGTCGGTCACGCCTGATATGTTAAATAATGTTAGAATACAGTTTTATTTGAGATTAGGATGTTGCCAAAACGTTCGTGGTGAACATTTTGGAAATATACTTCGTTAACATCCATAGTTCTCTTTCGTATTCTACATTTTATTACGTTTTTCATTACATTTCAGTTTTTGGGTGTATTCTATCGAATTTCGGAAACCACATGAATTCAATTTATTTTATCTTAATTGTTCCAAATAACTTGAAAGCGATGACATTTTTGAATGGAGAATGAAGAGACCTTTCAAAAGGTGTTTTAAGTTTTTTTTCTAAAATATGTTCAGTAACCGAAATAATGAATTTATTTAATTTGGATTTTACACACTGTATATGAAACAGTATTGACGTATTGATAGTTCCTCTGAATTTTCATATATCATTATATCGTTCGAAATGGAGGCGGTACGTAAAAACACCATTTGAAAATTCTAGTGTTTCTATATATATATATATATATATATATATATATATATATATATATATATATATATATATATATATATATATATATATGATGATGTGTTGTTTTTCCGGGTGTTCATCCGTTGTGTACTATTCGATAGTCGACGTTTCGTCATCATCTCAGATGGCATTATCAACACGAGTTACTGCTTCGCTTCGAGAGGTGTAACTGATGTTAGGTTCTTCTTGTGGTGTTTTTATATGGTTTCGCTACCTCGGTTACTTTGGCAATAAAGTTCAGCAATATTTCGTATTTTCTACTCTCTTTCCCGAAACAGTGAAAAATGTATTTTGAAGGCATCATGAATATTTGAAATGACGGAAACTATAGAAAATAGTAAAAACTAAACGAAAAATCCGAGCAGGAGGCGGTATACTGTCTGTCTGTCTGTCTGATTTTAATCAGACAATCTGCCACCATCATATTTTGTTATAGTGGTGACAACTGGAAATAAAAAAATATGTCAGAAATGAAATAAAAAAACCGGCCGTCGGGGGCGGTACAGATCCAGCAATATTTTTATTAGAGACTCTGCCACCTTCATATTTTGGTATAGTGTTGAGAAATAGAAATAAAGATCTATGTTAGAGGTGAAATCAAAAAACCGGCCGTCGGGGGCGGTACAGATCCAGTAATATTTTTATTAGAGAATCTGCCACCTTCATGTTTTGGTATAGTGTTAAGAAATGGAAATAAAGATATATGGCCGAGGTGAAATCAAAAAACCGGCCGTCGGGGACGGTACAGGTCCAGCAATATTTTTATTAGAGACTCTGTCACCTTCATATTTTGGTATAGAGTTAAGAAATGGAAATGAAGAAATATGTCAGGTGTGAAATCAAAAAACCGGCCGTCGGGGGCGGTACAGATCCAGCAATATTTTTATTAGAGACTCTGCCACCTTCATATTTTGGTATAGTGCTAAGAAATGGAAATGAAGAAATATGTCAGGTGTGAAATCAAAAAACCGGCCGTCATGGGCGGTACAGATCCAGCAATATTTTTATTAGAGACCCTGCCACCTTCATATTTTGTTATAGTGTTAAGAAATGGAAATGAAGAAATATGTCAGGCGTGAAATCAAAAAACCGGCTGTCAGGGGCGGTACAGATCCAGCAATATTTTTATTAGAGACTGTGCCTTCTTCATATTTTGGTATAGTGTTAAGAAATGGAAATGAAGAAATATCTCAGGTGAGAAATCAAAACACCGGCTGTCGGGGGCGGTACAGATCCAGCAATATTTTTATTAGAGACCCTGCCACCTTCATATTTTGGTATAGTGTTAAGAAATGGAAATGAAGAAATATGTCAGGCGTGAAATCAAAAAACCGGCTGTCAGGGGCGGTACAGATCCAGCAATATTTTTATTAGAGACTGTGCCTTCTTCATATTTTGTTATAGTGTTAAGAAATGGAAATGAAGAAATATGTCAGGCGTGAAATCAAAAAACCGGCCGTCAGGGGCGGTACAGATCCAGCAATATTTTTATTAGAGACTGTGCCTTCTTCATATTTTGGTATAGTGTTAAGAAATGGAAATGAAGAAATATGTCAGGCGTGAAATCAAAAAACCGGCCGTCAGGGGCGGTACAGATCCAGCAATATTTTTATTAGAGACTGTGCCTTCTTCATATTTTGGTATAGTGTTAAGAAATGGAAATGAAGAAATATCTCAGGTGAGAAATCAAAACACCGGCCGTCGGGGGCGGTACAGATCCAGCAATATTTTTATTAGAGACCCTGCCACCTTCATATTTTGTTATAGTGTTAAGAAATGGAAATGAAGAAATATGTCAGGCGTGAAATCAAAAAACCGGCTGTCAGGGGCGGTACAGATCCAGCAATATTTTTATTAGAGACTGTGCCTTCTTCATATTTTGGTATAGTGTTAAGAAATGGAAATGAAGAAATATGTCAGGCGTGAAATCAAAAAACCGGCCGTCAGGGGCGGTACAGATCCAGCAATATTTTTATTAGAGACTGTGCCTTCTTCATATTTTGGTATAGTGTTAAGAAATGGAAATGAAGAAATATCTCAGGTGAGAAATCAAAACACCGGCCGTCAGGGGCGGTACAGATCCAGCAATATTTTTATTAGAGACCCTGCCACCTTCATATTTTGTTATAGTGTTAAGAAATGGAAATGAAGAAATATGTCAGGCGTGAAATCAAAAAACCGGCTGTCAGGGGCGGTACAGATCCAGCAATATTTTTATTAGAGACCCTGCCACCTTCATATTTTGTTATAGTGTTAAGAAATGGAAATGAAGAAATATGTCAGGTGTGAAATCAAAAAACCGGCCGTCATGGGCGGTACAGATCCAGCAATATTTTTATTAGAGACCCTGCCACCTTCATATTTTGGTATAGTGTTAAGAAATGGAAATGAAGAAATATGTCAGGTGAGAAATCAAAAAACCGGCCGTCGGGGCGGTACAGATCCAGCAATATTTTTATTAGAGACTGTGCCTTCTTCATATTTTGGTATAGTGTTAAGAAATGGAAATGAAGAAATATGTCAGGCGTGAAATCAAAAAACCGGCCGTCAGGGGCGGTACAGATCCAGCAATATTTTTATTAGAGACTGTGCCTTCTTCATATTTTGGTATAGTGTTAAGAAATGGAAATGAAGAAATATCTCAGGTGAGAAATCAAAACACCGGCCGTCAGGGGCGGTACAGATCCAGCAATATTTTTATTAGAGACCCTGCCACCTTCATATTTTGTTATAGTGTTAAGAAATGGAAATGAAGAAATATGTCAGGCGTGAAATCAAAAAACCGGCTGTCAGGGGCGGTACAGATCCAGCAATATTTTTATTAGAGACCCTGCCACCTTCATATTTTGTTATAGTGTTAAGAAATGGAAATGAAGAAATATGTCAGGTGTGAAATCAAAAAACCGGCCGTCATGGGCGGTACAGATCCAGCAATATTTTTATTAGAGACCCTGCCACCTTCATATTTTGGTATAGTGTTAAGAAATGGAAATGAAGAAATATGTCAGGTGAGAAATCAAAAAACCGGCCGTCGGGGCGGTACAGATCCAGCAGTATTTTTATTAGAGAACCTGCCACCTTCATATTTTGTAATGGTGTTAAGAAATGGAAATAAAGATATATGGCCAAGGTGAAATCAAAAAACCGGCCGTCGGGGGCGGTACAGATCCAGCAATATTTTTATTAGAGACCCTGCCACCTTCATATTTTGTTATAGTGTTAAGAAATGGAAATGAAGAAATATGTCAGGCGTGAAATCAAAAAACCGGCTGTCAGGGGCGGTACAGATCCAGCAATATTTTTATTAGAGACCCTGCCACCTTCATATTTTGTTATAGTGTTAAGAAATGGAAATGAAGAAATATGTCAGGCGTGAAATCAAAAAACCGGCTGTCAGGGGCGGTACAGATCCAGCAATATTTTTATTAGAGACCCTGCCACCTTCATATTTTGGTATAGTGTTAAGAAATGGAAATGAAGAAATATGTCAGGTGAGAAATCAAAAAACCGGCCGTCGGGGCGGTACAGATCCAGCAGTATTTTTATTAGAGAACCTGCCACCTTCATATTTTGTAATGGTGTTAAGAAATGGAAATAAAGATATATGGCCAAGGTGAAATCAAAAAACCGGCCGTCATGGGCGGTACAGATCCAGCAATATTTTTATTAGAGACCCTGCCACCTTCATATTTTGGTATAGTGTTAAGAAATGGAAATGAAGAAATATGTCAGGTGAGAAATCAAAAAACCGGCCGTCGGGGCGGTACAGATCCAGCAATATTTTTATTAGAGACTGTGCCTTCTTCATATTTTGGTATAGTGTTAAGAAATGGAAATGAAGAAATATGTCAGGCGTGAAATCAAAAAACCGGCCGTCAGGGGCGGTACAGATCCAGCAATATTTTTATTAGAGACTGTGCCTTCTTCATATTTTGGTATAGTGTTAAGAAATGGAAATGAAGAAATATCTCAGGTGAGAAATCAAAACACCGGCCGTCAGGGGCGGTACAGATCCAGCAATATTTTTATTAGAGACCCTGCCACCTTCATATTTTGTTATAGTGTTAAGAAATGGAAATGAAGAAATATGTCAGGCGTGAAATCAAAAAACCGGCTGTCAGGGGCGGTACAGATCCAGCAATATTTTTATTAGAGACCCTGCCACCTTCATATTTTGTTATAGTGTTAAGAAATGGAAATGAAGAAATATGTCAGGTGTGAAATCAAAAAACCGGCCGTCATGGGCGGTACAGATCCAGCAATATTTTTATTAGAGACCCTGCCACCTTCATATTTTGGTATAGTGTTAAGAAATGGAAATGAAGAAATATGTCAGGTGAGAAATCAAAAAACCGGCCGTCGGGGCGGTACAGATCCAGCAGTATTTTTATTAGAGAACCTGCCACCTTCATATTTTGTAATGGTGTTAAGAAATGGAAATAAAGATATATGGCCAAGGTGAAATCAAAAAACCGGCCGTCGGGGGCGGTACAGATCCAGCAATATTTTTATTAGAGACCCTGCCACCTTCATATTTTGTTATAGTGTTAAGAAATGGAAATGAAGAAATATGTCAGGCGTGAAATCAAAAAACCGGCTGTCAGGGGCGGTACAGATCCAGCAATATTTTTATTAGAGACTGTGCCTTCTTCATATTTTGGTATAGTGTTAAGAAATGGAAATGAAGAAATATGTCAGGCGTGAAATCAAAAAACCGGCCGTCAGGGGCGGTACAGATCCAGCAATATTTTTATTAGAGACCCTGCCACCTTCATATTTTGTTATAGTGTTAAGAAATGGAAATGAAGAAATATGTCAGGCGTGAAATCAAAAAACCGGCTGTCAGGGGCGGTACAGATCCAGCAATATTTTTATTAGAGACTGTGCCTTCTTCATATTTTGGTATAGTGTTAAGAAATGGAAATGAAGAAATATCTCAGGTGAGAAATCAAAACACCGGCTGTCGGGGGCGGTACAGATCCAGCAATATTTTTATTAGAGACCCTGCCACCTTCATATTTTGGTATAGTGTTAAGAAATGGAAATGAAGAAATATGTCAGGCGTGAAATCAAAAAACCGGCCGTCAGGGGCGGTACAGATCCAGCAATATTTTTATTAGAGACTGTGCCTTCTTCATATTTTGGTATAGTGTTAAGAAATGGAAATGAAGAAATATCTCAGGTGAGAAATCAAAACACCGGCCGTCGGGGGCGGTACAGATCCAGCAATATTTTTATTAGAGACCCTGCCACCTTCATATTTTGTTATAGTGTTAAGAAATGGAAATGAAGAAATATGTCAGGCGTGAAATCAAAAAACCGGCCGTCAGGGGCGGTACAGATCCAGCAATATTTTTATTAGAGACTGTGCCTTCTTCATATTTTGGTATAGTGTTAAGAAATGGAAATGAAGAAATATCTCAGGTGAGAAATCAAAACACCGGCCGTCGGGGGCGGTACAGATCCAGCAATATTTTTATTAGAGACTCTGCCACCTTCATGTTTTGGTATAGTGTTAAGAAATGGAAATGAAGAAATATGTCAGGCGTGAAATCAAAAAACCGGCCGTCAGGGGCGGTACAGATCCAGCAATATTTTTATTAGAGACCCTGCCACCTTCATATTTTGTTATAGTGTTAAGAAATGGAAATGAAGAAATATGTCAGGCGTGAAATCAAAAAACCGGCTGTCAGGGGCGGTACAGATCCAGCAATATTTTTATTAGAGACTGTGCCTTCTTCATATTTTGGTATAGTGTTAAGAAATGGAAATGAAGAAATATCTCAGGTGAGAAATCAAAACACCGGCTGTCGGGGGCGGTACAGATCCAGCAATATTTTTATTAGAGACCCTGCCACCTTCATATTTTGGTATAGTGTTAAGAAATGGAAATGAAGAAATATGTCAGGCGTGAAATCAAAAAACCGGCCGTCAGGGGCGGTACAGATCCAGCAATATTTTTATTAGAGACTGTGCCTTCTTCATATTTTGGTATAGTGTTAAGAAATGGAAATGAAGAAATATCTCAGGTGAGAAATCAAAACACCGGCCGTCGGGGGCGGTACAGATCCAGCAATATTTTTATTAGAGACCCTGCCACCTTCATATTTTGTTATAGTGTTAAGAAATGGAAATGAAGAAATATGTCAGGCGTGAAATCAAAAAACCGGCTGTCAGGGGCGGTACAGATCCAGCAATATTTTTATTAGAGACTGTGCCTTCTTCATATTTTGGTATAGTGTTAAGAAATGGAAATGAAGAAATATCTCAGGTGAGAAATCAAAACACCGGCCGTCGGGGGCGGTACAGATCCAGCAATATTTTTATTAGAGACCCTGCCACCTTCATATTTTGTTATAGTGTTAAGAAATGGAAATGAAGAAATATGTCAGGCGTGAAATCAAAAAACCGGCCGTCAGGGGCGGTACAGATCCAGCAATATTTTTATTAGAGACTGTGCCTTCTTCATATTTTGGTATAGTGTTAAGAAATGGAAATGAAGAAATATCTCAGGTGAGAAATCAAAACACCGGCCGTCGGGGGCGGTACAGATCCAGCAATATTTTTATTAGAGACCCTGCCACCTTCATATTTTGTTATAGTGTTAAGAAATGGAAATGAAGAAATATGTCAGGTGTGAAATCAAAAAACCGGCCGTCATGGGCGGTACAGATCCAGCAATATTTTTATTAGAGACCCTGCCACCTTCATATTTTGGTATAGTGTTAAGAAATGGAAATGAAGAAATATGTCAGGTGAGAAATCAAAAAACCGGCCGTCGGGGCGGTACAGATCCAGCAGTATTTTTATTAGAGAACCTGCCACCTTCATATTTTGTAATGGTGTTAAGAAATGGAAATAAAGATATATGGCCAAGGTGAAATCAAAAAACCGGCCGTCGGGGGCGGTACAGATCCAGCAATATTTTTATTAGAGACCCTGCCACCTTCATATTTTGTTATAGTGTTAAGAAATGGAAATGAAGAAATATGTCAGGCGTGAAATCAAAAAACCGGCTGTCAGGGGCGGTACAGATCCAGCAATATTTTTATTAGAGACTGTGCCTTCTTCATATTTTGGTATAGTGTTAAGAAATGGAAATGAAGAAATATGTCAGGCGTGAAATCAAAAAACCGGCCGTCAGGGGCGGTACAGATCCAGCAATATTTTTATTAGAGACCCTGCCACCTTCATATTTTGTTATAGTGTTAAGAAATGGAAATGAAGAAATATGTCAGGCGTGAAATCAAAAAACCGGCTGTCAGGGGCGGTACAGATCCAGCAATATTTTTATTAGAGACTGTGCCTTCTTCATATTTTGGTATAGTGTTAAGAAATGGAAATGAAGAAATATCTCAGGTGAGAAATCAAAACACCGGCTGTCGGGGGCGGTACAGATCCAGCAATATTTTTATTAGAGACCCTGCCACCTTCATATTTTGGTATAGTGTTAAGAAATGGAAATGAAGAAATATGTCAGGCGTGAAATCAAAAAACCGGCCGTCAGGGGCGGTACAGATCCAGCAATATTTTTATTAGAGACTGTGCCTTCTTCATATTTTGGTATAGTGTTAAGAAATGGAAATGAAGAAATATCTCAGGTGAGAAATCAAAACACCGGCCGTCGGGGGCGGTACAGATCCAGCAATATTTTTATTAGAGACCCTGCCACCTTCATATTTTGTTATAGTGTTAAGAAATGGAAATGAAGAAATATGTCAGGCGTGAAATCAAAAAACCGGCCGTCAGGGGCGGTACAGATCCAGCAATATTTTTATTAGAGACTGTGCCTTCTTCATATTTTGGTATAGTGTTAAGAAATGGAAATGAAGAAATATCTCAGGTGAGAAATCAAAACACCGGCCGTCGGGGGCGGTACAGATCCAGCAATATTTTTATTAGAGACTCTGCCACCTTCATGTTTTGGTATAGTGTTAAGAAATGGAAATGAAGAAATATGTCAGGCGTGAAATCAAAAAACCGGCCGTCAGGGGCGGTACAGATCCAGCAATATTTTTA
This sequence comes from Leptinotarsa decemlineata, assembly GCF_025532065.1. Taxonomy (NCBI): domain Eukaryota; kingdom Metazoa; phylum Arthropoda; class Insecta; order Coleoptera; family Chrysomelidae; genus Leptinotarsa; species Leptinotarsa decemlineata. The sequence continues at coordinate 1,553,319 of NW_027412603.1, read as the reverse complement.
TTAGAGACCCTGCCACCTTCATATTTTGTTATAGTGTTAAGAAATGGAAATGAAGAAATATGTCAGGCGTGAAATCAAAAAACCGGCTGTCAGGGGCGGTACAGATCCAGCAATATTTTTATTAGAGACTGTGCCTTCTTCATATTTTGGTATAGTGTTAAGAAATGGAAATGAAGAAATATCTCAGGTGAGAAATCAAAACACCGGCTGTCGGGGGCGGTACAGATCCAGCAATATTTTTATTAGAGACCCTGCCACCTTCATATTTTGGTATAGTGTTAAGAAATGGAAATGAAGAAATATGTCAGGCGTGAAATCAAAAAACCGGCCGTCAGGGGCGGTACAGATCCAGCAATATTTTTATTAGAGACTGTGCCTTCTTCATATTTTGGTATAGTGTTAAGAAATGGAAATGAAGAAATATCTCAGGTGAGAAATCAAAACACCGGCCGTCGGGGGCGGTACAGATCCAGCAATATTTTTATTAGAGACCCTGCCACCTTCATATTTTGTTATAGTGTTAAGAAATGGAAATGAAGAAATATGTCAGGCGTGAAATCAAAAAACCGGCCGTCAGGGGCGGTACAGATCCAGCAATATTTTTATTAGAGACTGTGCCTTCTTCATATTTTGGTATAGTGTTAAGAAATGGAAATGAAGAAATATCTCAGGTGAGAAATCAAAACACCGGCCGTCAGGGGCGGTACAGATCCAGCAATATTTTTATTAGAGACTGTGCCTTCTTCATATTTTGGTATAGTGTTAAGAAATGGAAATGAAGAAATATGTCAGGCGTGAAATCAAAAAACCGGCCGTCAGGGGCGGTACAGATCCAGCAATATTTTTATTAGAGACTGTGCCTTCTTCATATTTTGGTATAGTGTTAAGAAATGGAAATGAAGAAATATCTCAGGTGAGAAATCAAAACACCGGCCGTCAGGGGCGGTACAGATCCAGCAATATTTTTATTAGAGACTGTGCCTTCTTCATATTTTGGTATAGTGTTAAGAAATGGAAATGAAGAAATATGTCAGGCGTGAAATCAAAAAACCGGCTGTCAGGGGCGGTACAGATCCAGCAATATTTTTATTAGAGACTGTGCCTTCTTCATATTTTGGTATAGTGTTAAGAAATGGAAATGAAGAAATATCTCAGGTGAGAAATCAAAACACCGGCTGTCGGGGGCGGTACAGATCCAGCAATATTTTTATTAGAGACCCTGCCACCTTCATATTTTGGTATAGTGTTAAGAAATGGAAATGAAGAAATATGTCAGGCGTGAAATCAAAAAACCGGCCGTCAGGGGCGGTACAGATCCAGCAATATTTTTATTAGAGACTGTGCCTTCTTCATATTTTGGTATAGTGTTAAGAAATGGAAATGAAGAAATATCTCAGGTGAGAAATCAAAACACCGGCCGTCGGGGGCGGTACAGATCCAGCAATATTTTTATTAGAGACCCTGCCACCTTCATATTTTGTTATAGTGTTAAGAAATGGAAATGAAGAAATATGTCAGGCGTGAAATCAAAAAACCGGCCGTCAGGGGCGGTACAGATCCAGCAATATTTTTATTAGAGACTGTGCCTTCTTCATATTTTGGTATAGTGTTAAGAAATGGAAATGAAGAAATATCTCAGGTGAGAAATCAAAACACCGGCCGTCAGGGGCGGTACAGATCCAGCAATATTTTTATTAGAGACTGTGCCTTCTTCATATTTTGGTATAGTGTTAAGAAATGGAAATGAAGAAATATGTCAGGCGTGAAATCAAAAAACCGGCCGTCAGGGGCGGTACAGATCCAGCAATATTTTTATTAGAGACTGTGCCTTCTTCATATTTTGGTATAGTGTTAAGAAATGGAAATGAAGAAATATCTCAGGTGAGAAATCAAAACACCGGCCGTCAGGGGCGGTACAGATCCAGCAATATTTTTATTAGAGACTGTGCCTTCTTCATATTTTGGTATAGTGTTAAGAAATGGAAATGAAGAAATATGTCAGGCGTGAAATCAAAAAACCGGCTGTCAGGGGCGGTACAGATCCAGCAATATTTTTATTAGAGACTGTGCCTTCTTCATATTTTGGTATAGTGTTAAGAAATGGAAATGAAGAAATATCTCAGGTGAGAAATCAAAACACCGGCTGTCGGGGCGGTACAGATCCAGCAATATTTTTATTAGAGACCCTGCCACCTTCATATTTTGGTATAGTGTTAAGAAATGGAAATGAAGAAATATGTCAGGCGTGAAATCAAAAAACCGGCCGTCAGGGGCGGTACAGATCCAGCAATATTTTTATTAGAGACTGTGCCTTCTTCATATTTTGGTATAGTGTTAAGAAATGGAAATGAAGAAATATCTCAGGTGAGAAATCAAAACACCGGCCGTCGGGGGCGGTACAGATCCAGCAATATTTTTATTAGAGACCCTGCCACCTTCATATTTTGTTATAGTGTTAAGAAATGGAAATGAAGAAATATGTCAGGCGTGAAATCAAAAAACCGGCCGTCAGGGGCGGTACAGATCCAGCAATATTTTTATTAGAGACTGTGCCTTCTTCATATTTTGGTATAGTGTTAAGAAATGGAAATGAAGAAATATCTCAGGTGAGAAATCAAAACACCGGCCGTCAGGGGCGGTACAGATCCAGCAATATTTTTATTAGAGACTGTGCCTTCTTCATATTTTGGTATAGTGTTAAGAAATGGAAATGAAGAAATATGTCAGGCGTGAAATCAAAAAACCGGCCGTCAGGGGCGGTACAGATCCAGCAATATTTTTATTAGAGACTGTGCCTTCTTCATATTTTGGTATAGTGTTAAGAAATGGAAATGAAGAAATATCTCAGGTGAGAAATCAAAACACCGGCCGTCAGGGGCGGTACAGATCCAGCAATATTTTTATTAGAGACTGTGCCTTCTTCATATTTTGGTATAGTGTTAAGAAATGGAAATGAAGAAATATGTCAGGCGTGAAATCAAAAAACCGGCTGTCAGGGGCGGTACAGATCCAGCAATATTTTTATTAGAGACCCTGCCACCTTCATATTTTGTTATAGTGTTAAGAAATGGAAATGAAGAAATATGTCAGGCGTGAAATCAAAAAACCGGCTGTCAGGGGCGGTACAGATCCAGCAATATTTTTATTAGAGACTGTGCCTTCTTCATATTTTGGTATAGTGTTAAGAAATGGAAATGAAGAAATATCTCAGGTGAGAAATCAAAACACCGGCCGTCGGGGGCGGTACAGATCCAGCAATATTTTTATTAGAGACTCTGCCACCTTCATGTTTTGGTATAGTGTTAAGAAATGGAAATAAAGATATATGGCCGAGGTGAAATCAAAAAACCGGCCGTCGGGGACGGTACAGGTCCAGCAATATTTTTATTAGAGACTCTGTCACCTTCATATTTTGGTATAGAGTTAAGAAATGGAAATGAAGAAATATGTCAGGTGTGAAATAAAAAAACCGACCGTCGGGGGTGGTACAGATCCAGCAATATTTTTATTAGAGACTCTGCCACCTTCATATTCTGGTATAGTGTTAAGAAATGGAAATGAAGAAATTTGTCAGGTGTGAAATCAAAAAACCGGCCGTCAGGGGCGGTACAGATCCAGCAATATTTTTATTAGAGACCCTGCCACCTTTATATTTTGGTATAGTGCTAAGAAATGGAAATGAAGAAATATGTCAGGTGTGAAATCAAAAAACCGGCCGTCAGGGGCGGTACAGATCCAGCAATATTTTTATTAGAGACTCTGCCACCTTCATATTTTGGTATAGTGCTAAGAAATGGAAATGAAGAAATATGTCAGGTGTGAAATCAAAAAACCGGCCGTCGGGGGCGGTACAGATCCAGCAAATTTTTTTATTAGAGAACCTGCCACCTTTATATTTTGGTATAGTGCTAAGAAATGGAAATGAAGAAATATGTCAGGTGTGAAATCAAAAAACCGGCCGTCAGGGGCGGTACAGATCCAGCAATATTTTTATTAGAGACTCTGCCACCTTCATATTTTGGTATAGTGCTAAGAAATGGAAATGAAGAAATATGTCAGGTGTGAAATCAAAAAACCGGCCGTCAGGGGCGGTACAGATCCAGCAATATTTTTATTAGAGACTCTGCCACCTTCATATTTTGGTATAGTGCTAAGAAATGGAAATGAAGAAATATGTCAGGTGTGAAATCAAAAAACCGGCCGTCGGGGGCGGTACAGATCCAGCAATATTTTTATTAGAGAACCTGCCACCTTCATATTTTGGTATAGAGTTAAGAAATGGAAATGAAGAAATATGTCAGGTGTGAAATCAAAAAACCGGCCGTCAGGGGCGGTACAGATCCAGCAATATTTTTATTAGAGACTCTGCCACCTTCATATTTTGGTATAGTGCTAAGAAATGGAAATGAAGAAATATGTCAGGTGTGAAATCAAAAAACCGGCCGTCATGGGCGGTACAGATCCAGCAATATTTTTATTAGAGAACCTGCCACCTTCATATTTTGTAATGGTGTTAAGAAATGGAAATAAAGATATATGGCCAAGGTGAAATCAAAAAACCGGCCGTCGGGGGCGGTACAGATCCAGCAATATTTTTATTAGAGACCCTGCCACCTTCATATTTTGGTATAGTGTTAAGAAATGGAAATGAAGAAATATGTCAGGCGTGAAATCAAAAAACCGGCCGTCAGAGGCGGTACAGATCCAGCAATATTTTTATTAGAGACTGTGCCTTCTTCATATTTTGGTATAGTGTTAAGAAATGGAAATGAAGAAATATCTCAGGTGAGAAATCAAAAAACCGGCCGTCGGGGCGGTACAGATCCAGCAATATTTTTATTAGAGACTCTGCCACCTTCATATTTTGGTATAGAGTTAAGAAATGGAAATGAAGAAATATGTCAGGTGTGAAATCAAAAAACCGGCCGTCGGGGCGGTACAGATCCAGCAATATTTTTATTAGAGAACCTGCCACCTTCATATTTTGTAATGGTGTTAAGAAATGGAAATAAAGATATATGGCCAAGGTGAAATCAAAAAACCGGCCGTCGGGGGCGGTACAGATCCAGCAATATTTTTATTAGAGACCCTGCCACCTTCATATTTTGGTATAGTGTTAAGAAATGGAAATGAAGAAATATGTCAGGCGTGAAATCAAAAAACCGGCTGTCAGGGGCGGTACAGATCCAGCAATATTTTTATTAGAGACTGTGCCTTCTTCATATTTTGGTATAGTGTTAAGAAATGGAAATGAAGAAATATCTCAGGTGAGAAATCAAAACACCGGCTGTCGGGGGCGGTACAGATCCAGCAATATTTTTATTAGAGACCCTGTCACCTTCATATTTTGGTATAGTGTTAAGAAATGGAAATGAAGAAATATGTCAGGCGTGAAATCAAAAAACCGGCCGTCATGGGCGGTACAGATCCAGCAATATTTTTATTAGAGACTCTGCCACCTTCATATTTTGGTATAGTGCTAAGAAATGGAAATGAAGAAATATGTCAGGTGTGAAATCAAAAAACCGGCCGTCATGGGCGGTACAGATCCAGCAATATTTTTATTAGAGAACCTGCCACCTTCATATTTTGTAATGGTGTTAAGAAATGGAAATAAAGATATATGGCCAAGGTGAAATCAAAAAACCGGCCGTCGGGGGCGGTACAGATCCAGCAATATTTTTATTAGAGACCCTGCCACCTTCATATTTTGGTATAGTGTTAAGAAATGGAAATGAAGAAATATGTCAGGCGTGAAATCAAAAAACCGGCCGTCAGGGGCGGTACAGATCCAGCAATATTTTTATTAGAGACTGTGCCTTCTTCATATTTTGGTATAGTGTTAAGAAATGGAAATGAAGAAATATCTCAGGTGAGAAATCAAAACACCGGCCGTCAGGGGCGGTACAGATCCAGCAATATTTTTATTAGAGACCCTGCCACCTTCATATTTTGTTATAGTGTTAAGAAATGGAAATGAAGAAATATGTCAGGCGTGAAATCAAAAAACCGGCTGTCAGGGGCGGTACAGATCCAGCAATATTTTTATTAGAGACCCTGCCACCTTCATATTTTGTTATAGTGTTAAGAAATGGAAATGAAGAAATATGTCAGGTGTGAAATCAAAAAACCGGCCGTCATGGGCGGTACAGATCCAGCAATATTTTTATTAGAGACCCTGCCACCTTCATATTTTGGTATAGTGTTAAGAAATGGAAATGAAGAAATATGTCAGGTGAGAAATCAAAAAACCGGCCGTCGGGGCGGTACAGATCCAGCAATATTTTTATTAGAGACTGTGCCTTCTTCATATTTTGGTATAGTGTTAAGAAATGGAAATGAAGAAATATGTCAGGCGTGAAATCAAAAAACCGGCCGTCAGGGGCGGTACAGATCCAGCAATATTTTTATTAGAGACTGTGCCTTCTTCATATTTTGGTATAGTGTTAAGAAATGGAAATGAAGAAATATCTCAGGTGAGAAATCAAAACACCGGCCGTCAGGGGCGGTACAGATCCAGCAATATTTTTATTAGAGACCCTGCCACCTTCATATTTTGTTATAGTGTTAAGAAATGGAAATGAAGAAATATGTCAGGCGTGAAATCAAAAAACCGGCTGTCAGGGGCGGTACAGATCCAGCAATATTTTTATTAGAGACCCTGCCACCTTCATATTTTGTTATAGTGTTAAGAAATGGAAATGAAGAAATATGTCAGGTGTGAAATCAAAAAACCGGCCGTCATGGGCGGTACAGATCCAGCAATATTTTTATTAGAGACCCTGCCACCTTCATATTTTGGTATAGTGTTAAGAAATGGAAATGAAGAAATATGTCAGGTGAGAAATCAAAAAACCGGCCGTCGGGGCGGTACAGATCCAGCAGTATTTTTATTAGAGAACCTGCCACCTTCATATTTTGTAATGGTGTTAAGAAATGGAAATAAAGATATATGGCCAAGGTGAAATCAAAAAACCGGCCGTCGGGGGCGGTACAGATCCAGCAATATTTTTATTAGAGACCCTGCCACCTTCATATTTTGTTATAGTGTTAAGAAATGGAAATGAAGAAATATGTCAGGCGTGAAATCAAAAAACCGGCTGTCAGGGGCGGTACAGATCCAGCAATATTTTTATTAGAGACCCTGCCACCTTCATATTTTGTTATAGTGTTAAGAAATGGAAATGAAGAAATATGTCAGGCGTGAAATCAAAAAACCGGCTGTCAGGGGCGGTACAGATCCAGCAATATTTTTATTAGAGACCCTGCCACCTTCATATTTTGGTATAGTGTTAAGAAATGGAAATGAAGAAATATGTCAGGTGAGAAATCAAAAAACCGGCCGTCGGGGCGGTACAGATCCAGCAATATTTTTATTAGAGACTGTGCCTTCTTCATATTTTGGTATAGTGTTAAGAAATGGAAATGAAGAAATATGTCAGGCGTGAAATCAAAAAACCGGCCGTCAGGGGCGGTACAGATCCAGCAATATTTTTATTAGAGACTGTGCCTTCTTCATATTTTGGTATAGTGTTAAGAAATGGAAATGAAGAAATATCTCAGGTGAGAAATCAAAACACCGGCCGTCAGGGGCGGTACAGATCCAGCAATATTTTTATTAGAGACCCTGCCACCTTCATATTTTGTTATAGTGTTAAGAAATGGAAATGAAGAAATATGTCAGGCGTGAAATCAAAAAACCGGCTGTCAGGGGCGGTACAGATCCAGCAATATTTTTATTAGAGACCCTGCCACCTTCATATTTTGTTATAGTGTTAAGAAATGGAAATGAAGAAATATGTCAGGTGTGAAATCAAAAAACCGGCCGTCATGGGCGGTACAGATCCAGCAATATTTTTATTAGAGACCCTGCCACCTTCATATTTTGGTATAGTGTTAAGAAATGGAAATGAAGAAATATGTCAGGTGAGAAATCAAAAAACCGGCCGTCGGGGCGGTACAGATCCAGCAGTATTTTTATTAGAGAACCTGCCACCTTCATATTTTGTAATGGTGTTAAGAAATGGAAATAAAGATATATGGCCAAGGTGAAATCAAAAAACCGGCCGTCGGGGGCGGTACAGATCCAGCAATATTTTTATTAGAGACCCTGCCACCTTCATATTTTGTTATAGTGTTAAGAAATGGAAATGAAGAAATATGTCAGGCGTGAAATCAAAAAACCGGCTGTCAGGGGCGGTACAGATCCAGCAATATTTTTATTAGAGACTGTGCCTTCTTCATATTTTGGTATAGTGTTAAGAAATGGAAATGAAGAAATATGTCAGGCGTGAAATCAAAAAACCGGCTGTCAGGGGCGGTACAGATCCAGCAATATTTTTATTAGAGACTGTGCCTTCTTCATATTTTGGTATAGTGTTAAGAAATGGAAATGAAGAAATATCTCAGGTGAGAAATCAAAACACCGGCTGTCGGGGGCGGTACAGATCCAGCAATATTTTTATTAGAGACCCTGCCACCTTCATATTTTGGTATAGTGTTAAGAAATGGAAATGAAGAAATATGTCAGGCGTGAAATCAAAAAACCGGCTGTCAGGGGCGGTACAGATCCAGCAATATTTTTATTAGAGACCCTGCCACCTTCATATTTTGTTATAGTGTTAAGAAATGGAAATGAAGAAATATGTCAGGCGTGAAATCAAAAAACCGGCTGTCAGGGGCGGTACAGATCCAGCAATATTTTTATTAGAGACTGTGCCTTCTTCATATTTTGGTATAGTGTTAAGAAATGGAAATGAAGAAATATCTCAGGTGAGAAATCAAAACACCGGCTGTCGGGGGCGGTACAGATCCAGCAATATTTTTATTAGAGACCCTGCCACCTTCATATTTTGGTATAGTGTTAAGAAATGGAAATGAAGAAATATGTCAGGCGTGAAATCAAAAAACCGGCCGTCAGGGGCGGTACAGATCCAGCAATATTTTTATTAGAGACTGTGCCTTCTTCATATTTTGGTATAGTGTTAAGAAATGGAAATGAAGAAATATCTCAGGTGAGAAATCAAAACACCGGCTGTCGGGGGCGGTACAGATCCAGCAATATTTTTATTAGAGACCCTGCCACCTTCATATTTTGGTATAGTGTTAAGAAATGGAAATGAAGAAATATGTCAGGCGTGAAATCAAAAAACCGGCCGTCAGGGGCGGTACAGATCCAGCAATATTTTTATTAGAGACTCTGCCACCTTCATGTTTTGGTATAGTGTTAAGAAATGGAAATGAAGAAATATGTCAGGCGTGAAATCAAAAAACCGGCCGTCAGGGGCGGTACAGATCCAGCAATATTTTTATTAGAGACCCTGCCACCTTCATATTTTGTTATAGTGTTAAGAAATGGAAATGAAGAAATATGTCAGGCGTGAAATCAAAAAACCGGCTGTCAGGGGCGGTACAGATCCAGCAATATTTTTATTAGAGACTGTGCCTTCTTCATATTTTGGTATAGTGTTAAGAAATGGAAATGAAGAAATATCTCAGGTGAGAAATCAAAACACCGGCTGTCGGGGGCGGTACAGATCCAGCAATATTTTTATTAGAGACCCTGCCACCTTCATATTTTGGTATAGTGTTAAGAAATGGAAATGAAGAAATATGTCAGGCGTGAAATCAAAAAACCGGCCGTCAGGGGCGGTACAGATCCAGCAATATTTTTATTAGAGACTGTGCCTTCTTCATATTTTGGTATAGTGTTAAGAAATGGAAATGAAGAAATATCTCAGGTGAGAAATCAAAACACCGGCCGTCAGGGGCGGTACAGATCCAGCAATATTTTTATTAGAGACCCTGCCACCTTCATATTTTGTTATAGTGTTAAGAAATGGAAATGAAGAAATATGTCAGGCGTGAAATCAAAAAACCGGCTGTCAGGGGCGGTACAGATCCAGCAATATTTTTATTAGAGACTGTGCCTTCTTCATATTTTGGTATAGTGTTAAGAAATGGAAATGAAGAAATATCTCAGGTGAGAAATCAAAACACCGGCCGTCGGGGGCGGTACAGATCCAGCAATATTTTTATTAGAGACTCTGCCACCTTCATGTTTTGGTATAGTGTTAAGAAATGGAAATAAAGATATATGGCCGAGGTGAAATCAAAAAACCGGCCGTCGGGGACGGTACAGGTCCAGCAATATTTTTATTAGAGACTCTGTCACCTTCATATTTTGGTATAGAGTTAAGAAATGGAAATGAAGAAATATGTCAGGTGTGAAATAAAAAAACCGACCGTCGGGGGTGGTACAGATCCAGCAATATTTTTATTAGAGACTCTGCCACCTTCATATTCTGGTATAGTGTTAAGAAATGGAAATGAAGAAATTTGTCAGGTGTGAAATCAAAAAACCGGCCGTCAGGGGCGGTACAGATCCAGCAATATTTTTATTAGAGACCCTGCCACCTTTATATTTTGGTATAGTGCTAAGAAATGGAAATGAAGAAATATGTCAGGTGTGAAATCAAAAAACCGGCCGTCAGGGGCGGTACAGATCCAGCAATATTTTTATTAGAGACTCTGCCACCTTCATATTTTGGTATAGTGCTAAGAAATGGAAATGAAGAAATATGTCAGGTGTGAAATCAAAAAACCGGCCGTCGGGGGCGGTACAGATCCAGCAAATTTTTTTATTAGAGAACCTGCCACCTTTATATTTTGGTATAGTGCTAAGAAATGGAAATGAAGAAATATGTCAGGTGTGAAATCAAAAAACCGGCCGTCAGGGGCGGTACAGATCCAGCAATATTTTTATTAGAGACTCTGCCACCTTCATATTTTGGTATAGTGCTAAGAAATGGAAATGAAGAAATATGTCAGGTGTGAAATCAAAAAACCGGCCGTCAGGGGCGGTACAGATCCAGCAATATTTTTATTAGAGACTCTGCCACCTTCATATTTTGGTATAGTGCTAAGAAATGGAAATGAAGAAATATGTCAGGTGTGAAATCAAAAAACCGGCCGTCGGGGGCGGTACAGATCCAGCAATATTTTTATTAGAGAACCTGCCACCTTCATATTTTGGTATAGAGTTAAGAAATGGAAATGAAGAAATATGTCAGGTGTGAAATCAAAAAACCGGCCGTCAGGGGCGGTACAGATCCAGCAATATTTTTATTAGAGACTCTGCCACCTTCATATTTTGGTATAGTGCTAAGAAATGGAAATGAAGAAATATGTCAGGTGTGAAATCAAAAAACCGGCCGTCATGGGCGGTACAGATCCAGCAATATTTTTATTAGAGAACCTGCCACCTTCATATTTTGTAATAGTGTTAAGAAATGGAAATAAAGATATATGGCCAAGGTGAAATCAAAAAACCGGCCGTCGGGGGCGGTACAGATCCAGCAATATTTTTATTAGAGACCCTGCCACCTTCATATTTTGGTATAGTGTTAAGAAATGGAAATGAAGAAATATGTCAGGCGTGAAATCAAAAAACCGGCCGTCAGGGGCGGTACAGATCCAGCAATATTTTTATTAGAGACTGTGCCTTCTTCATATTTTGGTATAGTGTTAAGAAATGGAAATGAAGAAATATCTCAGGTGAGAAATCAAAAAACCGGCCGTCGGGGCGGTACAGATCCAGCAATATTTTTATTAGAGACTCTGCCACCTTCATATTTTGGTATAGAGTTAAGAAATGGAAATGAAGAAATATGTCAGGTGTGAAATCAAAAAACCGGCCGTCGGGGCGGTACAGATCCAGCAATATTTTTATTAGAGAACCTGCCACCTTCATATTTTGTAATGGTGTTAAGAAATGGAAATAAAGATATATGGCCAAGGTGAAATCAAAAAACCGGCCGTCGGGGGCGGTACAGATCCAGCAATATTTTTATTAGAGACCCTGCCACCTTCATATTTTGGTATAGTGTTAAGAAATGGAAATGAAGAAATATGTCAGGCGTGAAATCAAAAAACCGGCTGTCAGGGGCGGTACAGATCCAGCAATATTTTTATTAGAGACTGTGCCTTCTTCATATTTTGGTATAGTGTTAAGAAATGGAAATGAAGAAATATCTCAGGTGAGAAATCAAAACACCGGCTGTCGGGGGCGGTACAGATCCAGCAATATTTTTATTAGAGACCCTGCCACCTTCATATTTTGGTATAGTGTTAAGAAATGGAAATGAAGAAATATGTCAGGCGTGAAATCAAAAAACCGGCCGTCAGGGGCGGTACAGATCCAGCAATATTTTTATTAGAGACTGTGCCTTCTTCATATTTTGGTATAGTGTTAAGAAATGGAAATGAAGAAATATGTCAGGCGTGAAATCAAAAAACCGGCCGTCAGGGGCGGTACAGATCCAGCAATATTTTTATTAGAGACTGTGCCTTCTTCATATTTTGGTATAGTGTTAAGAAATGGAAATGAAGAAATATGTCAGGCGTGAAATCAAAAAACCGGCCGTCAGGGGCGGTACAGATCCAGCAATATTTTTATTAGAGACCCTGCCACCTTCATATTTTGGTATAGTGTTAAGAAATGGAAATGAAGAAATATGTCAGGCGTGAAATCAAAAAACCGGCCGTCAGGGGCGGTACAGATCCAGCAATATTTTTATTAGAGACTGTGCCTTCTTCATATTTTGGTATAGTGTTAAGAAATGGAAATGAAGAAATATGTCAGGCGTGAAATCAAAAAACCGGCCGTCAGGGGCGGTACAGATCCAGCAATATTTTTATTAGAGACTGTGCCTTCTTCATATTTTGGTATAGTGTTAAGAAATGGAAATGAAGAAATATGTCAGGCGTGAAATCAAAAAACCGGCCGTCAGGGGCGGTACAGATCCAGCAATATTTTTATTAGAGACTGTGCCTTCTTCATATTTTGGTATAGTGTTAAGAAATGGAAATGAAGAAATATCTCAGGTGAGAAATCAAAACACCGGCCGTCGGGGGCGGTACAGATCCAGCAATATTTTTATTAGAGACTCTGCCACCTTCATATTTTGGTATAGTGCTAAGAAATGGAAATGCCCCCAACGGTCGGTTTTTTGATTTCACTGCTGACATATTTTTTCATTTCCAGTTGTCACCACTATAACGAAAATGAAAGTGGCAGAGACTCTATTAAAAATGTTGGTAAATTTGTACCGCCTCCGACGGCCGGTTTTTTGATTTCGTCACTGCTATATTTCTTCGTTTCCTTTTGTTAACACTATAACAAAATATGAAGGTGGCAGGGTGTCTGATTAAAATGTTGACAGAAGTATACCGCCCCTGCTCGGATTTTTCGTTCAGTTTTCACTAATTTCTATAGTTTCCGTCATTTCAAATATTCATGATGCCTTCAAAATACATTTTTCACTGTTTCGGGAAAGAGAATAGAAAATACGAAATATTGCTGAACTTTATTGCCAAAGTAACTGAGGTTGTTTCGCTTGCGTAAGTTGTATGGATTTGTTACCTGTTTTTGGCAGTTCTCCTACCTGTTTTTCTACCTGAGGGTTGTTGAAGGCTTCTGGTGGTTCTCTTACCTGCGATGGTTCATTATCAATTTGTGGTTGTCTTTGGGGGTTGTTTTTAATTATTGTTTTCCAAATCCTTGGGATGTTTAGTGAGTCATCCCTTTTGTTGATGAGGCCTTGCTTTTCGATTTCGATAGCTTCCCTGATTTGTCGAATTCTTGGGTTTTGCACCTGTGCTATCTGTTTTGTGGACTCAAAATTAATCTTGTGACCTGTTTGTAGATGGTGTTGAAAGAGGGCAGAGGAGGTTTGTTTTGTTCTTATCGAGTTTTTGTGCTCCAGGGTTCTGGCAGATATACGTCTGTTGGTCTGACCGATATATTGTTGACCACAGTCCTCGCATGTGATGCTATATACTCCTTGGTTTTCTAGGGAAATTCTCTCTTTCGGTCTGGGCAGCCAACTGGATATCGTTTTGTGCGGTTTGTAGGTTGTCCGGATGTTTTTACGTCTTAGTATTCTCCCGATTTTGTCGGTCACACCTTTGACATAAGGTAGTGTCACAGGTTGTCTGTCGTGTGGAGAGTCTTCTGTCGATCTAGTGGATGTTTTTTTGGTTCTTCTTTGTCTGTCGATGGCCTTTTGAATGATATTTGGTCCGTAGCCATTTTGTGGCAGAGCCTTTGTTGTCTCCCTCAATTCTGTTGCTCTGTTTGTTGGTTTTGTTAGGCGGAAACTGCGGGATATTAACGTGTTGGCTACGAATTGTAGCTGGGTAGGGTGGTGGTGTGATGCTGCTTGTAGGTAGCGGTTGGTGTGTGTGGGTTTTCGGTAAACTGTATAACCCAAGTTGCCAGTTGGTTTTCGTGTTATAAGTAGGTCTAGGAAAGGTAGCTGCCTGTTCTCCTCTCTTTCGGTAGTGAACTGGATGCGGGGATGGATGTTGTTCAGGTAGGTCACAAACCGGCCTAGTTCTTCTTTTCCGTGGGGCCAGATGATGAATATGTCGTCTACATATCTTTTCCACAGGGTTGGTTTGAGGCGGGCGTTGTTAAGTGCTTCTTTCTCGAAGTGCATCATGAACAGGTTTGCGATCACGGGCGATAGGGAGGAATGCATCGGAGCTCCCTCTACCTGTTTATAGATCTGGTTGTCAAATATGAAATAGGTGTTTTTAAGGCAGTGCTCTGCTTGCGACATCACTCGCTTGCGACATCATCTTTTTGATACGATGCAGAGACAACCATATAACACCAACATGCACGAGACTATCCTACCACCTGAAAACAAGAAGAAGTAGCGAGATCCTGAAAAAGGCAAGCTTGTCACTTCTAATAGAACACATAAGAGAGAAGCGCATAATTTTAGCAGCTACAGAGAAGGAAACATATCAACTACATATACAAATGAGCCAGACCCACCAGGCAGCTGTTGGAGGATTACATTTCCACGCTATCCTCTCGGTGGTACTGTAAGTTTTCCAATCCAATTGTGAAAAGGCATTTTCAGCACCAACAAAATTTGTGCCATTGTTGCTGTATACAGTCGATGGTCTTCCTCATCTGGCCACGAATCTTCAGAAAGATTGTAAGAAAACATCTGTAGACAGTGATAAGAGAAGTTCTAAATGAAGAGTTCTACAAATAGCACATGTATATAGGCATATCCAAGCCTTCTCTCCAGTTTGAATGTTCAAACGACCAGCTAAATCTACACCGATGACTTCAAAAACTTTGGTTTCTCATACACGATTTTCTGGAAGTGTTATGGCTGGAACCTCAATACGTCTGGAGTTAAATCTGCGACATTTCGGATACTTTGAAATCCCAGATTACACTGATTTTCTTTCTGTGTTCAACTAAAATCTCTCGAGCAGAACACTCAATAATCCCTGAACTCTGACATGCAATGATTTCATGTGAGTTTCGTAAATCAGCTTCCTCACAACAGGATGCTTAGAAGGCAGAATGATAGGAAAACGGAAATAAGGAAAATCAGTTCTTTCGGAAACCTTGCTTTTAATTCTCAAAGTACCATCATCATCAATGAAGGAACAGAAACTCTTCAACTGAGAATCGTCAAGTCCATTAAAAGCTTCATATTGCGCAAATCTCATTGTACATTTTTCAGCAGACTGCACTTCCACCAAGGATAATTCTTCATCAGAATCCTTCTGATTTTCGGAACGGCAATTGACAATAAATCTTCGAATCCAACCAAGTACTCGGATGATTTTACTGTATTTCGAAATTCTCTCATGATACCAGGAAAAATCAATTGACGTTGAAATATTATTCAAAATCACACCTCTACCTTTCACTGATTGGATCATTCGGTCAGTACTTCAGAAATTTTCTCAACCATTCAGGTCTCTCTCACCATTTCGATTGAATCAATTGTCGTGGATAACAACCACGAGATGGAAGATCGGCGGAATTGATATCTCCTGGAACGTGAAACCAGGCTTTTGGATCAGTTAAGCTTCGAATTTCCTCCATTCGATTCCAGACGAAGGGTTTCCAATTCTCTTCATATTTGGTTCAAGCTAACACAGTAGTCGAATCAGACAACTTCTCAAATGGTATTCGATTACAGCTCCTAACAGAAACAGGCTACAGGAAACTCCAAATACAACCCTAGTGTGTCGACATGTTTTCAGCGATCCTGTATCATCTAGCCGAAGGAAACGCCTAACATCCCTTTCTTTGGGATTCAGGCTTATCTGCAAGGAAGCTTTCTTTATGTCAGCTATGAGTCCAAATCGTAAAAAACGAAATCTCATCAACAGAGACGATATTAATTCAATAAGATTAATACCCTTTTCTAGGCATTGGTTTAAGGATGGCTGATTTTTCTGTCGAGAGGAGGCATCAAAAACAGGTCGAGTTTCTGTAGTCGCGATGTTTTCTTTTACCACATGGCGATGTACCCTTTTTCGAGTAAGTCCGACTCAGGTACCTCTTCAATAATACCCTTAGTTTGCTATTCTATGAAAATCTGGGCATATTGATCACGTAAACCATCTGAATCGAATTTCTTCAGCAAGGATTCTAATTGTCATCTTCGTGAATAACAATGTTTTTCAAGGATGGAGACATGACAAATTCTTCGATTTCTTTTTTGTCCTCTTTTCTAATGGATCAGAAATCCCAAGCACATCCAATGACCATAAGTCAGCAATCGATTCATATTTGGAAAACATGGACATCATTATCGATGATTTCGGAGTTTCTTCATGGTTTTCTTTGAGTTTTCCCATCAAGGTCCAACCTAATAGAGTTTCCATTGCTACTAGGCCGCATTTCGACTCATATTGGTTACCAGTGAATAATTTTCCAGATATATCCGCACTAATTAAAATATCGATTGGCCCTTCTCTGACATCAGTGATTTCGATGCCAATAGACTGCAATTTATTTATCCAAGGACCTTTACGAATATAGTTCACATTACTGCATATGATTGTTTGATCAAGGTTTCCAAAATTACAAACATATTTATTCTTCAAGTCACTCAATTTTATGAGATACCTAACAATTATGTTTGACAACATTCGTTTTTGAGCCACAAAGAGGGAGTGAATAATGCCTTCTTACCGCAAGCAGTTGTATCCTATATCTTCAGCTGCAGATTTCGTGATGTATGATATTTGAGAACCGGTATCGAGCTGTTCTGGATTTGTCGAATCCATTCAAATTGACCACTAATGTCTGTAGAAAAACTTCGGAAAATGAACTGTTTGATAGACTGTTTTCTACACTCGTACTCACAACACTTGCTTTTGAGGGGGACACATGATGGCATGATGTTTAACACTGCAACACTGTGCAAGTTATGGAGACACGACGTTTTTTGGGAATATGTCCATAATTTAAGCATATATAACAGCAGGCTCCTCCAAGAAGTTTCTTCTTGCGATCAAATATTGTCCACTTTTTTGCTCCAGTGCGGAGTTTGCTTGGATGATTTCTACTATAGAAATTACATTTTTTGTGTAGTTTGTTATTTATCAATCCATTTGCGGTTAGTAGAGAAGAATGATGTTTTTGGGAATCATGTTTCTTCTTGAATTTACCTTGAATGCCGAATCCAGACGTAGCTGAAGTAATTCTTTCCCCAATCTCGACTTCTTTCCTGAGACAATTCATCAACTTGTCTGTGCGATCTTCGAGTTTAGAGTCACTGTCGTGAAGACTGCTTCGTTGCCATACTCGTATAAGGTCTTCCGAAAAACAAGACTCCGATATAATATGGCTGCACAAGTATCTGAAGTTACATCGAGGGTCTTCAAAGCACGCAATTGAGATTCCATTTTGTCATAAAGGTTGCTGAGGTTATTTTGAGTCGGACGATTTGTTTCAACAACTCACGCACGTAGAATTCTACAAAAAGATCTTCCCTCCCAAATCTTTTCTTCAAGCTTTCAATTACTTTTGGGTAATTTTCTGCACTGGAAGGGTAACTATCTAACGAGCTTTTGAATTAGATATCGATGATTGGATCAGATACTGAAATTTGTCCTCTGGTGCGATGTTTTCATCATCATGCACCCTCTGAAACTGACTCCAAAAGGGAATTTATTCTGTGATCTCACCATCAAACTTCATAAATTCAATTTTCAGTAGTTGGAGTTTTTTTTTCGTTCAACTAGAGCATTGAGGAAGAGAGTGAGCAATAATGTTCTTGGTAAATTTTCGTTATGTGGACACCGGCGATTTTGAAAAATTTTTTGACTGTACTTACGTATTTAAAAAGTTACGGCCCTTCAAAGTTCAGAAAAGGGCAACTTTTCAGCCTTCTTTTTCACTAAATAAACTATTTGAAAACACAAGCATTTATTCACTAGGTCACCTTTACACCTCATTTCTCCTTCTTTAACACTTTTCACTTCAATAATCAACATTTTCCTTATAAAAATGTTAAAAAATGTACGGAGCCGCTTTTTGGTTACATATCACTGTATTTTACGTTTTTAAGGTTAATGATATGGTTGGTACGACTGATGCAGTCCATATTCCTGAAGTAATTCAAATGTTTTTTATCTTCATTCTTTAGATCGTAAGTTGGTTTTTGGTGGTGTATTACGAATTTGAAATAGTAGGCGACGGTAAATACCAACCGCTTTTTTCTGAAATGTCACTAGTAACTAACCTAAAAATAGAATAATGTCACCAGGAGAAGCATTCGTTTTTAAATTAAGTTTTTTATAACAAAAATGTTGATTATTGAAGTAAAAAGTGTTAAAGAAGGAGAAATAAGATGTAAAGGTGACCTAGTGAATAAATGCTTGTGTTTTCAAATAGTTTATTTAGTGAAAAAGAAGGCTGAAAAGTTGCCCTTTTCTGAACTTAGAAGGGCCGTAACTTTTTAAATAAGAGAGAGCGCCGCTTTTTTCTTTCGGATTCGTAATCTACGCATCAAAATACGTAAGTACAGTCAAAAATTTTTTCAAAATCGCCGGGTGTCCAGATAACGAAAATTTACCGAAATATTTTCAGCTGAAATTTTGACTTCAAAATACTCGTCAGAGTATTCATCAGCCGTATATATTTCTTTGTTCAAAGCATTTTCGTCGTCTAATGAAAAATCCACCATTTGTCTATGCAAATCCATGAGGACCTAGATTTTCTTCTCCAGAATATTAATTTTGCTGAATATGGCAATTTTGTCAGTGTTTTCTTGGCCAAACAAGTTCAAAATATCATTGAAAGCCTTGTCGAATATTCTTCGCTGCACTGCTAGTACCTTCACTACCTTGTCCGTATCCTGTCAAGGTCGTCAAATGTTGAATATTCGAAATTCATCTACCCGGTGACTGATTACGTCGGATGTAGAACGAAATATGGATCGGAAACTATGAAAGTACTGAAAAAACCCAAATATATTTTAAAAAAACTTTCAATACAATTGACTTATCAATGACATTTACTTGACAACTTCTTAGAGAGAATACAATGTGTATAAAAAAAGTTCACTGAATTCAGAAAATGAACTATCTGCGACAGGTTTCGAGATCTATCATCTCATTGATTCTCTGTAAATTGCTGTGATTATTGAAATAGTCCTTGATAGTGTGTAGACTTACTCCATCTGAAACTCATCATTTAGCATTCAGCAGATATACTGAGAAACGTAATTAACAATTAACTCGAAAAAAAGAGATCCCAAAATCAAGCCTTGCGGAACTTCCGCAGCTCGAAGGAAGATACGTTGTGGAACTGTACGAACTGTATTCTGTTGGATAGATAGAAGTGGAAGAAATCAAGTGTGTTGTTTGTGAAACCGAATGCTTTCAATTTCAGGATCAAAACCTCGTGTTTAACTCTGTCGAATGCCTTGGCCTAGTCAGTGTATAACTCCATTTCAATTCAAACTTGTTGTTGTGCGTTTTGAATGTTAGTATTATAGACACGGCAGCTCTGGTGTTAGGGAGCGAGTCATGGGTTCATTAAATGTGGGTGCTCTTCGACAGGGCGCCACTCTATTTACAGACAAAAACAGAGAAATAACAAAAATGATTGAAAGACCTGTTGAACTGTACGGTTATATAATGAGGTATCAACAATAAAAATGTATGTACAATACCACTACTTCCCTTAAGGGATATTTCAATGATTTATCTTCTATTGATTTGTACTTTCCATTTGAAAACTTCCTAAGTTATTTTACATCCGCCTTATATTGGCCAATACATGGGTTCACATGTTAATTTCTTTCAATATCATATTGCTGATGATTATATATTTAAAATATAAATGTTGAGTGTTATTATCTTCTCTTAATATAAATAATTCGTTGGATCCTGGAGTTATAATTATTGGATAGATCTAACCTTTTCTCCAGGGCTAACGTTCAGAATTATAACTCCTGATGTTAAAGCTTGTTGCATTATTGGGAATCCTTGAATCCTCTTGACTGGGCTGACAATGAACCAGCAGGAATATTGAGTAACTGGTCTCTAAATGTAACCATCTACATTGATAGCAAACCAAAATTCCATCTACACCTCATGGGCCTAACAAAATGGTAAATGGCGTACCCTCCTTACAAATCAGGGAAGAAATTTAGGTATCTTAAACCTTAAATTATCTCTAAAAAAGCCAACCGATCTGCAAGTGTAACTGTTAGAAAAGTGAAATATCAATCGTCGTAACTTACCTTCCAAAAAGGAAAGGCCTTTTATGTAGATATTATTCAGAAATCAAATCAGGAATTGCCACACAGCCTTCCTCGTGAAATCTCACCTCGGAAAAAAAAACACCTTTTTCCTGTCTGACCAGACTTATTAACTTACTATCAAGAAAAAACAATTGAAATCGAAACTTGCTTTTAGCGCATCTCGGAAATCGAATGAAGGTGATGGCCTGTCGTGAGACAGTCAGGGCAGCCACCTGTTGAATTGTGTCTATCCTAACCAACTGATGGTAATTACGATTGAAATGACTAATTGTGACATGCAATGAAGAATTTATATGAGGAAAATATCTCAATAATACTCTTCTTAGGAAATATATTATCCTCTAATTGTTTATCATAACAAAGCGTCATGAGATTAGATGTTAGTAACAACAAAGCGTACCTGGGTATAATGGTAACATTTTGTTGGATGGAATCTAACTTCGATTCATCTGACATCAAAAGGTAAATAAAGACATCTAACCTTCAACAATGTTTATGAATGAAATTTAAAGTGGAATTCGAAGCTTAGGAATTATGCAAAGACAATTATAATATTCCTGATGAATTATATACAAGACACATAATTGAGGATGTTTGTTATGCTAAAAACTTGACAGAAAACAGAAATGCACAACTCATCTCAATATATATAATGTTATGAATGCTGCATAAGTTCTTTTTTTTTTGAAGTTTCAAATTGTTACACACTTCCAGGTATCATTCAGAATGTTTACTTGTTATTTTGAAAAGTCGTTTTTAACGTTATAAGTGTATATAACATCTATTTGATAGCGATTTTTTATTTCATCGACATAAATTGGTAATGGTAAATTTATTACGAATGAAGCCATGTTGTTGTTCGATTGTAACTGAGTGCACGTGATTGTATACTCGATTGTATACCCATTCAAATATCTTCGACAAAGCTTGTAAAACTGTTATGTGTCTGTATTTCCTTACATTGTTCTTATTGCCGCTTTTGAGTATCAGTGTAACTCTGCCAATTTGTAGAAAGCATGGAACCGATTTTCTTTCCAAAAAAGAATATCAATGTCAGTGGTTGCTTTTACGATTCACAGTAAGCCTTGAAAAAGTAGACTGGAATGCCATCGATTCAAATAACTACTTTGGGTTTCAGTGTATCAATAGCATTTTCAATCTCTCGTTCATTGATATCGCCAATTTCAATGATATCTAGGTCGTATTCAGGAACTAGTGTGGGGTTCACCGACACACCGCTATTCGTTAAAGTTGATTTGAATAAATTAGCAAAACCGTCTGCAATATCCTTATCATAGAATCATTCATCATTATTATAAGTGAATTTGTTAGCAACAGCACAGTTTTTTCGACGTTCCCTAATATATGTCCAGAATTTTTTTGGATCGCTCTGTGAATCTTCCTGCATTTCTTTAATATAGGATTCATAACACAAATTATGACAACGTTTCACATCCATTTTGAGTTCCTTGTACCATGCAGCTAATATCACCATTGCTATCTTGGTAACGGTAGGTACTGCAAGAACGGTTAAGTGAAACAAACGTTCAGGAATGCGAGGTAATGGTATTCTCAGATTGACAAAATCACCAACCGTTTCTGAGATATTCGCAAAACACTGAAAATAACAGATTATTTTTCTGCTCTACCGCCTCCATTTTCAAAAATATCAAAAAATTGACGGAAGAACTTTTCGCTTCATTTTGTTTTTCATATGGTTCAACCCAGTTTCCAATGCGACAGTTCGTTCATTAAAATCCATCCTTTTTTTACATACATTATGGTAGTCAGTGTAATTACAAACTCATTGACATATTATAACATCATGTATTTTTGACGTGTCTTTCAAAAAACACTTTATCAATATTCCATCATATTTATGATGCACTGTTTGGAACCTTTGGTGTAGTAATGAATATTACTGGAGTTTTTTCCCAACACCAAATCGTTATTTTCAACACCTCGACACGTGTTTCGATCACCGAATGATCATCTTCAAAGAGGAAGATTAAAACTAAGTTTAACGATTTGGTATTGGGGAAAAACTCCAGTAATATTTAATATTCCATCATTTAACTTATTTTCAATGGCAAATCAAATTTCTGGAAATCGTTGCAAACACATAGTCAATAGTATCGTAATACACCACATTGAGATAGAAACATTTGCGAAAGAGGATATGAGAAAATAATACATCGTAGAAAACGAACATTGTAACGGAATGCCTCAAGTTACATTTTTCAAGTTACCGTACCACGCGATGTCTCATGCAATGGTCAAATTGATCTATCATTATCACATTCTCCTGCGATATGGAGGAGTTCCATCGTGTTGGAAATACTCATATTTTCTTATTGGGCTAGGTGACAAATCTTCTAGAACTCTATGTGAATATTCATTTTCTTGTCGCCAGTAATACTGTATATTCCTGTTGAACCATTATTGGTTGATCTATTTCCATGACACCACATTAAATTTTATCATAATGGCAAATTTTTCTAACGGGCCATCTACAAAAACCTTTTTTTCCTTTTGATGCTTTCATCCCTTCTAGAGCAATCGATGACAAAGAGAGCCTTGTCCAAAAAGGCGGTGGGCGTGAGAAGATGGTTATGTTGTTTAGTCATTTTGTAGTTGAAACCGAATTGTGTATAATTGAATTAAGCATGCGAATGATTTCCCTTTGTAGAATTCAGATGCATATTTTCTTTGGGGTAACTCTCGTCATTTAGAGTGAGCGTTGTATTGGTGATTTTCAAATGATTGAATATTGTTGGATCATTGTTGACTTCAGTGTAATCACGATTTTTATCATACAATCACATAGCGAAGGCTTTCGAGAAACGAGGAAGTCTTGACGGCCCCTATTTCATTTTTTGCACCTTGTGTAAGAGCAGGCAGCATATGGAGTTCCCATTTTCTGAACTGTATGAGAATAGGAGTGTCAGCTTGAATAGCTTTCAAAAGTTGCAATTCAATTCGATCAAGCGGAAAGATTCGTTTCACTTTGATTTCGATATTTTCAATGTTCAGCTTAACTAACTTTCGTCTTTGACGTACCCAAAGTGTCATCTATTGTGAAACAGTTGCTATCATCTCCAGCTCGTACTAATTGGATGGTATGTTAACCGTATGAAACACACTGATAGTCGTTGAAAATATCAAAAAAATACCTAAGAGTTATGAGCACGTCAAATGTTAGATGCGTCGTGTGAGTACACCCGTAATGTTAGGATATCTCCATCCTGAGATAGCCAAGTGTTCGATATCTTCATCGGTGTCGGTGAGAAAACCTCTGACAGTACTAACAATTCCAACTTCACGAACTACTTCCAGCTCTTTATCATTCTGCTCATAGGTAGCAGATTGAAACATGAAAGCAGCAGCATTGTTTATTTTCTCCTTCAGTCCTTTCACTGATGAATAGCAAGCTATCATACAAAGCATCATAGGCATCGGATTCGTTGATGTTGATTTCAATGACACCATTGTTGCGAAGAGATTTGACATACGTGTAGTAGGTATGCTATTCTACTTTTGTATGGATTAATCGTTTTGTGGTTTTCGGAAAATATTGAACACTTGATTGAACAACATGATAGCCAAGATATTCCAAAAATAATTGACGTTGACAGTTGTTGAAGTTGTTTGAAAGTCTTGGTGAAGACTGACGTGGGGCTCGGTGATGAGTTATTCTTATAGATTAACACCATACTTTCGCTCCAATTCCAAACGAACTATTATTTCTTCGTTTCTGAAATCAACGAGCCTAGAATGTTGGTGGAGAACTCGCAATTTGAAGTTGTTCATTTCGTTCGTATGAGAAATGGGTAGATAAATAAGATGATTGGGTGTTTTCTGTCAATTGCGTAACCAGGATCAACATCGATGGCAAATTCGTATATCGTATGAGATGGTGTGTCGTTGTAGAAGGCTCCAAATGTAATGTTGCTATCTATGTGTATGGTGCGTACTTGAATGATATCCACAGGTAAATCGGATGCGTAATGCAAGTTGGGTTTGAGAAGAGTAGATGAAAAAACCAGTATATGAGCCAAGCTATTTGCAAGTCGGAAATCAATCGAGTGTTCCAAACAAAATATTTCGCTTTTCAGCGTATTATCGTTCGGTTTGAGATAGAAAAATTCCAGGGGATTTTCCTTGTACATTTTAGGCACAATATATTTGCTTATTAAAGCTTCAATGTCACCAATTTCGTAAGATCCAAAAGGGATATCGATACTTTTTTGTTTAGTTTTATCATCGTTTTCGTAATAATAGAATTTCGTGCCTTCTTCAATGTTCGGTATACTGAGCAAAGCCAAAATGTATTCTGAATCGGAATCCAATCGAATGGGTGGATTGAAATCGATGAAAATTATCGAAGAACGACTCGTTAGAGTTAATATCATAAAACGACTGATACATTTCCCACATGTACACACAAATAATGAATTGAAAACAACAACTACAAAAACAATATTTTGAATTATTTATTCCTACAATAATAACATTCTTTTTGTGAGCTAACAGGACCATGATACATTACATTTTGTAGTGATGACGCAGTTGACACCACCTCATGTCGATAATAGATGAAACATGGTAAACGAATCTGCAAAGCGAATCGATGTTGGTAGTCCTTTGGTAATCTATGCCAAACATCCAATAATTCCCAAGGTTCGGCATTCTCAATCAAATAGTCAATCGATAGAGTTTTCAATCCAGCATCGGTTAAATCCCGTATTCCTCTGAACATTTTTGCAGACAGAAGTAGAAAGTGAAGGCACAGATGTCCGCAATTACTCTGGTCAAAATTTTGATACTGATCATTGTTATATGTGATCGTTATACCCCTTCCAAAAAATCATATCAGTTCCATCGGAGGTTTGAGATTACCCAAACTATCAGAATTTTGTACAGCATTGCCGTTTTTGATGTAAGCTACCCAATGAGTACCTGTATTCAATCGATAATCCAAGTTCAATACAGCACATTCTCGAAGCCAAGGACCACACATTGGCAACGCATCACGCATAAAGACTCCACGACAATGTGGTATTTTTAATTGATTGGCACACTTTTGAATTTCCGAATCATATAATGCTCTATGGGGTAGCTACAGTAGGGGTATTTTTGTTGCTTTTTCAAGTATAGGCCTCGTCCTTTGCGTTGATGTTGTCTTTTATAGTAACGTTGATCTTCTTCGAGTTTCTTTTTGGCATTTTTTGCATCTATCACTGTTTTTGCGATGGCGCTCGCTCCGCCTGCCAACGAACCCAAAGCTAAAAGGCCTGCAAATATAAGTATGAGTGGTAGGATTTCTCCAGATTTTGCTTCGAATGGAATAACTCGCGGTATAGGTATCTTCTTACGTCCTCCAGTTTAATGAACGGTCATTTTTGCCGCCTCTACAGCCGACGCCGCATATTTCTTCACGTCATTCGTCATAGGCTTCCAGTTTTTGATTATATTTTGCAAAATGCTGCGTCGAAATGATTTCACACCCATTCTCAATTTCCGTTTGGACTTCATTACTCCGGTGACGAATACAGCGCTCGCCTTCTCGCCAAGTGTTGCGTTTTTAGATTTCACTCGTTGCCACGCCTTTTCTTCGAGAGCTTCATCAGCTCGATATCTAGCTTCAAGAAACGTATCTTGCGAATATGCCAAGTCGTGTTGTTTACAAGCTGAGTCTAGTGGATTAATACCAGGATCGCCTCGTTCAAGACGTTCTTGTAGTTTCGTACCAGGACCGCAATACTGATAGCCAGGTAAGTGTAATATTCGAATGGTAGCTTATTGACGATATCTTCTCCGTGATAAGTCAACATTTGGAATGATGGATGACGTCAATGTGCATGCTACATATTGAAGCGAATCTATCGATTATCGATCAGAACATGAAAGTCGTTCCGCAAGACAATAGACAACTTGGACTATTCGGATGATGGCGTCAAGTATCGAAATAAACACGGCAAGTTGTTGCCAAATTCGTTTCGCGCCATCATATGTGGTCCGTCAGGGTGTGGAAAAACCAACACAGCATTATCGATATTATTTCATCCGAATGGAGACAAATTTAAAAATTTCTACGTGTACTCAAAATCATTGTATCAGTTGCTTCGGAAGATATTGGAAAAACCAAAGGAGTCGATTATTTTCCATTTTGAGACAACAGAGAAATTATAAACGCTAAACGAAATCCCATATTCGATGATGTAGCCTGCGATGGTCAGCAGAAAATTCGCGGATATTATTCTATGTGCCGACATGAGGACATTGATTCCATCTATCTGTGTCAGACGTATTCCAAGATATTCAAATAATTGATACGCGACAATTGCAACATGCTTGTATTGTTTAGGCAAGACGAAATGAATTTGAAACATGGAACATAAAATTCAAGAGAATCTGTGCCGAATGTTGGCGTGACAAGTATGGAACTTTTATCATTGTCAAGGAATATGATTTGAATGCGGGGCGATATCGAAAAGGCTTCGACAAGTACATAAGTATATGTGAATAGATATGGAAACGTAATTTGTCAATATGAAACCGCCCAGTAAAGAAGTCGATGTTGTGCGCAAGAACAAAATTGAAGAAATATCAAAAAGTATTACAAAAAAGTATCTAGCTCTGAAATTGGAAAAGTCTGAAGAGGATGAGTCGTTGACTCCTTTTAACGTGGTGGTGTCACCAAGAAGGAAGAGAAAGAGGAAATGAAGAAGGAACCGTTCGATCAATCTCGAGCATTTGAAGAAACACAATTTTTAACACTCGTAGATGTTGCTGAAACGGGAAAGGATCATGATGAGGTATTCCACTAGTCACCATCACCACCATCACCATAAATGAAAAATATTTCAGAGGAGAGTATAATGGAGTACCTGGAGCAATATTACCCCTATCGCACAATTTTGTCATTCAACATTGGGCTAAAGACGATTCGATTGATAAAATATGCGGACCAGTTTATGACGAGTCCTCTTCAAAAAGGATCCTCGGTAGAAAGTACATTGACTTTGATGAAGGTGGAATTATCACAACGGAAGGACTTTCTTTCAAAGGAACTCCAGGACTATATAATTTAATTTTCATCGATGAACCTGAAGACTATAATGAAGAGGATCGAGCCTCCTATAAAGGTCTTTTAGAGGTAACGCAAGCCCACCTGAATGCCAGAGGATCTATGGAGGA
Source organism: Leptinotarsa decemlineata (assembly GCF_025532065.1). Lineage (NCBI taxonomy): Eukaryota > Metazoa > Arthropoda > Insecta > Coleoptera > Chrysomelidae > Leptinotarsa > Leptinotarsa decemlineata. Next base: position 1,525,516 of record NW_027412603.1, on the reverse strand, counting down.
ACTCAAAAATGGAAATGGTTCGATATAATTAGATCTATGTTTCTATATATAATGAGAAGCCCTTCGAGTATGTGTATTGATATGATTTGAACGAGTCATGCGATAGATTGAAGCTGCTTATAGCTTCGAAAAAAGCTGGAAATTCTTCCTCTTACGACAGCGAAATCACAGCTATATTCAATGAACTCAGAGGAGCCAACATTATTTAATAATAAACGATTCAATATGAGATGTATTTTGTTATTAAAAATATAATGCGATAAAACATTCATTTTTGTCTCGAAAAACGCATTGACAATTCCGCCAAATTTCGACGCGTTAAAATAGACAGTTTTGTCATTTAAATCGCCTTGAAAAAAATGCATTTTTTCAGTCACATTTCTTCTAAAAACCCATATGATTCGCTTTGCAACGCATCACGGAAAATGATGCAGGAATGACATGAGAACCGTTAAAAAAATGTTGAGAATTTACCGCGATAAAACATACATTTATGTCGCGATTATTGCATGGAATATTTTGCAAAACTTCAATGCGTTGAAACGGTCATTTGAGTTGCGGAAACCACATTGAGATAGTACATATCACTAGATTTATATCTAGATATTGAATTCGATAGAAAAATTCAAGCAGTTAATGCCGACATTTTGCAAACGACTCAACATGCTACGGAACAATTCCAAAAGTTGCATGAAAAATTCAACCGTCAATATGAAATGGATATCGAACGTATCGACACCGATTTATCAAAGGATTGAAAGAACTCACCACTTTGCTTCACGGAAAGAATGCCAAAATTTTGCAATCTATGCAGCAAACTGATATTTTGACCGAGAAAATGGATAGTATGTAGTATGGATCGTATGTATGGACAGTATGTGATCGTATGGAAATTGGCCTTCCTTAGTGATAAGCTCGAATTTCTCATCATTCAATTCTGCAAATTCTTTTTCCAATTTTTTCAAATCATTTACATTCAGTGTGGAAACCAACTCGTCGAGACTGGCTCCCATAAAACGATAAGAATCTATAAATCTGAATTTGATGCTAGTTTCGCAATTGTATTGGTTGAATGAAATTTATTTATCTTTGTTGATGGGAAGTATGCTCACACGTCCTCTTTGGCTACAGCTCTTATGATAAAATGACTATCATAACCAGAAAGATTATGGAAAGAAATGGGTACGATAGAAAGCTTTTTGAACGATGAATTGCAAGCCTGATGACTACATCCCCGAAACGCCCCTGTGAAGTGATCATGATCGCGCACGATAACATCTTTGGGGGTGAACGGCATTTCGCAAATATGACAAGTCGTTGCAACACTAATACTATTCGAAGGTATTACCGTCGGCACTGAATTCTTTATTTTTGACTGAACGAATTTTGCGAAGCTAGCCATTTCATCGGTAAACCATTGTATACAATCGTCACCTCGATGGCTATTAAATTTGGACAAACTGTCATCATAAGAACATTTCAAGTAGTAGCCTAAACTGAAAGCTTTATGTTTTTGAAATTCCCTACATTTGTCCGAAATCTTTTTCTCGCAATTTTTGACTGATTCAAAATCAGCTTATGAAGCGAAAGGACATTTTTGTTCATATACATAATTTCGGAATTCAACATGATCAAATTTTGGAAATGAAATTCCACATTCGTTTATATTTTCACATAAAACAATATGTTCATCCAATTTCTGCTGACTCGAGAAATAATTGATACATCGATCACAGAAAAACTCATGTCCTCTATGATTATTCATTTGTTTTGAAAATAATCTAGACATATGTTCAATATAGCAATAGTGGTATTTGATTCCACAGTCATCTGTATCTTGAGGTAAAGCTTCATACTCATTCAATTTAGGAAAATATACATTTCAAATTGATAGTAAATGAACATGTTTATACGATTTATTTTTAGTTAATCGTTTAGGTACTACTTCGTAAAATGTCTTTTCTTTGACAACATTCATTTCTAAACTATATACATTCACAGAAATATCATTTTGTTTTTCAAATTTTGTGTGCAGCGAATCGGCATAGACATTTCAAAACCCTTTATATTCAAAACCATATTATAATTTGGATATGAAGATGCACGTGGAACGGTTCTTTCGGGAGGTTTCAAACCACTTACGATTGCTCTGAAGACACATGCATTATTTTGATTATCAAGATTCACACATGCATACTTGTTTGCAATTTCTCGGGGCAAATGTATGAATGATGCACCGTTGCCCATTTCATATTTATTGATTGCTACCTCAAGCAAAAGAATTTCTCCCAATGCCCAACCAGAGCCTTGTTCCTGAAATTCATCGAGTTCATTCAAAATAACATCCACAACATGTTCATTGTACCAAGCAGACAAATATATCCCCAAATCATTGATGATTTCATTACGAGTATTGAAATATTTTCTATGAATAATTTCCCCGTCATTCGAAGTTTTGATGAAATCACCCAACAATGGCATGTTCACTTGGAGGCATTGCATCTCCTTCGAAATTTTGAAAATTCTAGAAAAAGGAAAATTACATTCACATTTTCCCATTCAACTCTACTGCTTCGTTTCAAACCTGATCCAATATACTTATCGTTTTTCATATCATTCATCATACATCTAATACGTTTCAATTTACCAATTTTACTAATGATTTTCTTTTTTTCTCCTACTGAAAATTTAATTTTTTTCATTGCCACACTTTTTAATATGCCTACTAATCAAATTCAACGACGTTCGTGCGACGGAACTTCGATAATTTTGTTTAATTACTTCAAGCAATTCATCAATTTGCTATAAAGTTTTTGGAAACACTAATTTCAACTTACAAAAAAAAGTTTTTCCTGCGACGAATACACAAATGGATGCTTGCTGAACGCTACAAACGGAAGCTTGAAGTACTACTCGGTAGATGGGCTGGAAAACTCGAACCTTGGCTAAATGTGGTGAAGTGATGAACGGAGATGATTCTCAAAGGAAAGCTTGATGAAAAATTTTTCTATTGTACTGAAGGGCGGAGGTTATATAACTATCTAGAAAATGAAGAAGAAAAATCAATTTGAAATCACAAATATTACCACTTACAAAGAAAAACAATGAAAAAGAACCTCAGTTTTCCCCGTATTGATCAGCCTTCTGAACACGATGGTATACTTTTCTTTTTCGAAATGATTCATAAATCCCTCGTAGGTCTTTGTAACTCTCTGCGGTAGAAACGTTATATGCTTCTCCAACTCGAGCAGTACTGTCTTTCCAAATTTCGTCTGCACGATTCGGGCTGAAAAAATTTTCTGTGGCTCTTCTAGCGAAAAATTTTGAAGTTTCTCCACAGGTTTCTTATTCTTTGTGTCTACGAGAAAAATTCCGTTAATTTTGTTCAGATCCATCTACAACAATAAATTCAACAAATTGAAAGGAAATGAAATTTTCTCATAATTCGAATTGAGAGAAAATTGAATTTTTTGTTTGCAGAAACACACACAATTTTGGACGAAAATTTTGAAAACATTTTACGGAAAACGAGATATTTCGATTTTGAAATGAAAAACACATAATTTCAAACAAAAAATTTGAAGACTTCCTGAAATATTTATAAATACGCACACACACATCTTGGAAAATGAAATCTTTCGGTTTTGAAATGAAAAATGGAATTTTTTATTTGCAAAAACACATGCAGTTTTGAACCGAAATTTTGAAAACATTTTACGGAAAACGAAATATTTTGGTTTTGAAATTAAAAATGAAGTTTTTTGTTTAGACACACAATTTCGAGCAAAAATTTTGAAAACATTTCACGAAAAACGAGATATTTTGTATTTCAAATTCCAGAACACATAATTTCAAACAAAAATTTTGAAGACTTTCTGAAATAATTACAAATACGTAAAAACTTTTTGGAAAACGTAATATTTCGGTTTTGAAATGAAAAATTAAATTTTCCGATTACACTTACACTGAAGTACACAATTTTGAGAACATTTTACGAAAAACGAGATATTTTTTATTTCAACTTCCAAAATACATAATTTCAAAGAAAAATTTTTGAGACTTTCTGAAATAATTATAAATACGTACAAACATCTTGGAAAACGTAATATTTTAGTTTTGAAATGAAAAATTAAGTTTTTCGATTACACTCACACTGTAGTACACAATTTTGAAGAAAAATTTTGAAATGAAAAACGAAATTTTTCGATTACACACAGGATTTTGTGCAAAAATTTTGAGAACATTTCACGAAAAAAGAGATATTTTGTATTTCAAATTTCATAACACATAATTTCAAACAAAAATTTTGAATACTTTTCGAAGTAATTATAAGTACCTACAAACACCTTGAAAAACGAAATATTCCGGTTTTGAAATGGAAAATGAAATTTTTCGAACACACATACGCAATTTCGACCAAAAGTTTTGAAAACTTTCTGAAATAATTATAAATACGTACACACACATCTTGGAATAGGAAATATTTCAGTTTTGAAATTAAAAATGACATTTTTCGATTAAACCAACACTGTATTACACTATTTTGAACAGAAATTCCGAAAGCTCTTCAGTTGAAATATTTTACTGAGTTTCGCATATAAAATACATGATAAGACATTGTTTTCGAAACAAATTTCGTACTTACATCTGTTTATTGAAGATAATGCACACACAAACGCAACAAAAGCACAGTAATAACTGATGAGGCAACCGTTTTCATGCAGATGGCCCAATAACCGTAGCAAACATCCGCCTCATACTCCCCCATATCATATTTCATCTTCGACTCGAAATGTGAAATAAAACGAATATTTTAATTGGTGATCTCAATATCTCAAGATTGATTTACAACATACACAATTTTAAGACAACGATAAAAATAAAATAAATACAAAAATAAAAATTAATTGGCGCTCCGGGGCGACTTCATTGTTTCCAGTGGCGCATTTGCTTTTTCAGCTGCAGGAAAACCCGGAAAAACCTGCAGCACCACATCATCTGAAGATCTTGATCCAACAATGTCCTTTCTCTCATAAAACAAAATGTAGGGTGTCTCCAGAGGCTCCAATAAATTCAATGCATCGCCAGAACACTTCGTGACACGACTATCGTCAAACTTAGTCAAACTTAAATCAGTCCGTTTCTTCTTTGACCAAGGCGTAATAATGACCACATTCAACGCCAGAACCACAGTGAACAATGACTGCATGAATATTATAACAGTGGTCTGCTAGGTTGAAATGTTCATCTATTTCGAACCTTCCAAAGAGTGTCTTGCTTCCGTTAGAGGTTGAGTCTTGTTTGAAAATCATCAGTGTTATTATTAAATTGACTGGTGCCTCAGCTATACTTGTTTCCTTATAACAGTCAGTTAGTTTGGCGCATGTTTGACAATACAGTCGATCATCACCTGTTAAAAATTCCATTTTCAGATGATTTAACAATGAGCTTTGCACGGACTGGTAATTAGTCGTATTAAGAAAAGCTAGATGAATTCACATAAGTTTTCAGTACTTCGTGAACCTTTACCACAAAGTAAACAAGTGAGGATTTTTTCAGCAAAAGATTTACAAACACAAGACGAATATTTGGTAATATTCAACTATTTATTATTTGAACAAAATTTATATATATATATATATATATATATATATATATATATATATATATATATATATATATATATATATATATATATATATATATATATATATAAATATGAAAGTTATTGAGTGTCTTGATATAGAAACAGAAGTTAATATCGGACATAGCACTCATGAAAGTGGCAAACCATAGACACGTGTTTCGGGCTTTTAGCCCATCATCAGTATGGTGCAGCCAAGTGTAAGGATGGGCAACACTTGGTTACCAAAAGATAAAAATACAAATGCACGGAGCCACCAACAGGAGCCAACCGCACATTTGTGGTTTCAGTTGATAGATCTCGTGTTCACAAGAAAACTATCAAAGACACCACGGAGGCAGCTATAGCTACCTGCGTGACATCGTGGTCCAGGAAATTATACAAATATGAAAGTTATTGAGTGTCTTGATATAGAAACAGAAGTTAATATCGGACATAGCACTCATGAAAGTGGCAAACCATAGACACGTGTTTCGGGCTTTTGGCTGCACCATACTGATGATGGGCCAAAAGCCCATCTCTATTTGTATTTATCCTGGACCCGGATGTCACGCAGGTAGCTATAGCTGCCTCCGTGGTCATGTTAGATGTAGCCTGGGAATTCTAGGTCTTCTAACTGGAACCGCAAATGTGCGATTGGCTCCTGTTGTTGACTCCGTGCGTTTGTGTTGTTTCCTGATTTCGGCAAACAAGTGTTTCCCATCTTTACACTTGGCTGCACCGCGCTGATGAGGCCAATAGCCAGAAACACGTGTCCGCGGTTTGCCCCCCTTTTTTGTGTGTTGTGTCCACAAATTGTTTAATTTTTGTATATATATATATATATATATATATATATATATATATATAATATATATATATATATATATGTATATATATATATTATATATATATATATATATATATATATATATATATATATATATATATATATATATATATATATATATATATATATATATATATATAGATGAATGAGTTTTTTAATCGGACATAGCACTCAAGGAAGTGGCAAACCATAGACACGTGTTTCGGGCTTTTGGCCCATCATCAGTATGGTGCAGCCAAGTGTAAGGATGGGCAACACTTGGTTACCAGAAGAAATAAATACAAATGCACGGAGCCACCAGCAGGAGCCAGCCGCACATTTGTGGTTTCACTTAATAGATCTTGTGTTTACAAGAAAACTATCAAAATCACCAAGGAGGCAGCTATATTTATATTATATTATTTATTTATTATTTATATTATTTCCTGGACCCGGATGTCACGCAGGTAGCTATAACTGCCTCCGTGGTGATTTTGATAGTTTTCTTGTAAACACAAGATCTATTAAGTGAAACCACAAATGTGCGGCTGGCTCCTGCTGGTGGCTCCGTGCATTTGTATTTATTTCTTCTGGTAACCAAGTGTTGCCCATCCTTACACTTGGCTGCACCATACTGATGATGGGCCAAAAGCCCGAAACACGTGTCTATGGTTTGCCACTTCCTTGAGTGCTATGTCCGATTAAAAAACTCATTCATCTATATCAAGACACTCGATAACGTTCGTATTTATATATATATATATATATATATATATATATATATATATATATATATATATATATATATATATATATATATATATATTTATATATATATAGAGAGAGACGAAACGTCGACTATCGAATAGTACACAACGGATGAACACCCGGAAAAACAACACATCATATTCTACCATATATATATATATATATATATATATATATATATATATATATATATATATATATATATATATATATATATATCAATATTGATGTCATCATCTAGGCACTACTCAAATCTCTTTGTTTTGAGTCGTTGCTGACTAGTTAGGAATGAAAACTGTTATTCTTGTGAAAGTTCTTGTCTAGAGTCAATAAGTAGAAATAAATTTCACTTAAGTGATCAATGTCTGTTCTTTTGTTCATACAATTGTTATTTTCAAAAATAAAGGACATTTCTAGAAAGACCTCTTAACTAAAATTTATTCAGTGGTTAACACTTTCATTGAGTTATAATCCATATAGTGGTCAAACTTATTCACATGGTCTGCTAAAGAGCATCTTTCTGGTTGTAATCTATAGTCACTTTTGTGCGAAGTAATTCCAGCACCTAATAATCGTGAAGTTTGGCCAACATATATCTTATCACATTATTGACACGGAATACTATAAACAACATTCACCTGATGTATTAATGGGACCTTGTCTTTGACATTGCTATGTATTGTCTTCATGGTAAACACTGTTTTGTTGGCTATTTTCATGTTCAATAAACTCTGAAATATCCTAGATAGTTTGGGAGTGATCTCCTCAATGAAGGGTAAGGTTGTAAAAATGTATTGGATTGGGGCATCACTAGTTATATTGTCATTGATAGAATGGGTAGTTACATTGGTAATCAAATTATTGTTTATTAGAGATGTTGGTGTATTGAACAAAATATTATTTATCAGCCGAATGGGATAAAAATTTTCTATGGATATATTTGAAAGAATTTCAAGGTTTTTATTGTGGAAACTTGAATCCGAGATTTTTAGCACTCTATTTTTCACTTGTTTAACTAAGTTCACTTTCATAGGATGTTTGTGATACGATATGTAATTCATGAATCTACCTGAGCTGCAAGGTTTTCTGTACCAGTCAATTGAGACTCTGTTATCTGTTGTTCTGATGAACTTTGTATCGAGGAACGGTACTGACTGCAAGTGATTGAAACCGAACATCACGTTTCTAAACAGATCCTCATTATTGCGTAGACGCGGGTGATAATCAGTTCGAACATTCAAACGACTGGGTAGTGAGTTAGCATTTGAACAAATTCAAATTTGATCGACAAAAAATAACAAGTAATTTTTTTTAATTCAAAGACCACTACAAAGAGGTTTGCAAGAGCTTCAAAATGAGATTTCACTCGACTCCAACTGCCTTCGAAATATTTTAGGTTGAACCTCAATCAGGCTTTGGTATGTAAATCATAAAGCCAGAATCAGAAATCAATAAGTTCCTATTCATTTCTAGAATGTTAACGAAATTCCTAATTACCGCTTTGTTTCGTTTTGATTTGGTCATGTATATCTTTTTTTGCAGGTGGATGATTGGGCTTGTGACGAAAATAACTAAGGAAAAATTAGAAATCGCAGATCTTTATATCACACTAGACCAAGATAAATCTAGACTTCTAGGAGATACTTTGGAAAAAAACTGGGAAGATGAAATAGCAAGAGCGAAACTGGAAAATGGAAAACCTAGTCTCATAAGATCTCTCTACAAAACATTTTTCATTACTTATATGTTATGGGGAATACCATTCTTCATCCAGAATGTAATTTTCAGGTAAATTTGAGTTTTTTCCATTTTCACCAGATTTTATCACAATAGGTTCAGCAATGACAGTAAGAGTTTCCTGCAAAAAATTCTTTTCAACCCGAAAATATATTACGGATCGGTTAATAATTCATTTACGAGTTTCTACATTCTCAGGTGCATTGCCCTATTTATGACAGCAATATTCCAATTTTGAACAGAATTGGAATTTCTGTGTAGTCAAAAGTTACTAATATGAGAGTAGTTTTCTAATTCGATAGAAAACTATCAACATTTCAAGATTCACTGTTCTGATAATCGAGTGTACCAAGATATATTGATATTCAAATTGAATTCGAAAGTACCCAGTGTATTTGTTAATTCTTGCATATTTGTGTTTGTTTTCTATCATTCACTCTCTCGAAGAAACGTCGTGTCCGTTTCCTATCGATAGTTGCGTCACAAAAATCAAGTCATGATGAATAAACAATTCTTGGTCATATTTCTATCCGATTTCAAATTGCAATTCAAATGATATATTGAACAATGAAATTAGTATATTAGCAGAGTTTTTTGATGGTGGAATTGATTTCTGAAATATTCCTTTTTATGAATAAAATAATGTTTCATACTTTGTTTCATACTTTGTTTCACCTGAATGACTCAGTAACATCTCAATCAGAATTAAAATTCAAGACGAAAATTGTCTATGTACTCGAAACAAATCAGCTCATCGTTCAGTTTTCATTATTTCATCATCTACAGTACCGAACAAGTGCAAAAGGTCATGATCATCTATTCATGGAAAATGAGATGGTGTCCAGGTTATTGTATTTGGAGAGACTTGAGTGTTGATAGAACTTTGGGTTGATATCCGAGACTATACACAAAAATATAAAAAGAAGTTTACCCGGGAAGAAAAGGAAATTTTGCTACCTGCACTGAATCATATTCGTAATGAAATGCTTTTTGAATAATCAACAGGAATGGAGACATGGTAATTACCAATTGAATGAAACCAGAGACTTAAACAATTACAGTTCATTAATAGTTCAACTTGATATTGAAATATTGATAGGTACATGATGAGTTGATCTACTCTCAGTTGAATAATTAATGGATTAAACGACTTACCTTAAGGAGGTTCAATCCAAATTATATGAACATGTTTGTTCTCCAATATATAACACACTATAGTATATTCTCGTCCCACGATCGTGTCACAACATTTTAAAGATAAGTTTTTTCCTCCAGTACATGTCTCACCCGCCCGTTTCTTGCCTACTCTGCCTCGCTTGACTCATTATTCGTAGAAAAAAGATCGCAAATTGGATTGTGGGAGACCTACAAATCATTCCTAGGGTGGGAAGTTATATATTGGAGAACAAACATGTTCATATAATTTGGATTGAACCTCCTTAAGGTAAGTCGTTTAATCTATTAATTATATCACACGTTTGTTCTCCAATATACAGGGTCCTGCAACAGTGGCGCGGTGTTCCATATCTCTATATAGGAAGCAGATAGGAATCTAATTTTCTATAATATTACCTTATTGCTCGAGCTCGACAAAATAAAAATATTGGCGGTCACACAGGGTGTTCGATTTTTTCTGGGCGGATCCCAACTGTGTCTTTTTAAATGGCAACCTATATTTTTTATCGCTTTTTCGGTTTCTTCATAGAAAATAAAATAAACTTTATGTATATCTGCACTTCGAAAATATTGATGGTTTTCGAGATATCTAGCATGACAGGTTTTTTTTTCCAATATTCGTCACTCAGAATATTTGAAATTATAAAGTGGTGCCAAGTCCAGTTGAAATTTTTTTTTGGTCGAATATTCTACATTGGTAACTCTCTCAAACGATATATCTGAAATCGACCTGTGATATACAGGGTATGAAAAACCGCTTGCCAAATATTGTAAATGAAAATTTGCAAAATCTTCCTTATATTAAATGGAACACCCTGTATATTATTGATCCATAAGAAGCGCCAACAAAACCTCTACAAATTTCATCAAGTATTCCCTATGGCTAAGTTCAATAGTTTTTCTTAAATGAGCATTTCTTTCGAAAAATGGTCATTTTTTCAAAGCGAAATCCATTTGACGACTGATAAGAATATACAAAAAATACCCTTTCCTTAAAATATCGCCCATTCCTAAAATTACCTGTTGCTAGATAAACAAGTTGCGAATTACACCACAAAATGGACGTTCTTGAATAGTTACAATAATTTCAAAAATCTCGGAATTTGTGCCATATTCTTTCGGTCTAAAACAACCTTTCAGCGAATGAAATATTTATTGGAAATCAAGTAGTCTGGCAAATGACAGAACAAAATATTTGGCTGCAAATGAATATTGAAATTTTTAGTCAATCGTGAAGTTGAACTGTCGGTATAATTTCATCAGAATGTTGTTATCAAAAAGTGATTTGATTGATATGATTTTCATATTAGGTGAATCAGACAGGAATTGTTTATTGGCAAGTAGAATTTATTCTCAACGGTATCCAGATGGAAGGCATCCAGATGAAAGATCTTTCCGAAAGGTCTTGGGACGATTCGTTGAAACTGGATCTATTAATTATTCCAAACATGAGCGCATCAAGCCAGGTACTAATGAAAATAATGAATTGCAAGTTCTTCTTGCTGTTGAAGAAGATCCTAGTAGGAGTCAACGACAAATTGGGGAAATAGTGGATATAAGTGAGAGATCAGTGCAACGAGTATTGAAGAAACATCGCTTGCATCCATACCACGTTCAGTTACATCAAGAACTACTGTATGCTGATTTCGAGAAAAGAGTGAGATTTTGCAATTGGGCCATGAACAAAATTCGTCGAAACGAATATTTTTTCAATAATATTTTATGGTCGGATGAATCGACATTCCAAAAAAATGGATTTGTAAATCGACATAATTACCATTATTATGCGACAGAAAATCCTCACTTATTGAGGCAGGTGGATTATCAACATAGGTGGTCGATAAATGTCTGGGGAGGCATCATTGGAGAATATGTAATTGGTCCATACTTTTTTGAGGGACATATGAATGGTGCAATGTATCTCAATTTCTTACGAAATGATTTACCAGGTTTGTTAGATGATATTCCTCTTGACCTCCGCAATAGAATGTGGTTACAACATGATGGTGTACCTGCTCACTATTCGGCAGAAGTGAGAGATCATCTAAATGAAGTATTTCCCAATAAATGGATAGGACGGAATGGGCCTGTACGGTGGCCCGCTAGATCACCAGATTTGACGAAACTAGATTTTTTCTTATGGGGATACATAAAAAATATGGTTTACGTTGAGCCACCAACTTCTCCCGAAAATATGCGACTTAGAATAACGAATGCTTTTCGCAGCATTACACCAGCTGTCTTGCGCAGGGTAGAACAGTCTTTCAACCATAGACTTCAGCTCTGCATTCAAGAAAATGGAAGACATGTTGAACATATTTTATAAAAGTTTCATTATCAACCTTAATTAAACTCTCCCTTTTGTAGTTTTGTAATTTGCCAGTTGACAAATTTGAATATCTAGAACTCAAGCTCTGAATGAATATAATAACATGAAAAAAATAGTTATTTATAATGTTTCTTTCTTTTAACTTGTTTGGTTTGATATTGCACGATTTATGAGTTAAATTCTGCATCCAATGAAAAAATAATTTTCCATTTAGCAAAAAGTGATAGGTACATACATTTATTTCGTTAAAAAATATTTGTTTGGACACCTTCTAATGTACAAAATTGAAACAAGATATCTTTCGTATATCAAATGGATTTCCCTTTGAAAAAATGACCATTTTTCGAAAGAAATGCTCATTTAAGAAAAACTATTGAACTTAGCCATAGGGAATACTTAATGAAATTTGTAGAGGTTTCGTTGGCGCTTCTTATGGATCAATAATATACAGGGTGTTCCATTTAATCTAAGGAAGATTTTGCAAATTTTCATTTACAATATTTGGCAAGCGGTTTTTCATACCCTGTATATCACAGGTCGATTTCAGATATATCGTTTGAGAGAGTTACCAATGTAGAATATTCGACAAAAAAAAATTTCAATTGGACTTGGCACCACTTTATAATTTCAAATATTCTGAGTGACGAATATTGGAAAAAAAAACCTGTCATGCTAGATATCTCGAAAACCGTCAATATTTTCGAAGTGCAGATATACATAAAGTTTATTTTATTTTCTATGAAGAAACCGAAAAAGCGATAAAAAATATAGGTTGCCATTTAAAAAGACACAGTTGGGATCCGCCCAGAAAAAATCGAACACCCTGTGTGACCGCCAATATTTTTATTTTGTAGAGCTCGAGCAATAAGGTAATATTATAGAAAATTAGATTCCTATCTGCTTCCTATATAGAGATATGGAACACCGCGCCACTGTTGCAGGACCCTGTAACACACTGTAGCTGTTAAAAGTATCTAGCGATCTTTTAGAAAGTGTTTACCCAGTAATTTCAGACACAATTTTATATTTGCAGAATATTCATTTCCAATATATAACAGTAATGGGTGAATAACAATCTTAGTCTAAAAAATATGACTAAATGGATTCTCCTATATATACTTATTCTTATTTTATTAAAGAAATTATATCATTAGCAAAATTCGATTTAACACTTCTATTATAGAATTTGTTAAATATTTTCGATTTTTCTGACCAACCCGCAGTTTTTCTAATTGTCTCTACGTCTGTACCAACACGGACAGCTGCAGAAGTTGCGGCATGTCGAGTTAAATGGCTTTTCAAAATATTGATATCAATACCACTTTACTCTAGAACACTTTTAATCCACCTACTTACGGTTTGTGATGAAGCATTGTGATAAGGTCTCTTATGTGTTAGAAGAAGCATTTCATTTTCTTCATTGGTTCTAAACGGTTTGGTTATTTGTAAATAATGTAATAGGGTGGATGCCACACAAAGTTCAGGTTTTTCGTTAAAAAATGGAAAAATTATGAGAGGTTGTTCCCTATTTGGTGCACTAGTTTTCAAGACACTGGATACCAGAATTTCAATTTTTTCGTTTTCATAAAGATGTATGTCTGATATTTTGATTTTTGTTAGAGTCTGAACTCTTGCAGCTGAAGTTAATGCCATGAGCATGCTGAGCTTCAGAGAAACGTCTACTAGGGTTAATTGTGGTGAGGGGTATAATTTCTCAAGATATAACAAAACTTGACTGGGATCCCAAGTATAAGAGTATTTAGGAAAAACTGGCTTGATTTTGAAGACCCCTTTCAAAAATCTTCGTATAATTTTTCCATCTGATTCCGAAAAAAAAGAAAAGAAGAGAGAGCTGAGCGATGAGTATTCAACGTTGGGTAGGATGCTCCTTTATTGAGTTCATTTTGTAAAAATTCCAAAACGTGTTCAACAGATGGTTTGAATTTATCAATTCCTAAAGAATTTGTGAATTGCCACCATTTTGAAAATGATGAGTTGTATTGTTTTTGAGTGTTTTTACTAAGTGAGGATATCATTGTAGAAATGCTCGGTTCAGGAACATTTTTCAATGCGAACGACCTCCGTATAATTTCCCTGCAGCCAGGGTAAGGCTCTTGTGCATAGGATGTGGTTTCCTGAAAGGAGACACAAGAAGTGACTTTTCAGGTCCAAAATATAAAATATCTGAAACAAGCAAGTTTTGGAAAAGCGGGTACCATGGTTGTGAAGGCCAGAATGGACCACCATGATTACTTCAGCTTTTTCCAAAACTATTTTGCTCAAAACACGTGATATCAGAGGAAATGGTGGGAATGCATAGCCGCAGGTGTTCGACCATGAGATTGTAAAAGCATCTACCGCTATTGATTCAGGGTCTCTGTGTCATGATATAGAGGTTTTACATTTTTTATTAATATATGATGCAAATAAGTCAATTTTGGGTTCACCAAAACTTTTTCTGATTATTTCATAAATCCGACTATTCAAGGAATACTCAGTATCTGTTACTAAAAGTCTTGAAGCTTTGTCTGCTAGGAAATTTTCTCTTGTATTAATGTATGAGGCCAACACCACAATTTTCTGTTTTTCGCACCATTCCCAAATTTTAAAAGTTATGGAATTCAAATATTTGTATTTAACTCCCCCCATTCTGTTAATCAGTGAAATTGCTGTGGTGTTGTCGATACGAAGTAAAATACGACAATGTGTTTTATCTTTGGCAAAACATTTTAGTCCATAATAAGCGGCAAGCAATTCGAGGTAGTTAATATGCATTTCTTTTTCTTTCATGTTCCAGAAACCATTTGCGGTTTCCGCATTTGAGATTGCGCCCCACCCCGTTAGCGATGCATCTGAGTAAATTTCTAGTGCATAATCAGAGATTTGGAAATGGTGCACCTCAGACTGCTTCAGTTGTGAAATTCACCATTCAATTTCTGGTTGTAAAGATGGGTGTAACAACATTTGAGAAGAATAATCGCCTCCCGTGTTCTTCAGAGCTAGATATGTTTGCCTTATTAAACTTCTTGTATGCATTAACCCATATGTGACCGCTGGACAGACCGATATGAGTTTGCCTATCAAGTGCACCAACTCACGAATCTGACACATTGTCCTATTTCTATAAATACAGTGTTTTTATTAATTTAAGTTTTTTATCCATCGGTGAAGAGATGGACATATCAAATGAGTTGAAAATAAAACCCAAAAACTGACACTCCCTGGATGGTGTCAAACAACTTTTTTCAAAATTTATTACAAATCCCAATTTTTGTAAAAGATTTTTTGTAAATTTTGTATTACTTATGCCCGTATGCACCGTGTACACTTAATCGGGATTAAAGGTGTAATCTAGATAAATGCTTTAATTTACCATGCACCGTACTAAAAGTCGGGCTTAAGCTTTCGAAAATCTAATCCTCCGTTTTTCATGGATTAAACTTGGATTAGTCTGAAGAAACGATTTTTCTAACCTGAAAATAAAAGTGTTTATATTATTTTGCGTTCTTTCTCTTACAAAAAACTCAATTATTTATAAAGCAATAATGGAAATCGAAGATCAGTTGTTTGTGGATGATGACCATGATATATTGGACATAATTAATTTTGGTTTTCCAAGAAGACAGTGGGAAAGAAGTGAATACTTTGATACCATGGACAACCTTTCTTTTTTCAGAAGATTTAGATTGCAAAAAACTACTATCCTGAATGTTCTTCATCATGTAGAAGAAGAAATTGAGTATGACAATGATAAGTAAGTAGATATCTACCTACATACTGTAGTATTTATCAGTACCTACCTGAAATATTAAATAAAATTATACTCATAGAAACAACAGTTTAACACCAATGAATCAACTCTTGACAACCTTAAGAATATATGCATGTGGAGGACACCAGCTGGCCATAGGAGACTTTATTGGAGCCCATCAATCCACAATTTCAAGGATTGTCAATCGAGTTACTAATGCCATTGCCAGGTCAAGACCCTTATTTGTAACAATACCCAATGACAATGAAAGACTTCGTGTAGCGACAGACTTTTATAACATAGCTCGGTTTCCTCGGGTCATTGGCTGTGTGGATGGAACACATATTAGAATGCAGTCTCCAGGTAACAGATTGAAAATGTGTTATAACTGGATAACAGTGTATGTTTGTAGGAGGTGAGCAGGCTGAAGCATTTCGCAACAGAAAAGCCTTCTTTTCTATTAACACCCAGGTAATCTGTGATGCCAAATTAAAAATACGAGACATTGTTGCAAGGTGGCCGGGATCGAGTCATGATCTTACTATATTTAATAATAGTAGGATAAGAGCTCAATTTGAAAATAAGGAATTTCAAAACTCTATCTTATTAGGTAAGTACTAAAGTATATAGTCATTAGTAGTTATCATTTGTTTTAATTATGTTAGCAAGAATGTAGGCCACGTCTATTAAGTTTTTTAATATAAATTTAAAGGTTGTTTGGTTTAACAATTTGTTAGAAATTTTATAATAACACATCTGTTTTATTACATTTTTGTAAAAATACACCCTGTATTCTTTTAGTTTGATTACATAATTTAATTTTTTTTAGGTGATAGTGGCTATGCCAATAAAGACTATCTATTAACACCGCTTTTACATCCAGACAATGAGGCAGAACACCTTTATAATGAGGCCCATATACGCACCAGAAATTCTGTAGAACGTGCCATCGGAGTTGGGAAAAGGCGCTTTCCTATACTTGCATATGGTTTGAGGTACAAACCTGAATTTGCAAGCAATATAATAATAGCAACTGCAGTTTTGCAAAATATTGCAATTGAAAATAATGAACCAGTTCCCCCACCACCAGAAAATATTAATGAAGATGAGCTCAACTACCTCATAGAACTGGGAAATATTGAGGATTTACGTAACGACCATGAAGAAAATAGAGATAATGTGAGGCAGCACCTAATAAATAACCATTTTGCAAACCTGTAACGTTGTTATAAAATAAAGACATTTTTTAAATATTATTTTATAATTGAGTATGAAAAATATGTTTATAAGACAGTGTAAGTACATTCAGAAGAAAAAAATGTGTAACCTGCAGAAAAAAAAACTTAAACTAAACCAAAAAAAAATGAGTGTACCTACATACATATCTTTACACAAGCATACAGGTGTCCCATAATTTCAGGCTCAAACTTAATCATTTAGTTGTGGTGTAAGGTGTAAATGCAGTGGTTAATCTTGAACCTATAATTTTTTCACACCACAAAAAAAACAATCCTAACAAAAAACATAAATTTTAAATTGTAATAATTTTTGAAAAAAAATCTTATTTATCATCATGTGTAAGCAATGATTTTTTGTAACTAATTTCAAACTGCAAAAGTTCGTTTTAATTGCTTTTTTTTTGTATCTAATCTTAAATTTTCTTCTTGCAATTTTAACATCCTTAATTTATACTGCTGCTCTTCCTTTGCATAATTCTGTGATTCTACAATTTGTTCTAATTGCTTTTCAACTAATGCTAGCCTCTTATCTAGTAAGATATTGTACTTTTCAGCTATATCTGAAGATGTCAGAGCTCTTATACCTCCTATTGGTCGCCTTCGATTGAATGGTTTTGCCTTTGGGGTGCTGCTATTCTTAGTCGATACTGAGGTTGATAAGGATGTCTGAACTTTTTCAGTTTTTTTTGACTGGCAAGAGGGAGATACCATCAATTTTTGGTTCACTGGTTTTTGTAATATACCAGGCGGGCATTTTCTATATGTCTTTGCTGCCCTGTTTTCCTCTTCTTTATTCAATTCTTCTAGACCCTAAAAATGCAAATAAAGATAAGATCCTGTTTAGTAGTAATAAAGGCTCGAATAAAGGACATAAGCAAGTACTATGATAAAAAAATCTAGAAACTCACATTATTCTCAGAATCAGTTTCTTCAATTAAAGAACCAGTAGCAGGATCAAACTCGTAAATTTGGGTATCACATTCTGTTTTTCGCTTTTTTTCTGAAGGTTCCAATATTCCTGAATTGTCAGAGTCAAATTCTGAATAAAATCCTGATACAGTATGTTCATTAAGCATGCTGATTAAAATAGTGTCTGCTGCATCCAACTTCGGATCAGGTGGTGGTGGTCCACCTCCTGTTATATATGTACTTTTCTTAAGATCAGCAAACTTCTTACGTAATTCTTTTTTTTTATTCGCATACAACCGTTTAAGTTGTTCACTACTTCTGTAGCATATGATGGAAGCCTGGCTATTAAATTCATTTTCAATTTTTGTCCATATCTTATTTTTATCATCAATTGATGTTCGTCTTTGTTTGTCTTCAAGTACTTTTTGGTACTTTTTACAAATATTCATTAAGCATACCTTTTCGCCAGTAGAAAAATTAGGAATACGATTCCTTTCATTTCCTCTTTCCATATTTACAATACAAATGACAGTATTTTTAATAAATTGATGGATGTAGCCGTTACTACGTGGTAGGAAATCATAATGAAAAGAGAAATGAAAATTTCTATGTTTTTTACCACTTTTATTTGTAACTAACGTTACTGCAGTTTCGTCCTATATGGACATTCTCAAACTTATACAATAAACTCTTTTATTGTCTAATACAATAAAAGAGTTTATTGTATAAGTTTGAGAATGTCCATATAGGACGAAACTGCAGTAACGTTAGTTACAAATAAAAGTGGTAAAAAACATAAAAATTTTCATTTCTCTTTTCATTACGACAGTATTTTTAATAACTATGTTATTGAACAATACAAAAAACGAGGTTATAATTTCACTTTACTTCCTTTCGACACTAGCTTTGCTATAATATGCAATGTTGCCAAAATGTTAATCCAGATTACCTAAACCATCCGCGGTGCATTAGTATTTAATCTAAAAGACGTAATTTAGATTAACTAATCGCGATTAAATTTAAATACGGTGCATACGAGCATTAGGCATTCTTCATATGATTTTCCCAAAATGAGTAAATCGTCAAGATAAATGATTGATAGTATTTTGTTCAACCTTAATGTCTGAATCATAGGTTTCGAAATTTTTGTGAATAAATAAGGTGATATATTTAAGCCAAAACATAAACAGCAAAATTAGTACATCTCTTTGTTGAATATGAATCGTAGATATTTTCGATGTGTTTCCGATATCGCGATTGAAAAATAAGCATCTTGTAAATCTATAGTTGTCATAAAGTAATTTGTATGAAGCAAATTTTGAACTACTCTCTGATCTTGTAATTTGAAGTGCGGTGGTGAAATGAATTTATTCAGATTTTTGAGGTTTAAAATAAATCTAAAGGAGCCATTAGGTTTTTTCCTCAAAGAAAAAAGTTGAAATAAACTGACCTTTTTTCCATTTACATATTCTGATAGCGCCTTTTTGTAAAAGTTTCTTTACTTCACTAATTATCAGTTTTTGTTAATCTTTTGGTAAAATACGTTTATATGGAACACATTTTTGTGTAGGTATGTTCAAGAATGGGACTTTATAACCTTGAATACAATTCAAAATGAAATTGCTATTCGTTATTGTTCTCTATTGTTCATGAAAGAATTTTAGGCGCCCCGCAATTTGTCCTACCTGGAGGTTTATTCCTTTCGATGTCGATGGGTTTTCTCCTTCCTTATTCCAGGTTTGTGGTGTGTAGTGTGGCTGTAACCTCTCAGTCTTTTTCTTTGTTTGAAGTTCTGGCGCCTGGAGTTTAAAGTATTTTGAGAAAATACCTTAGGCTTGGAAATTTTCATTTCTCTGCTCGTTTTTTCGATTTCCTTTGGCGATTTGCAATTTTCGTGGAATGCCTTTCCAAATAATGACTTATCAGTCGGTGCATTTTCGATTACTTTTTTGGCCATTTGTGATAATACCGGAGATATGGCGAACCGCCTGTGCATGCTTATGGAGTGTATAGCGTCTGCTACTAGCTTGAAAGCATCTGCGAGTTTTTTTGTATCTTCGCTGGACTCATTTTCTTTCAGTTGGTTGGTGAGTATTTCTCCCATGGCGCAAAGGCCTCTATCCAAGGTATTTTGAATTTTACATAGGTAAGAATCCGTCTTTTTCTGACTTTCGGAGAGTAGCGCGCCTACTTCGGCGTTAGTCACCGGAGCTTGAAGAAGATCAAAATTAGAAGGGATTTTATATGTTTCAAATAACCCCTTCATATGTTCTTTGTCCACCCCTTTTGTTAAATAGTGGGTCCATCTACAAATAATTTCTTCATGCAAAGGTGGCACATGTGGTTCATTCAGGAAAGATTCAACTCCTTGCAGCTGTTTGACAAATTTGTAGACTAGGAGCAGAGCTAGGGTGCTCTTGCTGATGTACATCGGTTCCAACCTGTATTATTGGGGAACCTTCGCCCTGTCTCTCTTCGTCACAGATGGATTCAATAGAGCTCTCAGATTCTCCTGAAAACCAATATTTATGTATAAGCATCCTGTATTACTTTTTCAAGTAATGAACATTCAGTTCCATTACTTTTTCCTCGAGAAAGCCAACATAAAGTATAACTTCTCGAGGTTACGGTTTTTATCGAGCAAGAAACTGTTGTTCAGTAAAAAAGACGAATCGTACGGCTGGCTTCTATGCTGCTTGAAATGAACTCAAATTGTTCATTAACCGTTTACTATTTTGAAGATATTTTTTTCCCTTGTCTCAGGAGATACGTAACGTTCTATGTCACATAAAGTGGCAGTACGAACATTTCCTTACATGATTCACATAAAGTAGAATCAACGCATAACTCCTGTTATGATAGCCTAGAATGAGAAAAAAAATTTAAAGAACTTACTTTCTGAACTTGAACTATCACTGTCCATAAGCTTCATTAGTTTTCACAGAATTTGTTTTCATTTGGTCTTCTTTATTAGTTTAGGCATTTTCCGTTAATAGATGTGAACACTTTCGCATAACAAAGAATAATAAGTCAATCGAGGCAGAGTAGGCAAGAAACGGGCGGGTGAGACATGTACTGGAGGAAAAAACTTATCTTTAAAATGTTGTGACACGATCGTGGGACGAGAATATACTACAGTGTGTTATACATTGGAGAACAAACATGTGAAATATAATCTTACATCGCATGATAAAACTACAATTTGCCTAATGATGACGGATAACATAAAGTCTCAACAAGGAAACAATTATGTTTTGTATAACTCATGGTCTGAAGTATATCTGGACTCAACATTGCACCTAGGAATGTGGCATCTATAGGATCGATAAAAAACGAAATTCATCCAAAAATATCAAAGATAAGCGAGAGTATTGCCGTGATGTAGAATATTCAATTCGGGAAAGGAGATTTCGAATGTTGTATGCACCACTCTTACTAGTATGACTGATGAAATCTAAGAGAGATCGAAATATTGTTGTCTAGTACTTGATCAATAATTCAACATATTGCGGGTTAGGTTTCATCTAGTAATAATAATTCAGATCAAACAAAATATTCTGAACCATAAGAAACTGATGAAAAAATTCATCAAATGGTCAGATACGATTTCCCATACCATAGTGATGAATGAAATATTGAAATATTCTCAGCTAAAAAAATTGATGGAAACTTCCACAAATAAATTAATATTCTATATTAAGATATCCCACTAACAATGTTGAAATGATAAAATATCTTCAACAATGTATCGAAAAACGTCGAAGTATACGTCCTTCTTCATGTTCGGCGGTGATTGATGAATTTCATTATTTCTGTTTAAATCTGTTTAAAATCTGTTTTTCCGTTAACCAGCTGTCGCACCCCTACGAACAACAACCCTCAGAAGTCGAAACTTGTGCGAGCTAAGGATTAACGAGGTCTTACCTTTTAACGTGTGATTCCTAACACGGGTTGGACGGTAGCAAGTGAAGATCGATCGTTCAGACTAGGGCTTGAACCACCGACCAACACGGCAGTCAATTCGAGTGAGTGAACAAAGCACCCACGCCGAACCGCTTGGCTACCGACTGACCGATGATAATCATATGCGATTTTTTTTCCACTAGTTCGGACTTCCATTGTCTACTATATAAAATGATTTGAAATCCCTGAAACAAGTAAAAAAGAATAATTAAAAAAGAATAGTTGAAAATAACAATTATATTAAGCAACAATAAACCTGAAATGAAATGATAGTGAAATAACCTACAAGTAAAAATATAATAATTGAATAAATAAAAATTAAAGGAATGCAAGAAGAAAATAATAAAAAATAAAAAAAGGGGTAGAGATTCCAAGTCACGTTAGTTCACGACGTTTTGATTGTTGGTATCTACAATCGTCTTCGGGTGATGACTGGACTGATTCCTCCGAGAGATGACTATTTTATAGGTCGTTGAAATACTTTCACTTTCTCTACTTTCCATTTTCCGCTTCACTGATTCCGTGAGAGATGACCGATTTGGCGGAAGTTGGTCATTTTCCTTTTGATGATGGGTTTCCATATGTTTCGTATATCTACGCTGGCCTGGCTGAATACGTTGTTGGACAACATGTATGCGGCTTCCTTAAATTTTCTCCTGAACCAATGTTCCTCTCTGTGCAAGATCTCAGCTTGGGACCACTCGATGTTGTGTTGATGGGTCCAAACATGGTCTGCTATTCCTGATTTGCTGGTTTCTCCTCGCTGTGTGTGCTTCTTGTGCTCGGCAATGCGAAAATTCAATGGCCTCTAATTTCCACCAATATAGGATTTTCCGCACTCACAGGGTATCCGGTAAATGCAATTCTTGGAATCGCAGTCCGCGTTTGGGGGCCTGGTTTTCGTGAGGCTGCTACGGATAGTGTTACCGGATCTGAAACAGGTTCTAATGTTGTAGTTGGAACCAATTCTTCTTATCCTCTCCGATAATCCTCTGATGTAGGGAAGTGCAAACACTGGTTGTGACGGCTTCTCTTCCTTGCGAGGCTCCTGCTGTCTTTTAGCCAAAGTCTTTTCTACCATCGCTTTGGAGTATCCATTCCGCTGAAGATCGTTTTTGATGATGTCTAGTTCCTTCTCGAGACCTTCCTTTGTATCACAGAGCCCAAAAAGCACGGTCTAATAGAGTCTTGATGATTCCTCTTTTTGTCGATTGATGGTGGTTGGATCCGTGATTCAGATACTGTCCCGTATGAGTGGGTTTTCGGTATACAGATGTTTCCCACTTAGTGTCGGTCCTCTTCACCAAAACGTCTAAGAATGGCAATTCATTGTGGATTTCCTTCTCCATTATGAAGGTGATGGAAGGTCTCACGCTGTTGATGTGTTTCAGAAAGGCGTCTAGTTCAGTATTCCCATGGTTCCATATTATGAAGGTGTCGTCAACATATCTCAACCAGACTCGAGGTTTCTTGTGGGCTTCTTCAATGGCCAGAGTTTCAAACCACTCCATATATATGTTGGCTATGACTGGTGAAAGTGGCGATCCCATTGGTAGTCCCTCATCTTGTGTGAAGAATTCGTCCTTCAGTTGGAAATAACAGTTTCGTACACAGCATCCTAGTAATTCCATAATTACTTCTATAGGTAGATTCGTTCTCTCTTTCAGGTTCCCGTCTTCGGATAGCTGTCTCTGTATGATTTGGAGTGCTTCTTCGACCGGAACGTTGGTGTAAAGGCTTTCCACGTCGAAACTAATTAGTTGATCTTCCTGTGTACGTATTCAGCCAGGCCAGCGTAGATATACGAAACATATGGAAATCCATCATCAAACGGAAAATGACCAACTCCCGCCAAATCGGTCATCTCTCACGGATTCAGTGAAGCGGAAAATGGAAAGTAGAGAAAGTGAAAGTATTTCAACGACCTATAAAATAGTCATCTCTCGGAGGAATCAGTCCAGTCATCACCCGAAGACGATACCAACAATCGAAACGTCGTGAACTAACGTGACTTGGAATCTCTACCCTTTTTTACTTTTTATTATTTTCTTTTTGCATTCCTTTAATTTTTATTTATTCAATTATTAAATTTTTCTTGTAGGTTACTTCACTATCATTATATTTCAGGTTTATTGTTGCTTAATATAATTGTTATTTTCAACTATTCTTTTTTAATTATTCTTTTTTACTTGTTTCAGGGATTTCAAATCATTTTATATAGTAGACAATGGAAGTCCGAACTAGTGAAATTCATCACGAAACATTGTCAATCACCTTCAAACATATGCGATTTTTTTTTATCACATTAAATATCATACATCTGATTCACGGAAAAAAACGATGTTGATTGCTTCTCAGAATTAACCATATCAACATTTCGCTAAATTGCCATTCAAACTGGAATTTGCTCACATTATTGGTTAATTAGTGGCGTGCTGATTATGCAAAGTAGGTAGTGTGCTTTATACTGAGTCAGCTCTGGTATTTCTTTAATGGATACCTTTTTCGGACTTGGGTTTACTTTTCAAAAGCATTATTTTTACTACTTCTCAGTACTCTGAGAGGATGTTGAAGTATACGAGTATGTTTTCAGAATGGATTTGACAAAATAGTGAAAACCCGAGATAATTTATCTGGGACTGGTTAATAATTCGGAAAAGGCAAATTGAAAATGAGAGACTGCCTCGGAATATTGCAGAAGAATCTCTTCTGAATGTGATTATGAATTTCTAGTCGATGAAACATACGTTTCTTCTTCAAGAAGCACTACCTGTTGGAAAACTCTGAACACGATGAATCAGGGCCTCTGTTAAAATAACACTCTCCGAACCAAAACTGGAATCGATATTCTCAGAAACTGATGAAATTCAGAAGACCAATTGATGAGAGAATATTGAAATCTAAGTGAAATAAGAATACTCTAAAGTTTTATAGAATATTTATATATTATTGCTTCCATTATCTGAAATATTAAAGAATTGACAATCCTCATTAGGACCGGAGAAATGAGTGTAATTGAAAATCAAAGGTCCAAAAAAAGACAAACAGGAGTGAAATATCATGAAGAAAATTGATTAGGGAAATAATTCAACTCGTATTAGAAGAATCAATTTTGTGAGTTGATACGGAAATGATATATATGAATGTCGGACAAACAAAACAATTATAAGATAAAAAAACATTGAACTGTAATTCTTACGGTATTTTTACGATTTGAGGCGAAAGCGTTGAAATGAATTTTGGGTTTTGAAAAAAGATTGTTTGATTGTTGGTTAAGTTTGTTCATTTGTTCAGGCCCAATTTGGTAATTGAAGTTTTACAGATTTATCTGAAATTTGTTACACACATCTACTTTTGATGATAATATAATTCAATAAATTCTGTATCATTGTAAATTCAAGATAGCTGCAGCTACAAAATGGCGGATTACATACTGTTCCACAACTAACCCAATATGGGTATCAAATGACAGGGCTTGACGAGTGGAATAGTAGTATGCTTTGAAAAATATGCAAATTCAAGACGACCGCAGCCACAAAATGGCAGAAAACATATTTTTCACAACTACCCCAATAAGGGAATGAAATAACAGAGCTTGACAAGTAGAATAGTAATACACTATGAAAAAGATGCAAATTAAAGCTGGTCGCAGATTCAAAATGGCAGATGGCAGAATACCTTCTATTAATGAGTCACTAAATGAACTGAACGGAATGAAAAAACTGAGTAACAAAATGTATAGCTGAAAACTTTGACTTTCAACGGTTTGATTGAATAAAAAAGATGAAAATGATGTAGATAATGTACTAAAAACTGAAAAACAATTCGAAAGGTCCTAGGTAGCAGTCTTCACACCACTCTTCTCAGCAATCTACGGTATCAATTAGATAACAAAGTAATGAACTCGTTGGACGTAGTATTCACACATTTACTGAGATAATGCTGAGCCCAACGATTCTATCATTTTTGTATCTAATCAATTCCGTAGATTGCTGAAGAGAGTGGTGTGATGACTACTACCTAGGACCTTTCAAATTATTTTTCAGTTTTTTGTACATTATCTACATTATTCCACATCATTATCATTATTTTTTTTCCAATTAAACCGTTTGACACGAATCTTTTCACTCATTCCATTACTGTGTCTCCACATAGTAGAAGGAGACACCTCACAAACATTCGAGACTTGCTGTTCTTCCGGAATGGACGGATGACCTGGGGGCCAACACCACCGGTAGTTGTGAATTTGGATACAAGTTTCCTCAAATATTTTCTACGTATAGGACGATTCGGAAAACGTTCATTAAAAATCTTCCAATGGACGAGAATTGACCATTTTAGAGATTGTTATCGTGTTACCTTTCTACTAGCAAAACCGAAAACTAAATGAAAATATTCTAACTGAACGATAATTTTCATCGTCGTACCGACATTTTTTGACGTTTTTATATACAAAAAAATAACTTAACAAACCTCATCAAGTTGTTGGAATTGCCATATGACAGATAAAAAGGAATATTTCTAGAAATATCGATATTAATGTGTTTGTCGTCAGGAAACTATTAAAGGTTCCGCCATTTTGTCTATTTTCCACTATATTTCTTTATTGTTGACCGGTTTCGGCTATTATACCATTTTCAAAACTAACTGATTACATTTAAATCCGAGTAATTTATACCTATATTATTCTAGCATAAATGATTTGATATACCTGATATACCTGATATCCGGTACCTGCGTTTCATATACCTGTAAAATCCGTGAACATAACAAAGCTTTCAATATAATGTAGGTTTTGGGATCTGGACTATAGGTTCAGGAGAGGACTATTGTTTAATTCAAGTTGTTGGTTGAGGACAATAGAATTGGGATCTTTCTTTGACCTGTTTATTTCCATAGATTCCAACAGATTCATCATTTTCCCTTTTTCGCATGTATGTTGGATCTTTAAATTATCTTTATCTATTTTATGTTTCGAATTTTGAAGATGTTCGTACATTAATGAGTTTTTATCCGAAATGACATGTTCGTGGTACCTTGTATCAAAATTTCTCCCAGTTTGGCCTGTATATATGGCAGGGCATTCACCACATTCTATTCGATATATACCAGATCTCTTTTCTTTCTCTAATTTAGGTTTGGCATTAAATAATATGTTTCCTAAATTTCCGTTGGATGTGTAGGATGTTTGTAAATTGAATTTTGAGAGATAATTCTTAATATTCTCGGAGATTCTACCAGCATAATTGATACTAACATATTTGTGTTCTTGTCTTGTGGAAATTGAGGAAATTGTGGAAATTTATAATTTCGTAATTCGATATAGTGCTGTTTTTGTAGATATACCTGCCCTGAATATTGGTCTCAATACAGAGATCTGCTACTATGTTTCTGATATGGAAACTACTTACGAATGATCAGACCTGCTGTTCTACACCTCGTCAATCGACAAAGCGTGAAATTTCGTGACTAGATATTTTTAATGTTCCTTGTGCGAAGTGTTTCTGAGGAAATATCTTCCGAGGAAAGTTTGATCAATGAAACAGAGATTCGAATAATAACGAAATGGTTAAGACATTCGCGGCCGAGATTTTCAGTGTCACTATTTTTCGGGTTTGAAGGCCGTCGATTTTTGAAATTTTTTCCTGACGTTCAGCTGGTGCGAGTGGCTAGCTCCTTCAGAGGTTTATACCCTATGACGAATACTTTCCAAGAGACGCAGCGAAAAAAAAGGACCAATATTTCTATTTCTGACTATCCCAGCCCATACGTTTACTTTTTGAAGGTACTCTGGTGTGCTTATTTCATCTAATGAATATTCTTTTCACTCCAATATATTTGTAGTTCTGCTCATTCACTGTTCCATTTAGTGTTCCATGTAGTGTATTTAGTTTCTGAAATATCTACTTCCCTGACTGTACTACATACCGCTTTGTTCTATGTATTTCTTATGTAGGCCTTTGATAATGTCCATTAGTTTCCTGCATTGTAAAAGCACAGTATCTTTCAATCGTTGTTCACTTACACATCGTAATATACAGGGTGTCCCTGGACTTCCTCTTTTCCTCTCGGGAATGAATAGATGGGGTCAAAATATCACCAGTACTTCATATAGGTAACTTTTTTTCCTAAAATCCTTCGTTACCAAGTAACGGGCCCTCGAAGTTACAAAATGAAAAATGTTTTTCTTTGATAACTTTTCAAGTGAATATTCAAAATCATCCAAATTTTGGTGTTTGACTAAACAAATGAATTCCTTCGATGAGCTTTCATGCAGGAGTCAGTTGTTTTGCTACAAAGTCAGGAACGGACTACCCCCGATGGTCCACACCCCAAAAACTTTGAAGTGACATATATTTTTCAATATTTTTCAACAAAATAAGGTTACTTGGACAATTTTATGAATAAAAGTACTCGTGTGGAAAGTCGATCGGAGCAACGAGTCTTGATAAAAATGTAGTTTCACTCGACGACATCAAACCCGCTCGTCCACCATTATTTGAAATGAATAATTATCAAAGCAGAAATAATAATGATAACGTTAATTCAACAACATTTATAACAGGAATAATATGAAGTATGCTAAAATGAAGTCGTAAACAAAAAGTACAGTACCTATATGGAAGTTTAAGTCACAATTGTGATAGCAAATATTTTTTCAAAAGAAATATCAAGTTCTGTAGATTCGTGGTGTTTTTAAACTAACAAGCTACTCTACTATGAAATATCGAATTCATTTCATATTTTGTATGTACATAATACGTGTGGAATAATCACGTTTCGTGATTATCTGAATCTCATGAAACTCAACATTCGAATGTTTCAAATTCTTCTTCACAGCTAAACTGTTGAGGAGTTTCACTGATAATTATAATTTTATGGGAGAAACTCTTTAACACGAATCTAAATTTAGCTGAAAAAACGCACATCGGAAAAAATATTTACTCTACTAATAAAAAGCAAACGAATGAACTACAAAAACGGCAGCACATGATCAGGTGAAAAATATCCAGGGAATAATTATGTTCCATTTCTTTCACAGATGTTGACAAAAAAACCTTTTAGAAAGTTTTGATAAAAAATGAGAAACTGGAATGCGATTTTGTTTTGTTGAGTGGTGCGTTGTCATATGACTATCATTGTATTGTCAATATTCTATAGGATATTTTGAATTTTTTTGATATGGCCGAACAGTTTACATTCAATGAATATGCAGATATGCATGTATTTTATGGACGAGCATTTTGTAATGCTGCAGAAGCTCGTCGTCTGTATTCCGAGCATTTTCCCAATCGAACGGTACCGTCAAGAGAAACATTCGAGCGTGTCGATCGCAGCTTGAGGGAGACAGGTATGTAATAATTGATAATTAATTTGAGCACGTTGTTTTATTTCGATATTATTGTAGGTACAGTTTTGCCAAAACGAGGTGATGAGGACGCTCCTAGGACTGTACGTACCGTTGTATTGGAGGAAAATATTTTGGAAGCCGTCGCTGATGATCCTTCAATGAGCATCAGAAATCTATCAGAACAGTTCCATACATCCAAGTCCACTATTCATAGAATAATTAGGGAATAACTGCTCCACCCATTTCACATCCAGAAGGTACATGCCATGACACCTCAAGATTTTCCAGCATGACTGAAATATGCCAATTGGTTCATGGATAGGCAAAGAGAGGATATGACTTTTGTTAATCGAGTTTTATTCACTGATGAAGCAGGTTTCAGTAGAGATGGAGTTATCAACTCTCATAATCTCCATATATGGGCCGAAGAAAATCCCCATGGGATATTGCAAACCAAACACCAACGGAAATTCAACGTGGATGTTTGGGCTGGTATCATAGGAAACCATCTTATAGGACCATTCGTTCTACAGGACCGATTGAATGGAGAACGTTATTTGGAGTTCATTCAGAACGATTTGAATGGACTTTTGGAACATGTTCCATTGCAAACCCGAAGAGATATGTGGTTTATGCATGATGGCGCTCCTCCTCATTTTAGTTTGATTGTGCGTTACCATCTGAACCATATTTTCCACAATAGATGGATTGGTAGAGGTGGGCCATATTCATGGCTATCACGGTCTCCGGATTTAAATCCATTGGATTTCTTTCTGTGGGGGCATCTAAAAAGCCTTGTTTCCGCTACACCTATTCACACAAGAGATGCATTGTTGAATAGAATAACATTACATTGTGAAGCCATACGAAACGACCCTGGAATGCTATTTCAAGTACAGAGAGGGTGTCTTCGCAGACTAAAAAAATATATAGAGAGAGAAGGTGGTCATATCGAGCAGTTTCTGTAGCGGATTTTTCATTTCTGTTTGCTCTTGAGGCTCTTGAGTTTCGTTAGTTAAACGTGTTTGCATTATAAAAATTCGTTATGAACATTTTACCTATCATTTCCATTTTCCTTAGAAACTAATATTCTCGAATAATGGTAGACATCTCAGGATAAATGTTGTTTAATTAACGTTATCATTATTATTTCTGCTTTGATAATTATTCATTTCAAATAATGGTGGACGAGCGGGTTTGATGTCGTCGAGTGAAACTACATTTTTATCAAGACTCGTTGCTCCGATCGACTTTCCACACGAGTACTTTCATTCATAAAATTGTCCAAGTAACCTTAATTTGTTGAAAAATATTGAAAAATATCTGTCATTTCAAAGTTTTGGGGTGTGGACCATCGGGGGTAGTCCGTTCCTGACTTTGTAGCAAAACAACTGACTCCTGCATGAAAGTTCATCGAAGGAATTCATTTGTTTAGTCAATTACCAAAATTTGGATGATTTTGAATATTCACTTGAAAAGTTATCAAAGAAAAACATTTTTCATTTTGTAACTTCGAGGGCCCGTTACTTGGTAACGAAGGATTTTAGGAAAAAAAGTTATATGAAGTACTGGTAATATTTTGACCCCATCTATACATTCCCGAGAGGAAAAGGGAAAGTCCAGAGACACCCTGTATATCCAGTAGTTACCAAGACATTCTCCGACAAATAGGTATTCAGTTGAGGGGTTTTGAAAAAACATTGTTTTCTTGAAGGCGGTATAAATAGATATTCCTTTGAATTATACTGTTATCAGACACATCGTACCCATCAATAAGACCGACATGGAAGCTAGTTGTCCGGGAATCGTGAAGCATCCGAAATCGTCACCATTTGATATAAATGAAAAAACAATTGTTATGAATGTATTAAATTCTTAAAGGATACAATATCCGCCCGAAATAAAAATTAAGGAAAAAGAAGTGCAAAAATGCGAGAGTATGACCGGTGTCAATAGATCGACAATTTTTAGAATTCTTTTTCGAGCCGAAAGTATCCACTGGTAGAAGGTGTTTGTTTATCGATGAAGAAGTGAAGTTTTTTCCTGATATAAGAAAAACTCGACTATGGAAGATATTAATAATTTCACTTTTAGAAAGCAAGATAGAAAGAGCATGATAATAAAAAAATCAGAGATTGTAGAATGGAGAAGGAACTATTTGAGAGAAATAAAAAAAGCCAGAGCACTAGATGAATCTATTTTTTATTTGGATGAAACATGGGCCAATGAGGATCATACCGTCTCGAAGGTTTGGCAAGATCAGAACATCAAAAGTGGAAGACAAGCCTTTATGGAAGGTTGGTCCACTGGTTTGAAAATACAGTTGGCAAAGGTCGTCGTCTTATCATCACTCACATAGGCAGCAGTGAAGGATTCGTGAAAGATGGATTGATGGTGTTTGAACCGAAGAAAAATGGGAATTATCATCAAGAAATGGATGCCACAGTATTCGAAGAATGGTTTGTGAACATACTTGTGAAATTTTCACAGTGATCCATAATAGTAATGGATAACGCAAGTTACCACCGTAGACGAGTCGAGAAGCTGCCGACGTCGTGTTGGAAGAAAGCAGATACACTGAGGGTTAAAAATGAAAGCTATTTCTTCTGAATCGACCATGTTAAAAGCGGAGCTCTTCAACTTGGCTAATCGTCATGAATCAAAATTTGTCAGGTATGTCACCGATGAGATAGCGAAGACTAATGGAATGTCGGTTCTTCGGTTGCCACCTTATCACTGTGAGTTGAATCCAATAGAGTTGGTTTGGGCTCAAGTTGAAAGATTCATAGTAAGGAATAATAAGACTTTCAAGCTATGTGAAGTAAAGAAATACAAATACAGTGCTCTCTAACAGTCGACCAAAAAGCTTGGTCAAAACAATCAGAATCGAAGCAGAGATGTGGGATCTGAATGATCGCATAGAATCAATATCAGAAAAAGTTATTCCAGACTCATTATCAGAAATAGTTATTTATGTATCAAGGGAATTGGGAGGGCCTTAATTACCGATGGCAAAGTTTGCGTCCCGAGGGCCTCTGGCCCGAGGGACAGCAATTGCCTGAGGTTATTAAGGCTCATTAATTCCCGTGGTACATAGATAATTTTATTTCTGACCGATTTCAATAAAATTTTGTTCATTTTTGAAACGGAAAAATGTACCAATTCATTACCTTCCCGGTATATTTGAATCAGGTACCGTTGATTATAGTAGAGTTTTCTTGTTGCTAGGTTGTTGCTATGTTACTTGTTTATAAACAGAACTTTGTTATCAAGCTGTGTTTGCGGTGAAAACGTGTTTTCTACCCCAAATATAATGGAGGATATTTTGAAAAAAGCTGAACAAGCAAGAGAATCATTAATTCCATCGAAAAGTGAAGCCGTATACCAAAAAGAATACAAGATATATCTGGACTGGCTGACACGGAAAAATGTTATGCCAAAAGATGTCACTGAAACTGTATATCTGGCATATTTTCAAGAACTGGTAAGGAATTTTCTATATTTTTCGGTAGATTTGGTAGTAATTGTGTTTATTCGTTTCAGTCAGAAACGTATAGTCCGAATTCTTTATGGACTATATGGTCAATGCTAAAATCGATGGTGACTATACATGAGAAACGAGATATCACCAAGTTCAATGAACTACAGGCTTTTTTGAAACGGAAGAGTAAGAGTTATAAGCCGAAAAAGTCTGCTGTGTCATCTCCTAAAGATGTTATCAGATTCCTAAAGGACGCTCCTAATGATATTCATTTATTGCATAAGGTAATTTTTTTCTTATTTTCCTTTTTGTGTGTATTTATTTCCTTTTTTTTGTTATAGGTTGTTCTGATTATGGGTTATTTTGGAGGATGCAGAAGTCAGGAACTTTTGAATATGAAGATATCGGATATAGAGGACGGGGATTCCGTTATGGTAGTGAACGTACCGGAAAGTAAAACTGGTGTATCGAAGAAATTTACAGTTGTGGATGAAAAAGAGTTCTCCGCTTTGCCTTCATTAAGACTTTATATGTCTTTGCGTCCTAAAGGTATTGAACGATTTTTTATGAGCTTCCGACAAAATAAATGTACATCTCAGCCAATTGGAAAAAACATGTTTGGGAAAATCCCCAGCAGAATCGCAATGTATTTAGGATTGCCAAACTCATCTTCCTATACGGGACATTGTCTTCGTCGCACTTCTGCTACTGCTCTAGCCAATGCAGGAGCAACTATGACTAACTTAAAAAGACACGGAGGTTGGAAAAGTTCTACGGTGGCGGAGGGGTATTTGGAGGATAGCATCGAATTGAGAAATAAAACGGCGCGTATGTTGTCTACTTTGTCATCAGAAGAGGCAGGTACCTCGACTGTAGTGAACAGAAACTCCAGCCATACAAAAGAAGAAATTGTTTCCAGTGGCGGAAGTAATTTTCAGGGAACATTTCAAAATTGTACATTTATTATTTGTAATGACGTGAATAAATAAAATATGGTTCAGTTTTCATTTCTATTTATTTTTACTTGTGAAAGGTAAAGGGAATTATAAAATCTATAATGTCCCAAGGGAG
The DNA here is from genome assembly GCF_025532065.1 of Leptinotarsa decemlineata. Classification (NCBI taxonomy): domain Eukaryota; kingdom Metazoa; phylum Arthropoda; class Insecta; order Coleoptera; family Chrysomelidae; genus Leptinotarsa; species Leptinotarsa decemlineata. The sequence continues at coordinate 1,491,290 of NW_027412603.1, read as the reverse complement.
TCATGACCCTCTTTATTGATAGCGTAACTATGACGGTATAAGCTTATAATATCCCGGTCAGAAATAAAAAATATTTCAGTTGTCAATCCTAATGAAACTGATTCATCCAGTGAAGAATCACTCAACGAATTCCTGTAGACTTTTTTCAGATTGAAATTATCGCAATGTCTCATTCGAAGTAAGTATTCCCATTAAATCTATAAAATTGTTTCTGAATCAACTATTAAATCCAGTAAGGAATATGAATCTTCATTTCCAAATCATCAAGAATATATGAAGTGTATCTCTCAGTACAGCCACACTTTTCTACTTCCTGAAAATGTCAAAGTCGAAGCCGAAACGTCGAACAACGCAAAATTTTGAACGCGGTTCAACTCGAAATCAGATGTTCAAATTTCTAATCGCGGAAATATATTCTATTTGTATACTTATCTGGTGATGTTTCGAATACTTCATTCATCTTCATTATCATACCGACGATCAATTTGATATTATCAGTGTCAATGATAATGATAATATCAAATTTATTTACATCAAAATGTTTTGATTTAAATAGGTTTGATAAAGAAAATGGATAGAGTATTTGAAACGTCACCAGATGATACATATTTCTTTTGATATGTAACATTTTTCAAATTCAAGTTAATGACAAATTTGATTTTTTTTCCAATAAGCTGATTTATCAAATGCAGTAACTTGTTGCCCTTTTTACATTTGTATTCATTTGTAAATTTAATATTCTGAATATTTTACAGATCTGTAGAAGGTAACAATTATTAATAATAAAAAACTATCTCAAATATAAATTGTCTTTCCCAGAATAAAATATTTGAACAGAATTAGTTTTCACCATATTTTAATTATCTTCTCATCATACAGAATATATCAATGGAAAATTCATATTAATACCCCCAGCCCGACGCCTATTTATATTATCTTAAACGTAATATCAGAAAAAACATCGAGCGGTTCTTTCAGCGGTATTTTCGCATTCTTTGTCGGTTTTTCGCGTTCTTTGTCGCATATCCCTATTTCAATAGCTCGTTAGCGGCGTCCTCAAGGAATATAGAGGATAGATATATCCCAATGATTTTGTGGGTGAATTGCAGTGCTATTTGCTTGAGACGACTATGTTGCTTTCTTTGATGTAGCGACATGTTTGCATTCTTGAAATTATTTTACTCTCATACAATACTAAACGAACTATAGCAAAGTAATCAACTTTGATCCAGGTCTATCTGACCATCACGCTCAAATAACTGATATTACTCTTCATATTGATATTGAGAATAAAATTGAAATAGAAAACCCGTACTATACCTACCGTAGCTTCGATGACGCCTCTGTAAATGAATTCTGTTTTCACCTTGAGAAGACAATGCGCAATATGCCATCCACTAACATGAGCAATGTAGGTGAGACCTACGAACTCTTCTTAGGAAATTTTTTATGGTGCTTTGATTTAGCCTTCTCAAAAAAAAGGAAGGTAGCTACAAATCGAAACTTTTCGGATAAAATAATCTTATCAGACAAATTGAAAAAATTGAAAATCTAAAACACTTAGACTGGTTGAGGAAAAGAACTGATGATATTGAAATTAAAACTCACTATATAAAAATGAAAAAAGAAGTGGATAAAAATATTAAAAAAGAAAAACGCGAATTCTACGACAACAAAATAAAAAAATCTAGCAATAAATCGAAAGCAATCTGGACTATCACAAATAATTTTACAGGGAAATCCAAAAAACAGAAACAATTAGAAATCTCTTATGAAGGTCATTTAACCACGGATCCAAAGATTATCACAGATCTATTTGGCAACTACCTATCAACTGTTATTGAAAAAAAAATGACTGAACATTTCGGAAATAATATATCGAAGTCGTGCACAACCTCCAACAGCATAAGTAATTCTCTTGTATTCATATCGGCCACTAAAGAGGAAGTTGAAGAAGTTATCGCTAAGTTACCTGATAAAAAATCCACTGGATTAGATGAAATCACGGTTGATATAATAAAAAAGTGTGCTTGTATTATTTCACAATACCTTGCTGACATTATAAACCTATCAGTGAATTCAGGCAATTTTCCTAGTGTTCTGAAATCGGCTGCCATCATTCCCATATTCAAAAAAGGTGATACGAGCAACATAGAGAACTACCGCCCAATTGCTCTCCTGAGCATATTTCCCAAAATCATTGAAAAAATCATTTGCAAAAGAATTACAGATTTCTTCACAAAGCATAAAATACTTATTGATTGCCAGCATGGTTTCCGCCCTGGCCTATCTACCGAAACAGCCATAACAGAACTTGTCCAACACATTAATGATCTGATGGTCAAAAATGAGTATGTAGTTGTCATATCGTTTGACCTAACGCGGGCATTCGACACGGTTATTCGTAATTTCGTCTCCGAAAAAATCAACAACCTAGGTCTACGTGGCCCAGTGAACGACTGGATAACGTCCTTTCTTGAAGATCGGAAGATCATCGTGAGAATCGGTGAAACCAAATCGAAGGAATACGAATTAGATCTTGGAACACCGCAGGGAAGTGTCATGGGCCCCTTGATCTTCCTTACCTATGTCAATGACTTGCCTCATAATATAAAGGACGGTAGAGTTTTCATGTATGCTGATGACACCTCTATTGTGGTGTCTGGGAAGATCAAATACAAATAGTATGTAAAATAATCAACAAAAGCTTTTATATTTTGGCAACACTAAGAAATATTTTGAACACAGATTCATTATTACAGGTTTACTATGCATTTGTGTATTCCGCAATTTCCAACAATATTAGTATGGCGTCAGGCATCAGACATAACAAGAATTTTTGTTGCTCAGAAAAGAATTATAAGGTTTATCTTCAACATTACTAGTCGCCAATCATGCAGACAGGTTTTCAAAACTAAACGGATCCTCACGATTACATCAATTTATTTAATGAAACTATTATCATATATTTTCAATAACAAACATTCATCTCCCATTAATAGTGATTCACATTCCTACAATACCAGAAATAAAAATGATATCAAATTGAACAAGCTCAAACACTCCTATTACAAAAAATCTCCCATCAATGCAGGCTGCCGTTTTTTTAACTGTCTTCCGAAAGAAATAAAATACGCGGGATCCCTGGCGGTTTTTAAGTATAGACTTAGGGAACTCCTTATCAGAGAATGTTTCTATACTGTTGAGGAATTTGAATTATACTTTTCAATTTTGAGATGATATCGAAGTGTATTTTACATAGCCTATGTTAGTCATCATTGTGCTTGTTTCGTCCTGTTTGTCAATTAAAACTTAATGACACTGTTTTTGACTTATCCTATCTATTGTTAGCAATAGTTGAAAGGATTAATAAATATTTTATTTATTTTTTATTTATTTTATTTTAATGTTACCACATGATGGAAGAAACGGCCTATATGTCAAAAATCATTGGTGTTTTTCAATATTAGCAGACTGTTTATCATAAGGTTGATGAGACTTCATAAATAAGAAATAATATCACTCTATTGTACTTCCATGATATACCTTGGTGAGTTAAGATATATAGTTACGCCGGTAGATTTTCAGACCCTGTCTGAGAGGTGGTAGTCCCTTGTTACATGGTACCACACACGCACGCCCTATACTCGAAAATACTCTTATCAATATAAATACATACAATGTGATACAAAATAAAATGAGTTAAAAAGAGAATGGAAAAATCATTATTTGAAAATAATAATCAATATGCTTCAGGATTTGCCTCCAAAGTGGATATATGCACTTTCGAATCACAGTGGATCTACCTACAGTGAACATTATACAGCATTCTGCAGACATCCTTATAATGGCACGTGGCACGAATACAATGATTCACAAGTGTCACCAATTTCACCAAAATCGCTTGTGAGTGGAGATGCATACATCCTCTTTTATGAAAAGGAGGAAACGAGTTCGCACCTTTGGGCGTTTTGTGAAATTATTTTTGAACTGTTCATTTCAATGTTATATATTATCTATTTCAATATTAAACATTTTGAATATGATTTGATGATGAAATATTTTGATAAACACTGGCTGATGTCGTGAGTTTTTTTTCGATGATGTCTCAGCCTATTTTCTTCATTTTATCAATGTCTCCGCCATTTTCAAAAATTGATAAGAACAACTATGCGGTTTTTGAAGATTTGGTATAATTGAAAAAGTATTTGTTTTGCAGATCCATACAACCCATTGTACTTGCGAGATTGATATGTCTATTCAAAGAAGCAGGTGCTGTGAATACAGAAATAGATATGTATGTTTCTTCAGTTGTATTGATTGGTTTCGGATTTCTCATCATCTTAATGACTCACCACACCAGTCACAGTTTGGCAGTCATTGGAATGCGAGTCAGGGTAGCGACATCATCGTTGGTGTATAGAACGGTATTTATACAGTGTGTCAATTTGAAAACTTCCCACCCTCAATATCTCCCTTCCAGTACATAATATGAAAAAATGGTCAGACAGGTCAACTTTATTTGCAAGGGGGACACTCTGAATGAATATTTTCAACCCTCGGGGTTCAACCCCCTAGGAGGGGTGGATGTTACCCTCAGAATTTCAAATGGAAAGGGGGGTCAAGTGGCACATCATTTTGAAGGGCATTCAATTCGCTTGCCGACGGTGCCCTCATTTATTATTTTCCGATCAGCAGTATCCGAAAATGTAGTTCTAAACTAATAGAAGTAATTAGAATTGGCCTATACTAAAATGCCTGGTTATCAAGTTAGTATGCAAAGAAATACAATTTATTGACTCTCTTATAAGTAAAACTTGTGATGACGGGTCAGCTTTTCAACTTTCCATCAGGGGTAAAATTAGACAAGCCTCAAAAAATTTACATTAATTAGTTATCTGATTTCGGTGACTTTCATTTGGGTTTATTATCGGATTTAAAACTCTTATCCCTTTTTTGTTACTTCTGCTATAAAAAGTATCGTTTTTGGAGCAAAAAAGGTGTTCATCGCATTCAAGCCATTTGGTAGTACTATCATTTCAGTTTCATTTGTTGAGCTGATCAGCGATACCTTAGAAAGTGTATAAATTGTAAGAATGGTTTACACTATCCAAGACCGAATTGAAATAATTTTTATTTATGGAGAGGTGGGCAAGTGCGCACGAAGGGCGGCATCTCTTTTTAATGAAAGAAATCCAAATCTTAATATAAGTCACCGGTATGTGCTTGATTTGGTGACAAAGTTTTCCGAAACTGGTTCGGTGAAGAATAAAAAAAGGAATAACCCCAGAGTACTGAATGAGGATGCTCAAATTGAGGTGTTGGGAACATTTGCTGCAGAGCCGACTAGCTCCTTACGATCAGTAGCAGAACAGACGGGAATGTCACACGAGACTGTAAGGAAAGCACTGAAAATGCACAAATTTCATCCATATAAAATGCAGATTCTCCACGAGCTCCATGAGGATGATTATGACAGAAGAATAGAATTCTGTGAAATCATGACTCTTCGAATCAATGCTTTACCTAATCTTCTGTTCAATATCTGTTTCAGTGATGAATGTTCATTTTTCCTGAATGGCAATGTTAATAGGCAAAATTGTCGCTATTGGAGTGACGAAAACCCTCACAATTTTCGAGAAGGACATACACAACACCCACAAAAAGTTAATGTTTGGGCTGGTATTCTTGGAAATGCCATTATTGGACCTTTATATTTTGAAGAAAACTTGAATGGTGATCTGTACCTAGATATGCTTCAAGCACCTATCGATCCACTTATAACTCACGAGCTCGAAACTCAAATTGATGCACACGGTAATTTACTGTTGCAGGAAGATTTGTTACATTTCCAACAGGACGGTGCGCCACCTCATTATTTTCGCCCCGTCCGACAATGGTTGAACGAGCGATTCCGGGAGAGATGGATTGGCAGAAGGGGATCAATTGAGTGGCCACCGAGATCACCGGATTTGACTCCATTAGATTTTTTTCTTTGGGGATATCTCAAATCTGTCGTTTATAAAACACAGCCCACTGATATGGATGACCTCAAAGGACGAATTACAGCAGCATGCCGGTCAATTAGTGGTGAAGTTTTCCAAAATGTTCGAGAGGAGTTCGAAAACAGACTGTATTACTGTTTAGAGCAGAATGGACAACATTTTGAACATATTATCAGATAAAGCGTAACAAGATGGTTGAAATTTGTTTTTTGCAATTTAGTATTTTTTGTTTGCACTCGATGCGTATTTCGTTAACTAAGTAGTTCTACATTCCTCTCACATCCACGAATTCGAATATTACTCAAGGGTTGGAACGATGCTACCTAGTACGATGCTCACCTTTTCCAATAGTCCATTACAATCATTTGTTTTGAATACCAACCTGAATACCAAACATCTAGTGCGGGCGAGTTTTAATCATTTATTCTTATTCACTTCTAATCACCGTTCGTTTGGAACGTTATTGTTCAAAAACTGCTCATCAAAAACTAATGAAAAAGGTATCATTGGCAAGAGAATTGAATGCCCTTCAAAATGATGTGCCACTTGACCCCCCTTTCCATTTGAAATTCTGAGGGTAACATCCACCCCTCCTAGGGGGTTGAACCCCGAGGGTTGAAAATATTCATTCAGAGTGTCCCCCTTGCAAATAAAGTTGACCTGTCTGACCATTTTTTCATATTATGTACTGGAAGGGAGATATTGAGGGTGGGAAGTTTTCAAATTGACACACTGTATATTCAAGGTTTGGTGATACAAATAATATTTTCAAATACCTATTAGTTGGGAGAGGGATCAAAAATTCTTCATAGATGAAAAAATTCAGGTTTTTGCCAACGTTTCAGGTTCTATTGAATGCATCATCAGGACTCTATAATGAAATTATTTCATATGGAAATGTTTCGAAAATGGTGGGAGAGAAATGTCCGTCAGATACGATTTTTGGATGATGCTTCAAGAAAATTTATTTATTAAGATTTATTTGAAAGTAGGTAGATACATACAAAATTTGTAATTCAATAATAGTGAAACGTAACTGGATTTAATTGTTTTTATCGAATTGCATATGAAGTAATGATTTGAACTTGTTCAAAATGATGGTTGGTAACTAAGGAAAGAGATGATTTTTGTTTTATCTTGATATTCTAAACACAATTCGTTTTCAAATCTTTATTCCTTGAAATCCCAAAATCCACTGTCTCGGCACAAAACGCCATTCGATAGAGTTTTTTATTTAAATAAAAACTTAAACATAAAAAGTTACACTTCTTATCTACTACTCCGAAAACCAACAAACAATGGAAATAATAATAATGTTAATATATTACATCATTCTCCTTTCAACATGGAGAAAATTTTTGCGGTTTTCGAATAATTTGCCTAGGTCTTAACCTTGTCGAGTAGTCGGTATTATTTGTGGAAGTATTTTTTTCTAATTCGTTAGAAATAGGTGTTTCAGAATTTTCAATATTTTCTGTCGTGTCGTTTGGAAAATCTTCAGGATCATTTTGTTCTTGAGCTTCTTCCAATGACTTTTGATTTTCATTTCTTGAATTACTTACATTTTTTATATTATTTGAATATATTTGGTCAATATGCCTTTTTAACTCTCTATTATCTAATGTTCTTACAACAAACATTCTATTTTTAATTTTTTTTATTATAATACCTTCTATCCAACAAGGTTTATTTACAGAGTGATAGTCTTTCACAAGAACGTTATCGCCTAATTCAAAAATTACATCTCGATGGCCACTAAAATGTTGTTTTTGTTGATTTTGCTTTTCTTGAACCAAATCATTATTCAAAGGAGAAAGAAGGTCCAATCTCAATCTCAACTTTTTGCCCATTAGCATTTTAGATGGACATTCTCCTGTAGTGCTATGCTCAGTATTTCGATATGTCATTAAAAAACGATTTAGGATGCATTCACAATCTTCATTTGGATTTTCAATTTTGGCGCGAAATATTGCATTCTTCATTATTTTGACAGCCGATTCCGCTTGCCCATTACTTTGTGGGTGATATGGTGCAATGGTTAGATGAGATATACCATAAATTTTTAAAAAATGTACAAAGTCTTGTGAAACAAAAGTGGGACCATTGTCTGTACACACAGTCTTTGGCAAGCCAAATCGTGCAAAACATTCTCGTAATTTATTAATGGTAGTTCTAGCAGTTATATTTTGCATTTTATAACACTCTATCCATTTTGAGGTGGAATATTCTATGACGAAAAAAATAATTGTTAAATATAGGCCCAAAAAAATCTAAATGCAACCTAGACCATACTTGTTTACAAAAATTCCAATTTTTCAATTCGTATTTTTCAGGATTTGGTCGATATTTTTGGCAAGCTTTACAATTTTTTATAAGTGTTTCCAAATTCTCATTTATTGAAGGCCACCAGACAAGAACGGGCTAACAATTTTGTTTTGACAATGCCTTGGTGACTTTCATGTAACTCCTGTAAGATGCTATTTTGAAACTTTTTAGGTACTACTACTCTGTAACTCCACATAAGGCATCCCTGCTCAACTGTTAGCTCATTTTTACGTCGAAAAAAAGGCAAAAGATCCTCACTAATTTTATAATTTGGCCAACCTTTCATACAAAAATTTATAACCTTACTTAAGTATGGATCTCTGCTACTTTCTATTTTTATTTGTCGAAAACTGATTGGCAAAAATTCCTGAACAAAATGACAGTACGAAAACTGATTAGCAATATTAAATTCTGTTTTATGTAATGGTAATCTTGATAACCCATCATCCACATTTTCCGCAGATTTTACATATTCCAACTCAAAATCATAAGCGGAAAAAAAATGAGCCCACCTTTGCAACCTATTTGCTGCAATTGCTGGTACACCTTTTTTTTGTCCAAAAATACTCATCAATAGTTTATGATCGCTACAAATCGTAAAATGCCTGCCGAAAAGATATTGATGAAATTTACTAACCCCCCATTTTATTGCTAATGCTTCTTTGTCTAATTGGGAGTACCTTTTTTCTGCCTCATGAAGTACCCTTGAAGCGAAAGCTATTGGTCTATCTGGGTTACGTGAGACTTCATTAGGATGACATAATACTGCTGCTAGGCCATATTCACTAGCATCGACAGTTAATTTTATTTTTTTGTTTGCATCATAGTGAGTTAAAATTTTATTCGAAAGCAACTCATTTTTAATTTTTTTAAAAGCTAACTCACATTCCTTAATCCAATTGAACACAACTCCTTTTCTCAATAACTGATATAAAGGATATAATATAGTTGCTGCATGTGGTATAAATTTTAAGTAAAAATTTACCATGCCTAGAAAAGCTCTTAACTCTTTTATATTTTTCGGCGATGGAGCTAAACTTATTGCTTCTGTATTTTTTTCTGAAGTATGTAACCCCTCTTCATTTATAGTGTGACCTAAAAACTCTATTGTTGTCTGGAAAAAGGTGCATTTTTCCTTTTTTACCCTCAACCCATTATTTTGTAAAATTTTAAATACTAATTCTAATCTTTTTAAATGTTCGTCTTCGGTTTTACCTGTTACCAAAATATCATCAATAAATACTATCACCCCCACCATATCTGCCAAAAGATTTTCCATAATCTTCTGAAAAATTGATGGTCCCGAGGTTATTCCGTACGGGAGCCGGGTATAACTGAAAAGTCCTCGATGAGTAGATATGGTCAATAATTTTCGGGTTTCTTCTGTTACCGCCAATTGTTGATATGCTTCCCTCAAATCTATTTTCGAAAAATATTTCCCACCTTGGAGTCTTGTGAATAACTCCTCTATTTTAGGAATCGGATAAGTGATATTTTCCAGTACCGGATTTAAAGTAACTGAAAAGTCTCCACAAATGCGAACATCCAATTTATTTGATTTTATAACCGGAACGATTGGTGTCGCCCATTCTGAATACTCATTTGGAACCAAAATCCCCACATTTACCAATCTATCTATTTCTGCTTCAACCTTTGGCTTCAAAGCAAATGCTAAAGGTCGATATTTTTTAAATTTTGGATTTGCCCCATTTTTAACTTTTAAATTTAATTCAAAATTTGTTAATAACCCTAACTCACTCTTGAAAATATCTGAATAGTTTTCTAATACGTTTTCCAACTTTATCATGACATTCAAGGAATTTATTGCCACTATCGCTAATTTTAATTTCTGTAAACCGTCTCGTCCTAGCAGTGGAGGTCCGCCCTTTTTAATAACATAAACTTCTAGAATATCCTGAATATTATTATATTTAAATTTCAACTGAATTTTTCCTAAAGGACGAAAAGAGTGTCCTATATAATCTCTCAATTTCAAATTACAACTGAACAACTTTTTACCTTGAAACATATTTTTATACAAATCCTCGGAAATTGCTGAATATGCAAATCCCGTATCTATCTCAAATGAAATCCCCTCACCTTCTACCTCCAAAATAATTTTGGTTGGATTATTATTTATATTTATAATATTTGTACCTACATTTAAATGGAACAAGTTTTCTGTGTACTCTGCAACCTCAGTTTTACATTCATTTTCCATACCCACAAAATGGCTTCTTCCAATTGGCTTCTTCGGCAGATGGCAAACTATATGTCCTTTAGCACCACAGTTATAGCACGAACCTTCTCGGAAAAAGCACTGCTCACTGTTGTGATTTGATTTCCCACATACACTACAGAATACCCGCTTTGGCTTCCACTTTCCTGTTGAACCTCGGCTATTACCAGAAGCTGCTACATTACTTCGTGAGGTACTGGGAATCATTTTGTGAACAGGACTCGGCTCTGATTTTATTTGATATGGCTGGAGAATTTCCAACTTTTCTTTGTGCGCTGATTCTCTTCCTTGTGCAATTTCCAGAAGTGAAGATAAAGTTGACGTATTTTTTTCTTCTAATAATCTGTCCAAAATAGGTCCTGGTCCCATTCCGTTTACAAAAATGTCCCGTAGCAATATCTTAAGCTCTTCTCCAAAATCGCAGTTTGCTGCTAAACCTTTTAATCGGGTAGCAAAATCTGTTACCGACTCCGTTTCATTTTTCTTTGCTCCATAAAATTTTATTCTTTCAGCAAAAAAAGATTTTACCGGTTTGAAATGTACATTTAATAGCTGAACTGAATCACTAAATGTTTTAACTTCTGGATCCTCTGGTACACATAATTTTTTTAGTACCTTATAGGTACCTTCACTTAAGCAGTTTAGCAATAGAGCTGCTTTCTTCTTGTCATGAGAGATCTCATTTAAATCGACAAATTGTTTGAATTGTGCAAAAAAAATTGTCCAATCTGAGATTTCATAATCAAACTTATTTAAATGTCCAATAAATGTGGCCGCCATATCTGTTATTTCGACAACTGCCACAACTAATTATTTTGATTCATTTTCATCCTCGTCGCCAATGTTTTATCTTGATATTCTAAACACAATTCGTTTTCAAATCTTTATTCCTTGAAATCCCAAAATCAACTGTCTCGGCACAAAACGCCATTCGATAGAGTTTTTTATTTAAATAAAAACTTAAACATAAAAAGTTACACTTCTTATCTACTACTCCGAAAACCAACAAACAATGGAAATAATAATAATGTTAATATATTACAATTTTCAATTGATTTGTCAAGAACGAGGATTGATTGGAAAGCTTCGAGGAAGAAGCCACCTTCAGTTGTTGCTCCAGAAGTTTCAATAAAATACATTGAAAAAAAAACAAAAAACAGTCAGAAAACAAAAAGAACCAAAATGTTGATTGATTTGAGCATATTTCAATCCAACATACCTTGAAAGAAGATTCGATGAATTTGAAAACAAGAAGGATTGCAGACCATATCTTTTAGTTGATGAGAGTCCAGTTCCTGAATTTCACTGGATAATTCATTGAAAGAAAAACAACACTGCACGTACCCATAGAGAGAGGCCAGGCCAAATATAAAAAGTTTGAACTTTCCAAAATGATAAGTCGCATGCATATGTGATCAAATTTCCACCATCACTTGACAATTTATTACAATCAGTTAGTCAGAATTCAGTCGATATTTCAATTAATGATTTGTATAGTAGACAATAGATGGCGTTATAGATTTAAAGTAGTGTTCCAATAATCATCCAGCGTTTCTGATTATCAATTTCATCACTGAATTCCACTATAAATAACTTGAGAACCGGATATTTTTGACATCTTTTTTATATATTTTATTAAATTTGATCATTGATATTATTTTGTTGTGTCTCTTCAAATTCAACCAACAGGAACGTTGATAGAACGAGTTACATTCTGGTGAGTTGGATTCACCTGAGATGTTGAGAAGTATTCCTTCATAGTGAGGTATTGGGATATGAAGTGAACAAAAAAACTTCAAATCAAAATAAAACAATAATTAAAACGAATATTTATATAAAATCTCACAACGTTAGCATTCACATTATTTTCACTATCAATTCAAAATTAATAAGAAGAACTAAGCAGTGAAGAACTAGCAGTGGAGTGACTTTTCCCTCCACTGCTAATGAAGAACTAGCAGTGAAGGGAAAAGTCACCACGTCTTCTCTCTTCCAACACGTACTTCAAACAGGACATAACATCAATTTCGATAACACATAGATGCTAGCAAGCAACGAAAACTTTTACTCACGAACAATCAGAGACGCTATCGAAATTGAAAAACGACCTAATAATATGAACAAGAGGGATGATGCGCAAAGATTACCATCAACATGGAGATCCGTTTTATCGCTTCGCACAAGCAATCAGACCGCTCAACTCAAGAAGCATAACTCGGGATATGACAATACAGGTAAAACAACACAGGCTGCTCAGGCAATGGGGCCAAAACAGTTATTCGAGCAAACCCAGGTAGTGGCAGGTAAATGGGAACATCCATCCCTATAAATTGAGACACAGAGTTCGAACTAATCAGTCTAGTTGAAAAACTTCAGACATCACCAGAAGATGGCAAATGAGACTTTGCCGAAACGTTGTGAAAATAATCCTTATGGGGATAAAATACACAGAACACGGAGCGAAACCCGAGAAAACAGCAGGTTTTCTTATTCAAAGTTCATTGTAGAAAACGCTCAGAGCGATGGAAAAAATATGAATGGGTACCTAAAAATAAAAAAAATCTAGAAAAACTCTACGATACATAGGAAGACGTGAAAGTTGCTATTATGTTTTCATTCAACTCAGTCAATCAATTTCCAGGCCGTAATTTAAAGGGGAATAATTCACACAATTATAATCGAATATTATCGAAAAATCCCAAAATATAAAATCAAATTTAATTTCTCAGTATGAAGTGAACGTCTTCGATCCAAAAACTACAACAAAAAATACAGGTCCGTATTTAAAAATTCAAAGATGAACAGAATAGAATGGAATAGAAGTTTATTGGCCACGTTACATATCCATACAATACAATACATTTGTAGCAAGTCAGTGTTTCACCTTTCGGAACAAGAATTGAAGTAGTGTACAATTTAAATAGAAAGGTCAATGTTTCCACTGTAAATAGGAACATCACACAAACACATGGATATGCATATACCTCCATAGGCTCATCCTACACGACAAATAGTAAAAAATTTCTATGATACAAGTATATAAAAAAATAAAGAGTATGTACTATACAATTGTCTAAAATTGTTAAAAATCAAACTGAACCTCAATATCAAATGGAGTTGTCGTTCCAAGGAGCATTGAGAAATTCATTGATGGAATGAAGACAATACTTTGATAATTCACAACACAACAAAGTTTTTGTTTCGGGGTTGAAATTAGATGATTTTGATGTATTTCCACGTGTTAAAACCGAAAGTGACCATGAAAATTATATATTAGCTCTTGTTTTCAAGATATAGTATCATTATATTATATATATGTATATTGAGTTTTCAACAAATGAAATATTTCATCACCAACAGTTGGTACACATGTTTGTTTACATAACACCCCTCTCATCAGCTGTTCTTAAGTAGTAAACATAACCTATGTGAGTTTCTCAATTGTACGCACGTGGTTGCTATTGAAATTATCGTGTGAAGTTGATTTTTAAATTAATTTAAGTGCTGATCTGAAATGCCTCGAAGGTGTGTGAATTCTGTCGATAGCTTTTGCTATATATGTGGAGAAATAACATTTAAGGCTCAGAAACGTAAAATGACACCTATCGTTAAGACAGCCTATGGACATTATTTTGGTGTGAAAGTTGGGGACCAAGATAAATCATGGGCTCCTCATATATGTCGTAATTCTTGTTCCGTCATATAGCGAGAGTGGCTGAAAAATAAAAACCGGGCAATGGCTTTTGCACACCTATGGTTTGGCGTGAGCCTACCAATCATACAGACGACTGTTATTTCTGCTTAACTCCTCCCATTAAGCAAGGTTTATCTATGAAGAAAAGAGGAACGGTTAAATACCCTAATCTCCCATCTGCTCTTCGGCCTGTACCACACTCAGACAATTTGCCAGTCCCTTCTCCACTCCAAAACTATGAAATTTTAGAGGAAGGTGATGAAGACTGTTTAGAAGGAGCAACCCATCCTTCTACATCCTATGACCCTGATTTTGAGGTAAGCGATAGGTCTAGTGATCCGCACAGAATTAGTCAAGCAGAGTTGAGTGACCTTATGAGAGATCTTCGCTTGTCTAAGGAAAAGGCTGAGCTGTTAGGGTCAAGACTACAACAGTGGAATCTTCTAAAACATGATGTGAAAATATCTCAGTACAGACAGCGTCAAAAAGATTTGCTTCCTTTTTTTGAGAAAAAAGAAAACCTCGTAGTTTGTTCTGATGTTAATGGTTTAATGGACTGCTTGAATTTGGATCACACTCCATCTGAATGAAGACTGTTTATAGACTCTTCAAAACTAAGCTTAAAAGCTGTACTCCTGCATAATGGAAATCAGCTACCCTCTATTCCTATAGGTCATGCAGTTCACATGAAGGAAACGTATATAAATATGAAAACACTTCTCCAATCAATCAAATATGAACAACACAAGTGGCACATCTGTGGTGATCTGAAAGTCATTGCTATACTCCTAGGAATGCAATTAGGGTTCACCAAGTACTGTTGTTTTTTGTGTCTGTGGGACAGTCGGGATAGAAAATCTCACTATAAATAAATGAACTGGCCTACACGAGACCTAAACCCTAATGAGAAAAATGTATTTTACGAGCCTCTTGTAGATCCTAAGGATGTTCTCCTTCCCCCATTACATATTAAGTTGGGACTAATGAAAAACTTTGTGAAGGCCATGGACCAGGAAGGACAAGCTTTTAAGTACTTGAGAGCAAAGTTTCCCAGGTTGAGTGATGCTAAAGTCACGGAAGGCATCTTTATTGGGCCTCAAATCCGTGAAATCGTAAATGATCCTGCTTTTGACATGATTTTAACAGGAAATGAAAAAAGAGCCTGGGAAGCCTTTAAGGGGGTTGTACATGGGTTTTTAGGTAACAAAAGAGATGATAACTCCACAGCATTGGTTAAAGAGCTTCTTCAAGCTTACCACCAACTTGGATGCAACATGTTCTTAAAAATTCATTTTCTTCACTCTCATCTTACTTTCTTCCCACAAAACTGTGGAGCTGTGAGTGACGAACATGGAGAAAGATTCTATCAAGATATTGCCTTAATGGAACAGAGATATCAGGGCCGTTGGAATGAAGCAATGCTTGCAGACTACTGCTGGTCTGTGTGTAGGGATGCTCCAGAAGTGTTTTATAAAAGACAAGCTAAACGACAGCGATCTTACAATGAATCGGATGGACTTAATTGAAATTTGGTGGTACAAACTTCTTTTATTTGTCAAAACACTAAGAATAATGTTTTTTTTATTAATTTTGTACTTGAAATATTCTAAAAGAAACAAAACAATATTGTTTTATGTACTTTCACTTTTCACGTATAGTATAACTACTCTTCAAGATTAAGTACTGTGTATCTCAAAAACCAGAGCAAATAAAAATTTTTCATTGTTATTTTCGTTTTTATTGCCCCAAAATTAGTAGAAATTGACTAATTCAGTGTAGGAAACATTCAAAAAATATTTTTTTGTTGTGTTGTGAATAGCATTTTTCATTTTCTCTCAAATAATTGTTAGGAAGCTGTTTCAAACTAGTTGGTAACTTGTTTGTATAACTGCAGTTTAGGTGAGTTATTCCTGGACACGTCAAGTCGACAAAAAGGTATATTGAAAAGATTCGCTGATCTCGTATTATGATTATGAGATTCAAATACATTCGAATAACAATGTCTGTTTTTGTGAATATCTATCATGGCATAATAGACAAACAAGCAAGGTACAGGCAAGATGCCATATTTCTCGAAAATTGGCTTGCAGGGAGCATTGAGCTCCTCAACAACGATTATCCTCATTGTTTTTTTTCTGTAGAACAAATATTTTTTGAGCATAACTTGTGTTGCTCCACAGAAGAATCCCATAAGTGATCTGAGAATGTATCAATAAGTAGTACTCAGAGAGCAGAGTGTTAATGTTAACAACCTTCTTTAGTTGTCGCATTAGATGAATTTAGCTCGATACGTTCTTACTAAGTTGTTCTATATGCCTGAACCAGTTCAGTTCATCATCCAAAACAATTACAAGCAATGTGACCTCATTACCTGCTGCAACGTGTGGCATAAACCACACCTCCTCTATTTCTCGATTTCTGCGTTTTGTTCCGGTTGAGAACAAAAATGCGGATTTCTTAGTTTCTGGGCCGATCTCAGCATAGGAGATAGGCTGGCCGCGTTTTGCATCGCACGGAGCCCTAATTGGGGCGCGCTATGGGGATGACCCCTTTTCGAGACCGCTCTCGGAATTGCCAATACTGCTCTCATCTCGAGCAATTGACGGAGATTGGCCTGGGACTCACTCCCTGTCCTAGACATCACCTCTTCTCGAAGACGACGTCCATTTTCTCGTAATAACGTCTCCTGACGTTCTCTTGCAAATGTTTCTTGATTCATTTGTAACGTGTTCGGTGTGTTTAATACCCTAAAACGGTTTAGTACAAGTAAACTATTTCGCGGAGTTTTTTCACGAATTGAGGATTATGTCCTTTGTGTCATGTCGAGTTCTCTAGCTACTCGACTTGCTGAAAAACCACCAATGCCCAGAATTTGTCGCTCTGCGACCACGGGAGAGGTACTGGTGTCCTCGTACGCAAAAGGTCTACGTTGAGTAGAGAATATCTTTAGACTGGCCGACTCTACCGGAGTTCTCGGAATACTGTTTCCTGTGAAAACAGATTCCTGGGGTGGTTCCGCGTCTGCTTGTAGAAGTCCCACTCAGGCGGCTAAGCGTGTCTGACAAGGAACTTGATTGACCGAAACTTGTGGTCTCACGATTTGGCACTGGTGTATTTTCTGCAAGCTGCGCTCGCGCTTGTCTTGCCCTAGTCTGCATTTCGATTTCAAAGTTTCCCTAAAATGACTCTGACGAGGAAATAGTCAGAGGGGAGGATTCACGGAAATCTAATATTCTTATGTTCACCCTTGGATCGCGAAACTGATTTTTCCTATCCAAGGCCTACAGGGTGAACTGAGCTAGTGATTCAGAAACAAGGAGCCTAACGGTTGAACAGCACCCTAGGATGAGGGCCGCTCGCAGGATAAGGTAGACAGGTATCGTAATCCTGGAAGATCCCAACGGTTGGGTTGAGTCGTTCGCCCGAAGGACGTGACTAATGATGGCTTGACCCTCCCGAGTTTAATCTCGAAACACCTCGACCTTTAACACCGCAAGGTGGTCGGGTGGAGTGAGACCGGGCAACTTCAGTAGGGACCTGCTCTTACTTTGCAGGATTTGGGCTGCTTTCCTCTGACGAAGTTCCAAAAGGAACCTGGACAAACGTGAGGTATGATTAAGCGCTTCAATAAATTATTAAACCAATAATCTGCTTCAGTGTAAGCTCTGTCAAGTCTCAAAGTTTCCACAATCCTAGAATTCTTCGAATGAATATCCAGCCACTGATCTGCTCCAATTTAATCTCCATTGGTCCTAAAGATTCCTAATTCCAGTAAAAATTCCTCCAATTTCACTGATTAATGATAACCGCAGACTCCTGAAGACTCCTGTGCTGTGATTTGTCTCTATTAAGTTCTGAAAAGAACCAGAGACTCGAATTCATTTGATAAATTCCGACCGCAGCTTCAAACTTTCGAAAAATCTTCGGATTTTCAAGATGACTGCTACTCGCTCGATGTTCAGACTTCAACTAACTATCGTCGATAGTTATCTTCATTTTCATCAGGTTGGAAACTCTTCCCTCACCCTTTTAACTGTCTTTCGTCAGGAGGACGAGTGGTTCATGGCGTAGGGTGTTTTGGTGGCGACATAAAGGTCAATGACATCTATGCCGTTCTGGCCATATGTACCCCTTCCTGAATGGGGTATTTGGTGAACAAACTGTTCATTTTAACAGACATCGTGGGGCCTTCTCAACCGAGCAACGGGGCCTTCTGAATCGAGTGGGGTCGTCTATAGTGTAATCTACCTCTTCCCTGACTAGTGTGTTATCATGAGTTTCCGCTGACTCGAAAACTCTGATTCCTCGACTGAATGGACTGCCGAAACCCCGGCTGCCTGAAATCGTGACTCTTGTATCTGGGGAAACGTTACGCTTCCCCAAATATATCGCCTGAGTTTTTCCTGGGTTCACCCGAATCTTTCATTCCAGGTACCAGTGTTTGAGGTTGTCCAATGCGCGTTGCATGTAGACGACCGACAACCCACGACCCATGGATGAAGCGAGAAGAGCCGTATCATCGGCGTATAGGGAAACCTTCACGTGATCGAACCTCGAAAGATTGCTCACGTGCAGGCTGTACAGTAGAGGAGACAGCACAGCTTCTTGCGGCACTCCAACTTGGATTTCCAACGGATTAGGCCCCGAGGCAGGTCGAAATCGAGCATTTTATGTAATAAGCCTTAAAGCCATACTCGGTCGAAGGCTTTTGAAATGTCCAAGATGACAAGATGGACTGTCTTCCTATCATCAAGCTCTGAGATGGAGTTTTCGACCAGTCTCAAGGCCTGCAGCTCGGTGGAGTGTGCCCCCCCGAATTGTTCATCAGGCAGAACATTTCGGTCTTCAACTTCTTCGGTTAGCCTTTGCAGCACAACACGTTCAGCCAGCTTAGCCGTTGAGCAAAGCAGACTAATTGGACGATGATTCTGGGGAAACAGCGGCTTCCGGCCCTGTTTCGGAATCATGACAACTACGGCATGCTCCCATCTTCGGGAAAGTATCTGAGGGCGATTGAGCTATTTATTATGTCCAATAGGTATCTGACGAAGTTCTCCGGGAGCTGCTCCAGCAACCTATTGTTGATTGAATCAATTCCCGGAGCCTACTTGGGTTTGGAGGCCCTAATGTACTCCTTCAGTTCTTCCTCCGAAGCTGGACGGATAACGTCGTAATCATTTTCCCTGAGGATTCACTGAACTCGTTGTTCCAGCCGGATACCACGGTCATTATCATCATCCGGATCAACGTTAAGTTGGAACTGATTCTCCATTATGTCTGCAAAGGCCAACGCCTTCTCGGCGGGGGAGTAGCAGATGTCGCGCTGTCAATGAAGAGGAGAGGGAGCGGTTTTCCTCTTCTCGAGCCTGCGGGTGACTCGCCATAGCTCATCATCCGCAGGTTCGAGAGATTCCAAACACTCACTCTCGTTTCTGTAGTCAATGATGGCCTGTTTGACTTGGTTGGCCATCCTGCTACAGCAGCCTTGTCTCCAGGGTAGAGAGTCCGCTGATATACTCGTTCGAGTCGATTTTTCTCCCGGATAAGATTATTTATCCTGGGAGGAAATTCATTATAGCTTCGCAGAGGACATTCTGTCCTAGTTGTGGCTGCGCGGAAAGCGTTGTTCACAGACAATTCGAAATCTGCCACTGCCGCGTCGAGACCATCGCGAGTTGGAAGGGCCTCGCGGTCTGTAGGTGTCTCCCCTAGATGAGCCTTGAAGGCTTTCCAATCCGTGGATGATCTCATGCGTTAATCCTGGGGAGGGGGACCATCATCCAGCATCAGGTTGACTAGATTATGATCTGAGTCTAGTTCCGACAAAGTGTACACTTCGCAGGACATGGAAACGTTCCTGAGTAGTGCAATATCAAGCACGTCAGGTCTGTTATCCCCACGGTAGAACGTGGGCTCACCTGGACCCATCACTCGATACTCATGCCTGTCAGCAAGCACATGGAGCACTCGGCCGTTCGCATTGGTGATTCTGCTCCACAGATTGTGCTTGGCGTTGAAGTCACCAGCAGCAATTGTGGGGGTATCTGCCGACAACAACAATTTATCCAGTGATTCTGGGAGTAGATGATTCCGCGGGGGGTTGTAAACTGAGATTAGTCTATGACGACCTCTTCTTAGTTGGAGTTCAACGCCCACGGCTTCCGTGGCGTATAACTGATCCGGATCAATGCCGAATTGTACGTGAGGAAGATTACGTTTGACAAAAATGCCAACTTCTCCTCCAGCATGATCAACTCGTTTTCTGTGGTAAAAACAGTAACTTGGAATGCCAAAAGGTTAATTGTGTAGGTGGGTTTCCTGCACAAGTGCGACATCGATGTTCTGCGCAATTAAGAAATTTTCAAAATCAAGTTTTCTATTTGAAATGCTATTGGCATTCGAAAATACAACCTCAAGAGAACTAGGCAATGTTAGTTGTCTAGCCATTAACAGGTTTTTCTTTCGTGTAATTCAATGTTTATATGAAAGTAGCTGTTTTAGGAGGATTTTCTTTCAGTTTGTGTCTGAAAGTTACTTCTTTGCATGATCTACACATCCATGTATAGAGTTACTTATTTTCAAATTGATTACTTCCTTCCTTTCTTTGGAAGATACTCTCATCCCTTCTTTTTTTTGTATCAAGATGGAATAGTAGAGAGCGATAAACTTTCTTTCCCAAAAAAGAAAAAACTCATTTCGTATGTATTTGCCAGCGTTTACGACCTGTTTTTTATGCAGGCGCTGGACTTTGAAGTAGGAATACCGCTCTGCTACTTTCCATTAACGTCTATATGCCGCTGTTTCTGTCTCATTCCTTGCATGTATCGTCTCGCTTCCTCAATTTGCGTTCTTCGATAAATGGAATCAAACAGTCTTCGGCTTTACTCGGAAATCTTCGGAAAATCGCGAAAATTGTCAATTTTCATTTTCCTCGATTTCATATAGAACTCAGCATCCTAAGACAAAAAGTCTCATGCCGCGTCTCGATATTTCCATTCCTTATGGGGATACATAAAAAATATGGTTTACGTTGAGCCACCAACTTCTCCCGAAAATATGCGACTTAGAATAACGAATGCTTTTCGCAGCATTACACCAGCTGTCTTGCGCAGGGTAGAACAGTCTTTCAAACATAGACTTCAGCTCTGCATTCAAGAAAATGGAAGACATGTTGAACATATTTTATAAAAGTTTCATTATCAACTTTAATTAAACTCTCCCTTTTGTAGTTTTGTAATTTGCCAGTTGACAAATTTGAATATCTAGAACTCAAGCTCTGAATGAATATAATAACATGAAAAAAATAGTTATTTATAATGTTTCTTTCTTTTAACTTGTTTGGTTTGATATTGCACGATTTATGAGTGAAATTCTGCATCCAATGAAAAAATAATTTTCCATTTAGCAAAAAGTGATAGGTACATACATTTATTTCGTTAAAAAATATTTGTTTGGACACCTTCTAATGTACAAAATTGAAACAAGATATCTTTCGTATATTTTTATCAGTCGTCAAATGGATTTCGCTTTGAAAAAATGACCATTTTTCGAAAGAAATGCTCATTTAAGAAAAACTATTGAACTTAGCCATAGGGAATACTTAATGAAATTTGTAGAGGTTTCGTTGGCGCTTCTTATGGATCAATAATATACAGGGTGTTCCATTTAATCTAAGGAAGATTTTGCAAATTTTCATTTACAATATTTGGCAAGCGGTTTTTCATACCCTGTATATCACAGGTCGATTTCAGATATATCGTTTGAGAGAGTTACCAATGTAGAATATTCGACCAAAAAAAAATTTCAACTGGACTTGGCACCACTTTATAATTTCAAATATTCTGAGTGACGAATATTGGAAAAAAAAACCTGTCATGCTAGATATCTCGAAAACCGTCAATATTTTCGAAGTGCAGATATACATAAAGTTTATTTTATTTTCTATGAAGAAACCGAAAAAGCGATAAAAAATATAGGTTGCCATTTAAAAAGACACAGTTGGGATCCGCCCAGAAAAAATCGAACACCCTGTGTGACCGCCAATATTTTTATTTTGTCGAGCTCGAGCAATAAGGTAATATTATAGAAAATTAGATTCCAATCTGCTTCCTATATAGAGATATGGAACACCGCATATATATATATATATATATATATATATATATATATATATATATATATATATATATATATATATATATATATTGATAATCTCAGCAGTATATACAGTTACTTACTGGAACTACATCAAAAACATAATAATAGTGAAAATTGTATCAATCAATAACTCTTTCTCCAGAATGAAAAATTATGAAATCATCACACCCATTGAAAGATGACATTTATGTGAAGGTATGGCATTTGACAAACCCACAAAAAATTCTATACATGTATAACTTTCTCGTCAATTTATATGTTCAATTTATTGTTTTTCGCTCATTTTTACTGTAAGTATGATTTGTAATGTTAGTCAATGGCGAAAATATTCACAACTCATCAAATTTAACTCACAGAACTCATCTAAATTCCTGCTTCCATACGAATATTTATGGCACAGTGCCACACCAAGCTCATATTTCTCGCTGAGCTTCAAAAGTTTTCGTACCTCTTCAGCATCATAACATACACTTAAATCATATTTTGATGAGTGAAGAGCGTCAAAACTCAAGTCGGCTAATTCCCAAGCCAACCTCCTCATTGCAGAATCCAAATTGACTGCTTCCAGCCACTCTTCGACTGAATATTGCATTCACATGTTCGTTCTCTGAAAATACACAACATGCGTTCATCAGTTTGGAAATTATGTTGCAAACAAAAAGTACTCACTTGAAATTTGATCATGTTTGAATCACGGGAGCTACTCCATATTTTACATTAATATACCATATTTCTACTATTTACAAAGATATTGAAGTTATATTCAATCTAAGATATCGGATTTGACTAGTGAGCGGGTTTTAGCACCAGGATAATCCTGAGAACTTTGACCCATATATGTAAAAATTAATTTGGCTTTGGATGAATTCACTTCGTGAATCATTTCTTTCGTAAAATGTTCTGTGACACGTTTTGGAAGCCATGATTTGAAAAAAGTATCATTTTCTTCGTCCAACAAAACTACTTGAATGGATTTACCATATCGCGTGAATAGCATCTATATCTTCTCAATTTTGTAACCTTTATCGATAGTCGAAGATATCAAAGGCTTCTGCTCCATAGCCACAGTTTGTTGAATTATTGCAGAATTGATCTTCACGATATTAAATTCCAAATTATTCATTTCGAATATAGTGGAATTATGGTGTAGAAATATAAAATATATTCACCTGGATTGCTGTGTATACTCCTGACGTAATAATCTCTGTCACTTTGCAGCATTACTTTCACTCATATATTCGAGTACGTTGGGTTATTCAAACTAATGTGAAATGGTGATCCTCCGAACATTTATAGAACGTGGTTGAAGAAGAGGGATGGGGGGTACTTCTTTACCACAAGCTGGGTGTCCGAAAATACTAGTCCAAAATAATATTGTCTCTATCGCGTCACGTAATTGGAGGTCATTCAAGGTCAGACACAAAACACTCCCTCAAAGTCACCTTGGCTACGTTGTGTCATGTAGGTTCAAAACTTCAAGAAAGTCCCGTAACTGGCTCGAGTTCATTCAGAGTCGCCTTGTTGAAAATATGGGAAGTTGATGAAGGTCATTCAAAGTCAAACCCAAAACACTGCCTCAAAGTCACCTTGTCTGCGTTATGTAACGTTGATCAAGGTCGTTCAAGGTCAAACTTGGTTACGTTAGATCGTGTGATGCAAAACTAGCTCGAATTCATTGAAAGTCAAAGTCACCTTGTCGAATATATAGGGAAAGAATGAAGGTCATCCAAGGTTAAACCCAAAACAGCACCTCAATGTCACCTTGTCTGCGTTGCCGTATGACGTAGGTCAAGGTCGTTGAAGGTCGAACTCATAATACCATAATACCATAATGAAAGTGGTGGGGGGATGTTCTGAAATCGGCTTAAACTAATTACTCTAGTTCGATGCGCGAAAGTGCATTGAATGACCCTTTTTGTAGATTATATTATATTTGTATTTTTCATGTTTGAAATCCGTCATCTTTGGAGGTAACCATTGCCATGATTTATCATCCGTGAAAATATCATATTTCCTGCCGAAGAGATAGGAAAGAAAATATTGGATTGCCAAGACAATAGCCAATAGTTCCTTTTGAATTGTGATGCAATTTGTTTCTGAGTTGTTTGGGGTCCTACAAGCGTATGCTACTGGCAGATCTTTTCCAATAGGTCCTTGACTCACAACCACACCCAAAGATACGTTTACGGAATCTGTCATTTATTTGAAAGGTTTAGAGATATCTGGATATTGAAGGATTGGTTCAATAATTAGCAAGTTTCGAAAAATGGGAATAGAAAAAAATAGGGTTATGACTGTCATCACCTGATTAGTGTGAAGTTACCCACAACTTTTCATCCACAGTTTATGACGAAGGACAATCGAACAGGGTTTAGAATGAGATTTGCGAACAGTGTTGCCAGATTGCAAATATTAATAATTTTACCTGTATTTTGATGTTATCATTTTAAAAACACGATATATTATTGAAACATGTCGAATAAATGAGTCGGCATTCTACATAAACTCATTATATCAGCCAACTGTCCGTATACAAGCAGTAATACCGAAAAAAATGTAGAATAAGAGTAAAATATCATTCAGGAAAAATTCATTTGTACCGAAACATGTAGTGAATGAGAACTGGAAAAATAGTTTCTCGGTAAAAATTCGACGTGCTAGAACAGATTTGCGTACCATTCGTTTCTTGGGTGCGAAAAAAAATAGTTCCATATATTCTGAACTGAATTATTCAAAAAAAGTCAAATTTCTCATTTATCAAAAATAGTTTGTCGATGAAAATTTCAGAATATATTCTACTAAAGTATATCTATCGACGTGCTGAAACAAATTTGCGTACCATACGTTCCTTCGGTGCGAAAAAAAATACTTCCATATATTCGGAACTGAATTACTCAAAGAAAGTAAAATTTCTCATTTATCAAAAATAGTTTGTCGATGGAAATTTCAGAATATATTCTTCTGAAGTATATCTATCAAGGTTCTGAAACAGATTTGCGTACCATACGTTCTTTCGGTGCGAAAGAAAAAATTCCGTATATTCGGAACTGAATTACTCATAAAAGTCAAATTTCTCACTAATCGAGAATAGTTTGTCGATGAAAATTTCAGAATATATTTTTCTAAAGTATATCTATCGACGTGCTGGAACAGATTTGCGTACAATACGTTCCTTCGGTGCAAAAACAAAGTTCCTTATATTCGGAACTGAATTACCCATTAAAGTCAAATTCCTCACTTATCAAAAATAGTTTGTCGATTGGAATTTCAAAATAAATTCTTTGAAAGTATATTCATCGACGAGCCAAAACAGATTTGCATACCATACATTCCTTCAGTGCGAAAAAAAATAGTTCCATATATTCGGAACTGAATAACCCAAAAAAAGTAAAATTTCTCACTTATCAAAAATAGTTTGTCGCGCCCAAGGAACGTATGGTACGCAAATCTTTTTCAGCACGTCAATAGATATACTTAAGGAGAATATATTCTGAAACTCTCATCGACAAACTATTCTTGATAAGTGAGAAATTTGACTTTTATGAGTAATTCAGTTCCGAATATACGGAACTTTTTCTTTCGCATCGAAGGAACGTATGGTACGCAAATATGTTCTGGCACGTCGATGAATATACTTTCAAAGAATACATTCTGAAATTTTCATCGACAAACTATTTTTGATATGTGAGAAATTTGACTTTTTTAAGTTATTGAGTTCCGAATATACGGAACTTTTTTTTTCGCATCGAAGGAACGTATGGTACGCAAATCTGTTCCAGCACGTCGATGAATATTCTTTCAAAGAATATATTCAAATTTTCATCAAAAAACTATTTTTGATAAGTGAGAATTTTGACTTTATTCGAGTAATTCAGTTCCGAATATATGGAACTATTTTTTTTCGCACCCAAGGAACGTATGGTACACAAATCTGTTTCAGCACGTCGATAGATATACTTTAGAAGAATATATTCTGAAATTTTCATCGACAAACTATTTTTGATAGGTGAGAAATTTGACTTTTTTAAGTTATTGAGTTCCGAATATACGGAACTTTTTCTTTCGCATCGAAGGAACGTATGGTACGCAAATCTGTTCGGGCACGTCGATAGATATACTTCAGAAGAATATATTGTGAAATTTTCATCGACAAACTATTTTTGATAAGTGAGAAATTTTACTTTTTTTGAGTTATTCAGTTCCGAATATATGGAACTATTCTTTTTCGCACCCAAGGAACGTATGGTACACAAATCTGTTCCAGCACGTCGATAGATATACTTCAGAAGAATATATTCTGGAATTTTCATCGACAAACTATTTTTGATAAGTGAGAAATTTGACTTTCATGAGTAATTCAGTTCCGAATATACGGAACTTTTTTTTTGCACCGAAGGAACGTATGGTACGCAAATCTGTTTCAGCATGTCGATAGATATACTTTAGAAGAATATATTCTGGAATTTTCATCGACAAACTATTTTTGATAAGTGAGAAATTTGACTTTTTTTGAATAATTCAGTTCCGAATATACGGAATTTTTTCTTTCGCACCGAAAGAACGTATGGTACGCAAATCTGTTTCAGAACCTTGATAGATATACTTCAGAAGAATATATTCTGAAATTTCCATCGACAAACTATTTTTGATAAATGAGAAATTTTACTTTCTTTGAGTAATTCAGTTCCGAATATATGGAAGTATTTTTTTTCGCACCGAAGGAACGTATGGTACGCAAATTTGTTTCAGCACGTCGTTAGATATACTTTAGTAGAATATATTCTGGAATTTTCATCGACAAACTATTTTTGATAAGTGAGAAATTTGACTTTTTTTGGATAATTCAGTTCCGAATATATGGAACTATTTTTTTTCGCACCCAAGAAACGAATGGTACGCAAATCTGTTCTAGCACGTCGATAGATATACTTTCGCTGAATTAATTCTGAAATTTTCGTCAACAAACTATTTTTGATCAGTGAGAAATTTGATATTTTGTGGATGAGTCTTTCCTGGGCATTCGGTATTGTTTAACGCAGGATATTTCAAATGACATACTTTTTACAAGTCATAAAATTTTTACCGAGAAACTATTTTTCCAGTTCTCATTCGCTACATGTTTCGGTACAAATGAATTTTTCCTGAATAATATTTTACTCTTATTTTACATTTTTTTCGGTATTACTGCTTGTATACGGACAGTTGGCTGATATAATGAGTTTATGTAGAATGCTGACTCATTTATTCGACATGTTTCAATAATATATCGTGTTTTTAAAATGATAACATCAAAATACAGGTAAAATTATTAATATTTGCAATCTGGCAACACTGTTCGCAAATCTCATTCTAAACCCTGATCGATTGTCCTTCGTCATAAACTGTGGATGAAAAGTTGTGGGTAACTTCACACTAATCATCACCTGGAGAATATTGTGGATACAATCGAAACGTCGTGAAATATTCTAATTTTCATTTCCTTTCTTCTTGTTCAATTATTGAATTTTCAATTTTTTGCGTGTATTTTATTTCATTGCGATTCCATTTCAGGGTTTTTTTTGCTTAATATAATTTTCGGCAAGTCATTTTGATTTTCATTTGTATTGGTTCTTTCAGAAATTCCAAATCATTCAATATCATATTAGACAATGGAAGTCCGAACTAATAAAATTCAAAAAGTACCAATGTGCCAACCGAAGTAGGAGAGTGGAGTACTGAAGGTTTGTGGAGAAATAAGGGAAAGGTGAATTTCGAGAAAATGTTGACAGTTGACATATCATCCGTCATGTAAGACGTATTGCTAACCGCACCATTTTTATGATAGACGTACTATAATTTGACTCGGTGTATCATGTTCATCGTTAAGTGCAATGGTACACTGATTGTATCATTTTCCAATCAACACCAACGAAATATTTACAAAAATTACAGAATTAATAAGTCTGAAGTGAAAAATATTGCGTTCAGGACCAGCAGTGCGCTGAATGCAGCAAAAAATGATTGAAATCAGCCTTGATTTCATCCAACAGCTGAATACAGCAATTAACATCTAGCACATTCAGCGGTCAAATGACTTCAACTGATCTAAGCTGTTGAACGTACAAGATAAGTGATAATTTGATGAATCTTAGAATCGAAGGGTATTCCCCGATCTTTTATTCGACCAACTTTGGTAATCGCTCTGTTATCAAGAGTCTACTGAAAAGTATAGAAAAGTTATTTCTGTAAGATAAAATACAAACACATTTGTTTTCATTTCACTGTTGTTCTTCAATGCATTCAATGAATCAAAGTATGAAACTGCTCTGAAAGCTGTCAATAATTAACATCACAATCTTTACAAATTCCTTCATTACCAGAAATTCAGTTGCAGAGTTTATGCAGGCAGTACATACATAAGGATTTTTCCAGCATTCCCTTCAAGATACACACACATTTTACTTCTAGCTTGCTTGGATTTGGAGAACTTTCTGTGCAGCATGTAGCATCTAGCATCATCATTTTCTACCATTAACCAAAACTGCAGTGAGACTCATTGAAAAATATTTCAAGAAATACTGACATTATTATTTTGGAGAGAATTCATTTCCATTCTCGCAGATCTTGACTGAATACATTGCAAGCATCGATCACTTGATAACACGAAAAAAAAACAATTCGAACTTGAAAATATTAAAAATGAAATCCATCTTGATAACAATAACCTCACATCACAATAAATATCGTTCACCTATCGTTCTGACTATCACAACACAACAAAGTTTTTATTTCGGGGTTGAAATTAGATGATTTTAATGTATTTCCACGTGTTAAAACCGAAAGTGACCATAAAAATTATATATTAGCTCTTGTTTTCAAGATATAGTAATGTATATTGAATTTTCAACAAATGAAATATTTCATCACCAACAGTTGGTACACATGTTTGTTTACATAACACCCCTCTCATCAGCTGTTCTTAAGTAGTAAACATAACCTATGTGAGTTTGTCAATTGTACGCACGTGGTTGCTATTGAAATTATCGTGTGAAGTTGATTTTTAAATTAATTTAAGTGCTGATCTGAAATGCCTCGAAAGTGTGTGAATTCTGTCGATAGCTTTTGCTATATATGTGGTGAAATAACATTCAAGGCTCAGAAACGTAAAATGACACCTATCGTTAAGACAGCCTATGAACATTATTTTGGTGTGAAAGTTGGGGACCAAGATAAATCATGGGCTCCTCATATATGTTGTAATTCTTGTTCCGTCATATTGCGAGAGTGGCTGAAAAATAAAAACCGGGCAATGGCTTTTGCAGTACCTATGGTTTGGCGTGAGCCTACCAATCATACAGACGACTGTTATTTCTGCTTAACTCCTCCCATTAAGCAAGGTTTATCTATGAAGAGAAGAGGAACGGTTAAATACCCTAATCTCCCATCTGCTCTTCGGCCTGTACCACACTCAGACAATTTGCCAGTCCCTTCTCCACCCCAAAACTATGAAATTTTAGAGGAAGGTGATGAAGACTGTTTAGAAGGAGCAACCCATCCTTCTACATCCCATGACCCTGATTTTGAGGTAAGCCATAGGTCTACTGATCCGCACAGAATTAGTCAAGCAGAGTTGAGTGACCTTATAAGAGATCTTCGCTTGTCTAAGGAAAAGGCTGAGCTGTTAGGGTCAAGACTACAACAGTGGAATCTTCTAAAACATGATGTGAAAATATCTCAGTACAGACAGCGTCAAAAAGATTTGCTTCCTTTTTTTGAGAAAAAAAAACCTCGTAGTTTGTTCTGATGTTAATGGTTTGATGGACTGCTTGAATTTGGATCACACTCCATCTGAATGGAGACTGTTTATAGACTCTTCAAAACTAAGCTTAAAAGCTGTACTTCTGCATAATGGAAATCAGCTACCCTCTATTCCTATAGGTCATGCAGTTCACATGACGGAAACGTATATAAATATGAAAACACTTCTCCAATCAATCAAATATGAACAACACAAGTGGCACATCTATGGTGATCTGAAAGTCATTGCTATACTCCTAGGAATGCAATTAGGGTTCACCAAGTACTGTTGTTTTTTGTGTCTGTGGGACAGTCGGGATAGAAAATCTCACTATAAAAAAATGAACTGGCCTACACGAGACCTAAACCCTAATGAGAAAAATGTAGTTTACGAGCCTCTTGTAGATCCTAAGGATGTTCTCCTTCCCCCATTACATATTAAGTTGGGACTAATGAATAACTTTGTGAAGGCCATGGACCAGGAAGGACAAGCTTTTAAGTACTTGAGAGCAAAGTTTCCCGGGTTGAGTGATGCTAAAGTCAAGAAAGGCATCTTTATTGGGCCTCAAATCCGTGAAATCGTAAATGATCCTGCTTTTGACATGATTTTAACAGGAAATGAAAAAAGAGCCTGGGAAGCCTTTAAGGGGGTTGTACATGGGTTTTTAGGTAACAAAAGAGATGATAACTTCACAGCATTGGTTGAAGAGCTTCTTCAAGCTTACCACCAACTTGGATGCAACATGTCATTAAAAATTCATTTTCTTCACTCTCATCTTAATTTCTTTCACAAAACTGTGGAGCTGTGAGTGACGAACATGGAGAAAGATTCCATCAAGACATTGCCTTAATGGAACAGAGATATCAGGGCCGTTGGAATGAAGCAATGCTTGCAGACTACTGCTGGTCTGTGTGTAGGGATGCTCCAGAAGTGTTTTATAAAAGACAAGCTAAACGACAGCGATCTTACAATGAATCGGATGGACTTAATTGAAATTTGGTGGTACAAACTTCTTTTATTTGTCAAAACACTAAGAATAATGTTTTTTTTTATTAATTTTGTACTTAAAATATTCTAAAAGAAACATAACAATATTGTTTTATGTACTTTCACTTTTCACGTATAGTATAACTACTCTTTAAGATTAAGTACTGTGTATCTCAAAAACCAGAGCTAATAAAAATTTTTCATTGTTATTTTCGTTTTTATCACCCCAAAATTAGTAGAAATTGACTAATTTAGTGTAGGAAACATTCAAAAAATATTTTTTTGTTGTGTTGTGATCAATATTTAGACACTGTGAATATTCAGACATTGTATAATATACAGAATTATACAATGTATAATTCTGTAGAACACAACTATTGAGTAGAATTCGACCTTGGTGTAGGTTTCTACAACATGCTACATCAACAGAAAGTCCAAATCTATGGAGGGATCACTCTTCATGGAAAAAATATAATAATAGGTGGAATATAACACTCGTATATTGTCAGCTAATTTTCCGTGTACCATATCCATGACAAAAGTGTAGAACTCATTAGGTTATGCTGTCCATGAAAAAGTATTTGAATATTTCAAAATCTTCAAAATCAATGGTAGATATCAAATTTAATTCTAATTGAATCAATTATGATGTAAACAGTGTTCTCAAAATTCCAAAAACATACTTCTTCAGGATCAAAAACTGATTAGTCAACTGAGTTGGTTTTAATTTCACTGATTCTATTTTCGAAAAACGAATTGGCTTTCTAATAGCACCGACTCTATCAGTAGGTACATATAACAGATACAAAATGGGAACACCATAAGGCTACGAAGACTCAAGAGAAAATTTTTTTTTGTTATTAGCCAAAAGATGTTCCACAGATATTTGAAGTCAAAAGCTTGGTTTTTCCGTCAGGTAGTCAGGTATACACGATAGTGGATTCACTAGTAGGAAAAGTGCCAATAACTTTGGCATCCTCTGTATTTTGAGTTTCACCCTAAAGATATTGTTTCTAAAGTACTTTCTGACTTTGGCAACAGATAGAGTTGTAGTTATTTATTGTTAAACATGCAAATTTAAGTGTTGACAAACGTTAGAACTCTCAAAACTCTGATTAATTAATTCAAAGAAAAAAACAAAGAAATCGGTTCGATGAAATTCCACTGAAATTACTTTGAGGAAAATGCCAGAATGATTTGTCTGATTGGTGCATTGATAAACGAATATAATTATATATTATGGTATGTCCTTGAAGTCTCTCAGCAATTCGGTTTTTATCTCTTCAATCATCATAAAACGTCGGCCTTTCATAGGTCTCTTCAATTTTGAAATGGACGTTTCATTCGTATTGCTTTTCTGAAGCGGCGCATAACTCCAAGATATGACTCATTATCGAACGTACGAGCATTTGGCAATATCTCCTGATGCACTAATCGAAGAATACAGTGGGCAAAACTTTGACATTCGATCGGACTTGGCGTGCTTTTCTCAGTCTTGGCTTTCCTGGGCTTTTCCATTGGGACTTTTGATTATGAGATGGATATAATTTCATCATCAAATGAATTCTTACTGACGTTTTCAAATTATATTTATTTGACAACACTGATCAAAAATCCTCTCTTTAACAAATTCAATTGTAATAATAGGTCCATAAATGCTCTTTTCTCGTTTATTCATTTCCTGAAATGAATTTTAGCAGCGCTGTCATAAACTGTGTGAAAAAATATAACCTGAAAGTCCAACAGAACGATAAGAAAAAAATGTTCGAAAAGTACGATCAAAATTTTACAAGAAAGCACGTCTCAAATAGCTGATTGTCAAACAAAAATTATCTCTTTAACAATTTGTGATATGTTATATTTCTCCCATAAGGTACAATTCCAACTTACACAAATACAATTTCTACATTCGATTTTTTCGGAAATTCTGAAATTATCATTTGAAATTGTCTAGCTTCAAACCTGTGCGTACTAATCGCTATTACACATATGAAAGGGGTGTAGTGTAATTTGTTTCAAATTTAAAATGGCGATTATTACAAAATTAAAATGGCATCCTCTCTCTCTCTCTCTATACTGACATGGGGGGTTTGTTAAAAAATCCAAATCGACTCACGATACTATGCTGGGTTCTGATCTCCCTCTCCGGTCCGGAGAGGGTGATCCGTTGTAAGTGCCACCAAACGCAACACCACAATTAACCCACTGCCCGCAATTTACCGGAGTTAAAAAAAAAATCTTGTTCGGAAAGTACCTTTTTCTCGCGACCCTCTTTCGCAACTGACTTTCGCAACTCCCTTTCGCGACTCTCCCAAATTTACAATTGATCGCAAAGGAATATTTTCGCAACTGACTTTTCAATTGACTTTCCTAACATCTCTAAAGAAATTCACTTTCACGACCTACTTCACGCAACTCTCTTCCGCAACTCACCCAACTGACCGATCGCCACCGTTCCTATTAACCGACTCCTTAGTATCCGAAAAATTGTTCCCAATACTCCTCCCTTGTACAGTCCCCCGATTGGTCTGATCTATGTTTATTATTCCCGAATTTTTCCATAACCCTTCCTACTCAAGACGTATTTATTCTCTTTCCAAAGTTATTGGTCAATTTCATTTAAAATAAATTTCCAGACCCACCTATTCAGTTATGGTGGAACTTCCTGTCCTGTCCTTCCTGTTTTTAACAAAAAATAAACACTCTATTGTGAAGAATCATGAAATACAAATCAAATAACAGAATATAGCTTATTTAAAGAGAGAAGGAAAAAAACATCTCAAAAGTGCTGCTTTGTTCCCTCCTGTTCATAAAAGAGGACATATGCCCCCTCACTCACAAGCAATTTTGGTGAAATTGGGGACATGTGTGAATCGTTGTATTCATTCCACATGCCACTATAAGGGTATCTGCAATATGCTGGGTAATGCGTAAGTAGACCCACTATGATTCGAAAGTTCATATGATTGTAACGACAAGGACTCACATTGTCTGCTGCATGATTGCTCATATCTGATCCTTCTAACGAAAACTCAATGGCAACATTCAATTCGCCTCTGAATCTTTTTAAATGAATTACCAAAATACGGGGAAACTTATGGATTGATAGGGACTTTGTGCATTTTCTTCTTTCCTTGCACCTCGAACAGGTTGTTTTCTCATCTCCATCTAGGGTTTCCTCTTTCGTGAAGAAATCCAAGCATTGTGACAAACTCAATTGGTTCTCCATAAACATCGGTTTAGGTTTCTCAGTGATTCCAATGAGATCCTCATGTAAACCTTCTGAAAGATATCGAATCGAGGGGCAATCTTTGGATCTAACTTTTAAAGTAGGCAGTGCTTATTACTCTATCAGATGAAACTTCTGAGCACAATTCCTTGATAACTTCTGCGAACGCATTGATTAGAACACCTTTCATACTAGAAATACTAGTATTGATATCTTTCATGTATGTATCCGTTTCAAAATATTCCAGCAAACATTTCGTGTTTGATAAACATTGGATCGTACTATTCATCAAACAGGTGTTTTCAATATTTTCCAACCCAATGAACCCAAGGGTTTTGACTGGAGAATGTATCTCTGATCTAATGTTGTAACTGTTGATACTACGTTCGCCTCTGCTGTCTTCTTGTGAGTAATCACGGAATCGATAATTTACCCCGTCATTGGATCGGTAGGATAAGGAATTCGAAGCTAACCTGCCTAAAAGTGAATTGGATATGGCAGGCATTTTGAATTCTAGGACTTGTTCATGTTTCTCTATATCTTCTGATGGGAAATTATGGGGAGTATCACAAGGAATATGGTAGGTTTTATGAGGAAACAATCTCCCATTGTGACTAGGGTATAAATAGGATTTGGAAACAACGGGATGTAGCAAAATTCCATCCAGTGAATGTGACGATGGGATGGTGCCAAAAACAGAAGCTGAATTATTTCATCAGTTCGGACTTCCATTGTCTAATACAATATAAATTGATTTGAAATCCATGAAAAAAAAAATTAAAATGATTAACCGAAAATAACAATTTCATAATTTTTTTTCAATTTCTTTTTGTTTTTCGTTTCATAAAATTGTTATTCTCGGTTAATCCCTTTTAATTTTTTTTCAGGGATTTCAAATGAATTTATATTAGGTATATTAGACAATGGAAGTCCGAACTGATGAAATACACCACGAAACATTGTCAACCACCTCCAAACAAAGAAGCTGAGTTACCACGCTGTATAGCTGAACAAATTTTTTGGAGCAGAAAGGTGGTAAATCGTTTTTTCTTCAGTTTTTCCAGTCATCCTCCTAACGATTTCATTAACAAAATTCAGAGATAAGGGTCCAAATACACCGAAAGTTTCTACAGCCACAGGATAAAATATAAAATTGTTTCCAACATTTCGAAATTTCTGCTGTTTCGGTTTATCACTGGTTATGGCAGCATCACCTGTATTTTTCGACGTTCCAACTGAATGAGATGGAGCCAATGTGTCTGCACATGTGAAATCCCAAACGACAGTTTTGCAGGAAATAAGGGTGTTTCCATCAGGACGTTTGCCATCATCAGGGCCAGTCCCTAGTGGTTCTAGGATAGAAGGTATCTCGACTGACATCAAGGCCTTCTTTATGATGTCGTTGACTTGGTGATGTCTTGGAAAACGTCCAGAACTCTTTCTGCAGCTCAAACCATGAGTACCTTTTTTTCCAACTCACTACCACAAATACATTTATGAGAAGTACAAATATCTAAACCCAATCTGAGTCCAATGGCTACCCTGAAGGTATCATTATCTAGTACTGTTTCCAGGGTAGCAACAGGTAATGCGTTCAACCAAGCACCAGATTCTTCAATATTGACGACTTTGAGGCGAGCTTTTTACGAGGGAGATGACAAAGATGAAGTGATGGAGTCAGAAGCAATTTCTAGTGAAGGTTCGTCCCATGCTTTCCTGAAGTGATTTGAAATCCGTAGGCACATGACTTTCGATTTGAGAATACCAAATAGATTCGCCTTCGATGGTTAAATTATCTTTTATATTGGTAAAGGAGACTGGAAGTGTCATTTCTGTCAGTCGCGAAACATTATTGATGGAAGACATAAATGCTGATGAAGCCAGCGATGATGTTGAGCGAAGACCCGTGAAACTTCTTAAGGTATACTTGACTTCTCCAACAAGTAGAGCATCTTAGAGTATGGAGTAGTTTAGAAATGGCCAAACAATTTTTCAATAAAGAAAAGGAAGTATGCTTTGATAAATCGTATAAAGTGGAAATCAAGTCAAGGGATTCTATTTTGTTCTGCAATCTTTCACATAGAGCTTCCATAGTGAGAGGGGCGCCAAGTAGTTCCCATTTCGATTTTTCCATAAGTTTTATACCAGGAACAACTTCCATAATGTCGGCAAGACATTATGTCTATGATATCGAAATCTGGAGTTTCACTGGTAGACTTTCTGTATAAGTTTTAAAATACGGAGTTGTGTCATTTCTTTTTCATCGAAAGTTAATTCGCCAGTTTAAATTTGATTTTCCTTTGAAGAATTATCATAAAATCTCAAAATATAACCTATCATTCTCACTATTTTCGTATATTTGGAGAAGTATCCAAAATGTCTAGAGAAAGTTTCACTTTGTGCAAAGTTAACATGAATCGTTTTCCTCTATTCAATATTTATATCCGCCGTTGAACAAATCATTTCTGTATGAGGCCAATTTTCTGGACTCTGTTCTAACCACTGAGGACCCTCCCACCACTTTTATTCAATCAGTATATTCGCAGTGCATCCTCGTGATGCAATATCTGCCGGATTTTGGTCCCTTGGTAAACATGATACCAATCATCAATACTACTGTACGAATTTTGTTCTTTTACGCGATTCCCCATGAATGCATTTCAGGACGCTTTTGTATTCATCCATGGAATCAGTCCAATGACAGTACTTAATAACTCAAGCCTTGGTATTGTGGTGTTTTCGGTGCTATTCTAAATTTAGATATTTGATTACTTCAGCTCTATAAAACTCCATATCGTCGAACTCTTCGAACTTTGGTATCGTTGAACTTTCCAGAAAATAACTGCACCTTGAAGGTCTCATTAAATGGTGAATATTCGATCATACTTGTCTCCCAATTGTCTCAAGAGTGATATAATTTGTGCCTTACTAGTTTGTTTCGTACTCAAGGCTTCATCTAGGTCGCTGCTATTATTTCGAAAAATGTCTTCGCAGCTGATCTTTCTTTCTGCATAATAGTCATCGTCAAAAACTCAGTCCTGTCACGTTCGCCAATATTTTAAATATGAAATGGATATAATTTTATCATCAAATGAAGTCCTACTGACGTTTTCAAATTCTATTTATTCGGCAACTATCATCAAAAATCTTCTCACTAACAAACTTGATTCAACTAAACTAAATAGAAAATCGATATATAGAGGGAATGATGAAAACATACATTCTAAATCTGACAGACACGATTGGACTTTTATTCCGATGTCATAACCATATATCTATGACTCGTAACCAGTTGTAACCTTTTTTGCAAATCTGGATCGCTGTTGATGTCATTCAACAATTTCTTAGTGATGCTGATGCGACAGTTTTTTTAGTGAAAATTCAGTGAAACGAACTTCACTACCACACGCTTCGTTACATCTTACCGACCTCCTGTGAAAAGCTTATTCCACTTGGATTTGAAGTACAATCATCGTATACCATTGTCGACATTTCAAGTGTTTTTGAGCACCCAATTCTATTTTTACACAAAATTTGATGCCAATTCTCTGTTCCACTTTTTCGACAGCAGAAAATCGCTGAACACGCAATACACATCTACCTTCTATGTCTCTCACCAACAAATTCAACATTTTTGCCACCTAAGAGTGTGAACGTATGTTTGAGACCAGTTCGAGTGTGCCAACATAAAAAATCGCTAATCGAATGTACTTGGGTTGCAAAATTTTAAC
Source organism: Leptinotarsa decemlineata (assembly GCF_025532065.1). Taxonomy (NCBI): domain Eukaryota; kingdom Metazoa; phylum Arthropoda; class Insecta; order Coleoptera; family Chrysomelidae; genus Leptinotarsa; species Leptinotarsa decemlineata. Next base: position 1,453,146 of record NW_027412603.1, on the reverse strand, counting down.
ATTCTCCTCATTTTTTGTACTACTATTACATTACATTATTTGCAATTACTTTTACATTTTTTGAAAAACTCCCATTTTCTGTTTACAGATGACAAGATTGAGTAGAGAATCTTTGGGGCAAACAGCGGCAGGGCATGTGGTCAACTTACTTTCTAATGATGTCAATCGATTTGATTCTCTTTCTTTGTATCTACATGCTCTTTGGGCAATGCCTTTTCAAATAGCTGTGATGAGCTATTTTATTTGGCAACAAGTTGAGATATCTTGCTTGGTAGGGATTCTGTCGATGATCGTTGTGAGTTTACCTATTCAAAGTAAGTATCATTAGGAAAATAGTTAGATTATTAATAATAATATTGCATTATATATCTCGGTATATATCTTGTGAAAATCACTGGAAAAGGATGATTGTTTCCTCACCACAAACCCAAAAGGCAGTAAATAAAAATGAACTGATTCAGTAAACTATTTGCATCTCACTTAACACCGTCTAATTGAACAAATTCTGAAATGGCTTATAACCAACATAGCTTCTGGCCCCGATGTCGATGTCGATCTTAAATATATGCCAATAAAATTGAACTGGTGTATTGCAGGCGTTTCAAGCTCTTTCATAGAATTTGAAACCTGCTATAATTCTGCCTATATACCCTGAAAAAGTCAGAAACGTCTTCAAAATCACTTCAGATCAGTTACTCGACTAGCAGTTGTATGAGAATTCAGAAAATTCTTGAATACTTGCTTGAAAATTGGAATTTGCAACCTCTGGCGTGAAATGAATTCATTGAAAATTTGGTTAACGAAACGCGTATCGAGTAACAGCATTCTCGTTTTGGTGGTGAAAAATTGTTATTCAAAATCTCAAATGATAATCAATTTTCTTTTCCGCAAGCAAAAGTCCTAAGGCGACATTTTTCATATGTTACTCATCTTTAGAATAATGCAATTTAGAGACACATGAAATTGCGATCTATTGCATTACAGCATGGGGAGGAATGTTTGAAAAAAATTTAGGAGGTTTACAAATAATGCAAAACACATTACTGAAAATTATTTGTAAGAAGGACCGTTTATTTTCCACAAAAAAGCTGTATGAAGAAATCAACTTATTCAACAACAGAAGTCTCTACTCTACTCTTGTTTAATATGGATATTTCATAACAAAGTAAATTACCAAAGTTCAACTATTGAAAAAGAGACCAGATCTGTTATAAAAAGGTCTATCCATCTACCTTTATTCAAAAAAAGTCATTCACAGAAATCTGTATATTACTTTGGCCCAAAACTTTTCAATTTACTACCACCCGAGTCCAGGAATATTATAGACATAAAGAAATACAAAATTGCTATAAAATCATTTCTACGCTACAATCAACTTATTATTGAAAAATTATATTGAACAGATATACTTGAAAGCTCCATTCTCCAGAAATATCATTTGTATATAAAATTTCTGACAGAATAAAAAATATCCTTTTAAAAAAAGGGATACCTATCACAACACAATCGCATTTGCGCTTAGGTGAAAGGTCCCAATATATAAAAGGGGATAAGAAATATTTATATATTATTATCAATTTTGTATTATTATTAATTTGTAATTATTTTTTGTGATTATTATTTGTAATATTATTTGTAATTGTAATTATTCGGAAACTGAATTACTTGATTCAGTTGTTTCGTTCTTTCATTGCGTGTGAAATTTTTGAGGCCTTCAACCGTAATTGATGAAACTTCGATGTCATGACTTGCTGGATAATTTGTATGTTAGGAAACTGGATGATACTTGATAAAAATCTATAACAAAATCACGACACGTGTTTTACTATATGTCTCAGAAAGCTATTTCATTATAAAACACGTATTGTTGTTTGGAAAATTGTTCAAAAAATGTCTCACAATGAAGCGTTACAGGATATTCACTTTAACAAGAGAATGACGTCACAAGATGACAAGTTACGGCGTAATGATACTGGCCTGAACGAATTTTTCTTTTAGATAATTTGATTTACAGTCAGTCGTGGAAGTGATGATGGTCCCAAGGCAATATTTTTTTTAGTTCTCAAAGATCCTTATATTTCCGATAGATTATCTTCAATCTTTCTAAATGCAAACGAGGTAACAAATCATGGACTATCAATGACACGTTGTTTCCCCTTTGAGGCAATAGACTCCACTCATCAAAAATCCTAAGTTTGTAGAAAACTTCACCAGTCATTACATTGTATAGCTCTGAAATCTGTTACTTTGGGATCTCCTTTATTTTTTCCAGGTCGAATTAAAGACAAAAATGCAACAGTATCAAACGATATGAAGTCTTCCTGACTTAGATAATGTACAGTATACGGTGTTGGATTCCTTCTTGCATCTTGACAAATTTTGATGTTGCCAGCTGGCACATTCATGTTCCTGTTTCTTTTTTTTCGATCGATGAATTAACAGAATCTACCTCCATCTGGGTATGTCTTGTTTTCAAAATTTTTTGTATGATTGTAATTTTATTTTCCACTGCACAGTTCAATAGTGCGTTACTCGCAGTGAAATTTCTGTTTTGGTAGGTGCACCCATCACTGTACATTATTATGTTCCTTTTATCTCCCAGATTGGGCATCGTTATTTCTGTAAAAAAATTGTTTACGATTATAGCAAATTCTTCAGCATTCAGTCCACCCTCTGTTTCGTTCTACAGACAACAGTGGGCAACCTTAGAATTCAACTCATCAATTGACATATTGTGAACTGATAACTTAGTTTTGTAATAAAGAAGATATACATTAGATTTGGACTCTGTGAAGCAGCTTGTAGATGCATACTGTAAATTGGTACACTCTTTTGATTTCTATCAGTTTGTTTTCTCGTCTAGCTTCTACCTTTTTTACCTGATGGACATCATACCTACCCTGATCAGTATTTCCAGTTTCGTTTGCCACACATACGTCACATTTCTATTTCTATGGTTTATATATTGCTATGTTTTGCCATTACATAATATTATTGAATAATGCAACGGATAGTGGTTGAACGTTTCTACTAGAGTATCTGTAAAAGCAATACAAATTTGTAGATCTCCAGTTTGACTCAAGACACAGCTTTTTAATGCAGAATTGTGATACAAGTTTGGCAGACATGAAGAATTCACCAAGCTGTATAATTCATTCACTCTTCCTAACAGATCGTTTTTATTATTTACTGTCCTATTCATAGTTGTTTTCTTCCAATGCAGAGCACTAAACTTGCCTAAAGCTGAAGTGTTACGGAACATGGTCTTACAAACTCTCACAGAATTACCTTTGTTGGACAGGTGATACTGCAGAGAATCAGAACGACGGGATACATATTTCCGTATTCAACCTCTTTTTCGAGTGATAGTAACCAATTTTACGAGACCATCAACTTAGGCTCGTTTTTCTTTCCATGTTAGAGCACAGAACCTATCCCACAGAGTCCTGCGTTCTTCATCTGTTATAGAATCACATTTTTGCAATCCTCTTTTTCTTGACACACATTTACATTGACAACCGTTTTCTTTTCGCTTTCCTTATATCGTATATCTACTTATCAATGACTTTCCGTTTGCCATAATACATTTCTCTCTTTCACGCTTCTATCTGTTAATTTTCATCTTCCATTTCATTTCATTAACTTGACATTTCTTTTTTCTTTTTGCTACACCATCATTAGTTGAAAGATCGGAGTCAGAGTATGAAACAAGTCGTTTGGGTGAATATTCATCTCCACTAATACTTTTGATATCTGTTTCATTACTTTCTTGAGTTTTATTGTTGATTTTTTGTGATGATGAAGCCGTTCCTCAGATATCTTTCATGATGTCTGCTTGAGAAATATGCGGCAAATTTGTCAGATCTTCTAAAACTATGTTATTATCTAATGTGATTCCATTGGGTTAAAAATCACTCCCGTCGATAGCTTCCTTATTGGCCAGAAATATAATAGGTAGGTGTATTTTCAATGAATTGGTCAACAGAAAATGTTTTGAAGTCACTTATGCTGATATAAATTTTCTTATTCATCACGTCCAGATGTATTTTGATTTGCATCTGTTTGCATTTGTTTTTCCTCTGTTCTGGACCGCGACACCTGAAACGAAATGTTCTGATTGTTTCATTATATTTGAAAAATTACAATATCTAATGAAAGTATTTCCAAGGAGCTGACAGATTTTTCACAACTACTTGAGTTCTCTAGACATCCACAGTGATACGATAATATCTTCTAACTCTAATTCTCTCGTCACGGCTTATTTGTGGGTTTATGAAAGATTTTTAGTCATCTAAGATACTTGAACATATATTAATAGATTCTTTACTTGCTACTAAACGTCCTTTTCATCCAGTTTCACACCTATTTTCGAACTATTCACACATTTAAATCGACTCAGCTCCGTTAGGTATAGTTTAAGTAAACGATATAGGGCAGCCTACCTTTCAACACCTCCCCTTTGATTAACTGCATTAACCTTTCTAGATTTTATATATATATATATATATATATATATATATATATATATATATATATATATATATATATATATATATATATATATATATATATATATATATATGAAAGTTATTGAGTGTCTCGATATAGAAACAGAAGTTAATATCGGACATAGCACTCATGAAAGTGGCAAAGCATAGACACGTGTTTCGGGCTTTTGGCCCATCAAATGTGCGGTTGGCTCCTGTTGATGGCTCCGTGCATTTATATTTCTATCTTTTGGTAACCAAGTGTTGCCCATCCTCACACTTGGCTGCACCATACTGATGATGGGCCAAAAGCCCGAAACACGTGTCTATGGTTTGCCACTTTCATGAGTGCTATGTCCGATATTAACTTCTGTTTATATATATATACAGTGTCACCGATAAAGTCCGCATCAAATGGGAAACTTTTTTATTTATCGTTTTATGTGAAATTTGATTTCGGCAGAAGATTTTGCTTAAGAAATGATGTCAAATGGCGTCTACAAACTGGTCACGTGATTTCCTTAACCTGTCAAAATTGACATTTAAAAAAGAAACATCGAAAAATGACATTATTTTTCAAAATATCCAAAAATATCAAGGGATAAAAACATTTTCTTTTGTAATTTTATACCGACACACCAAGTTTCAAACCCATAATAAGTATTTTATATTTTCACTATTTTTCCGCACTCCTGCTTTTTCTACTTATCAAAATTTAAGCACACCTGTACTAAATCATTTATTTTAACTAAACTCGTCACCGAATTTCTTTTTTTGTAATATAATGATATTTTAAGAGCCTCTTTGATGTTAAAAACAAATTTTGAACAATAAAAGTTGTCAAACTTGATGCAAAGTTCATCTAGTTTCAACGGGGCTTTCAAAACTATACAGTACTTGAGTTTTTTAATGAGCAAATGGCCTCACAATATGAATTAAAACAAAACGTAAAATTAGGAAACATCATTTCGTGATTCTTGAAGCCCATTTAATAAAAGAAAAAAACTCATAGTATTTACATTTACCTACTCCGCTAACAACACTAATTTAAAAAAACTGGGTAGGCTGTGAAAAAATATGAAACTACATAATGTGTTTTAGAAAACGTCACTGTCACTGAATAAATTAATGCCCGTTAGTTCAATGTAATGTATGAAAATTAAAATAATATGTTATCTTTACAAGAAAAAATTGAAATTGTGCTAATTTATGGTGAAAACACATTGCATCGACAAGTGGCTGATATTTTTAACGCAAGACATCCTGGTAGACATGTACAGCAATCCACTGTAAGTAGGATTTTAAAAAAATTCAAACTGACTGGTTCAGTTGAAAATACTTTTAAAAAACGTCATAATCCATCACGCAATAATGATGAGGTTCAGTTGGCTGTCTGCCTGGATGTTATCGACCAGGAAAAATCAAGTATTACCAATATTGTACATAGAACTGGCGTTGAAAGAGACAGCGTAGGAGCAATTTTACATAAAAATAAATTCAAACTCTACAAACCCAAATTTATAAATACCTTAAGGGAAAGAGATTTCGATGTTCGACTAGATTTCTCTTTCTGGTACCAAGGGGAAGTAGAATTAAACAGAAAATTTCCTTACAAAATCCTATGGACTGACGAAGCTACCTTCACATCGAACGGCGTAGTCAGTTCCCAGAATTGTAGGTGGTGGGCTCAGGAAAATCCTCATTTTGTGATAGAATGTCGGGACCAATATTCATTTACAACAAATTTGTGGTGCGGTGTTTTAAATAATCAGGTAATAGGACCATTCTTTTTTAGATACAATTTAACTTCTCAAGATTATTTGCAATTTTTAAATACTGAGATCAGTGATATAGTGGACAATATGCCGGTTGAAATATGAAACAGTCTGTGGTATCAATGTGACGGGGCTCCTATTCATAGTTCAAGACAAGTCAAAGAGAAACTATTAGAAATGTTTAGGGGCAAATTTATTGGGCGAAATATGGAGCAAATATGGCCGCCTAGGTCGCCAGATTTAACCCCACTAGATTTTTTCTTGTGGGGTTACCTAAAACAAATCGTTTATAAACAAAGACTTTTTCGTGACGTGAATCACCTAGAAACTGTTATTAGAAACTCTATTTTAAACATAAACCCTGTGAGTATCAGCAACTCAATAAAAGATGTATCAAGAAGGACAATTATCTGCATAGAACGCGATGAAAGACATACAGAAATGTAGTGTATTTAATGTCGTGAGTCTTTTTTTCGTGTTTTTTTGCTATTAGGTATAGGTACATGTTTATTTTCAGTTCCTTTCAGTTAAGATTGAATTCCACTGTATTTTTTGTTAAAAAAACAATAAACACTCTAAGATATTGTTTCCTAATGTTCCGTTTTGTTCTGATTCATATTATGAGGCCATTTGCTCATTAAAAAACTCAAGTACTGTATAGTTTGGAAAGCCCCGTTGAAACTAGATGAACTTTGCATCAAGTTTGACAACTTTTATTTTTCAAAATTTGTTTTTAACATCAAAGAGGCTCTTAAAATATTATTATATTACAAAAAAAGAAATTCGGTGACAAGTTTAGTTAAAATAAATGATTTAGTACAGGTGTGCTTAAATTTTGATAAGTAGAAAAAACAGGAATGCGGAAAAATAGTGAAAATATAAAATACTTATTATGGGTTTGAAACTTGGTGTGTGGGTATAAAATTACAAAAGAAAATGTTTTTATCCATTGATATTTTTGGATATTTTGAAGAATAATGTAATTTTTCGATGTTTCTTTTTTTAAATGTCAATTTTGACAGGTTAAGGAAATCACGTGACCTATTTTGTAGACGCCATTTGACATCATTTCTTAAGCAAAATCTACTGCCAAAATCAAATTTCACATAAAACGATAAATAAAAAAGTGACACTGTATATATACACAATCAATCGCTTCAAAAACACTTCACTAACTTTCTTCGAAAGGTTCTGATGATTCCTCTTCCATATTCTCTGTTTCACTATCACTTTTGTCATTTAAATGAATGAGATGAATTCATTTCAACCATCAACATGGATGTGTTCAATCTCCATATAGTCTTTTTCAACTGAAATTACTTTTTTAATCCTTTCTGTTAGTCTTCTTCGGTGATATTAGATAGTTCTCCTCTAATTAGCTCTATTACCCTCTTATCAAATTTTGTTTGTAGGCATGTTAGGCGTACACATTCTCGAACAATCAGTCCACCCTTTCGTAACTATGTATCGTGAGTGTCATACCAAGTTTCGTCCAAATAAAAATGTGCCGCTGTTCTTGTCTATATTTAGTTATTTGTTCTAATAAATTGTTACGCAATTCCACTGTTCTTCTGCTTTCCATGACTGATTGACGTTTGTTTATTATTTCAAATCTAAATCTTAGTTACTTAATCCACTTCTGAAGAGTTTTGTAACAGCAGCTCACGTGATGGCCAAAATTATTCAATTTCTTCCTTATGATTCCAGTTGTAGAAATCTCATTGCTTTTGTAACAATCGTATATTGTTTATTTCAATGAGTTTATTAGATATACATCCAAAGGTTTTGTTAAACCTATATCACATCGCGTCTTGCGTTCATAAGGTTTGTTTTCGACCATTCAACGTACCTACAGTTAAGAAAGAAATTTCGATCAAATATGATGTTGTTTTCCTCGAAACCAAACTTGAGATGTAGATTTTTATATACATTGAAACATACTTTCTATGTTTCAATATTCAAATGCATTGTTTGCATTGTTCACCGTCGCTATTAGACGCTGAAAAAAGTATGTGTTGTTATTACACTCGTTATTTCAATTAGTTCCTAAAATGAAAATTGTGAATGAATAAAAAGATTGTAGGAAACCGTTTTAGGCCAGGCGGTTACTTGGGTTTCGCACTAACAGATGGCAACATAACATTATTTTGGGTAAAATAGGAGTTAGGAGCATTGCTAATTGAGGCAGCGATATTTCAGAAGTAGGCGACATCACCTTTAGTTTCAATATCATACACTTTGAACTATAGTTTTTTGAATGTCTTTCACCTGGAGAATTTATTCTTGAATATATATTTTCAGATGAAATTTACCTTCATCAAAATCGATAAGAAAAATCATTGCATAGCTTTCAACTGAGCAATACTGTTGAACTACTTCGATTGTCAAATCATCTGATCATTGAAAATATCACGCCCTTTTCGATACTCTATGAAATCAATATTTCCTACAGAACCTACAGAACTCAAAATACTTATAGTCCGTTCGTAATTTGTTGATAGCTCACTGCAAATTTGACCCTCATTAGAGAACTGAATTACAGAGAGGACAGCTAATATGATATAATAACAAAAACCAAACTAAAACTGGCAGTTTAAGATGTTTTCGACTAACCCACCGTATCTGAAGAAATACAATACAGCTATAAAACTTTAAATCCGATTATGTAGGTATTTTGAGTGGAAATGAGTGACCAGTGTCGTAGAGTATATGATTAAAACATAAGTTACTTTAAATAAATAAATATATTAATATTCTTAAACTGTAGGTACTGTAAACTGTATTTTTATTTCAAAAAAAATCTTTATTTTATTCAAAAATAATAAGTTACTTGCAATTTGTAAAAGATACATTTATTTAATAAATACCTATTTTTAAATGATATGAACTACGATTACTTACAAAGCTATTCAAATTCAAAATAAACAGGATCATCTTCGGAATCCGAGTCGTCTTGCAGGTTAATAATTAGCGGTTGTGTCTCTACAGTCGCATCAATTATATTGTCAAGATCCCACATTTTTTGTTCTTCTTCTATTGCATGTCTTACTGCATCTCGCCAATTTTGTTCTGTAATATGTTGTAAAGACTCATATAACAAATCACATACAGCTTGTATTTTATATGACGTATTTTTTCTAGCCACATAGCTTTTCATTTGTGCCCAAATGAGTTCAATTGGATTTAATTCGCAGTGGTAGGGTGGAAGTCTAAGGACTGTGATGTTTCGACTTTCCGCCATTTTGTCAACTACGTATTTCTTGAACTTAGATTTGTGTTGCCGGGCAATTTTTAAAAGTTCTGCTTTAACCGTTCCATCTTCGTAAGGCAGGGACTTATTCCGCAGCCAGTCAATGATATCCTGTTTCTTCCACGCAGTCGTTGGAAGTCTTTCAACTAGTCGTGAATGATAAGGTGCATTATCTAATACTATAATTGATTTTGGTGGTATATGTTCAATCATCTGCTCAAAATACTCTTCGAAAACATCAGCTGTCATCTCCTCGTGATAGTCTTTTGTGCTTTTGAATTCAAATTCCAACAAACCATGCTTAGCAAATCCTTTTTCACTGCCAATGTGAGAAACTAATAATCTACTGCCTTTACCAGAGGGTGGGGAAATACCAGTAGACCAACCTTCCATAAAGGCTTGCCTGGAGCTTGATATATTTTTATCTGTCCAAATTTTTGTGAGAGTATGACCTGCGTTTACCCACGTTTCGTCCTGATAGTAAATTGGCCTTCCTTCAGCCCGAAATTTTCGTATTGATCTTAGATACTTTCTTCTCCAACATATTATCTCTTCCCGGTCAATCAAAAGTGATTTTCGGTCTGATTCCTCCCACCGGAAATTTAATTCTTTTAAAACTTGCCACAATTTGGTTCGTCCGACATGAGGCAAATCCGGGTCGTCTCTAACTTCTTGTAAAATTTTGTTTGAGTTGGGTATTTCTTTTTTGTAAAAAAATTCGTGAATTTTCCTTCGAATACCATTTTTGGCAAATTCATCAATTTCAATAGGTTTTCTCCCCCTCTTTAAGTATTCGTTTGTATTTGGGTTAGCTATACCTTTTTTTTTTCTTTCTGATAGGAACCTATATATTGTTGACTCCCCTACGCCCGTCATGTTGGCACAACTCTTGATTATGTTCTGAACAGTGTTTGTGGGATTCTGAGAAACCAGAGCATCGTGAACGTTCAAAACAATAGTCTTCTCTCTTGGTGAATAGACAGACTTACTGACTGTACGCAACAGTACCGGTGTAAAACTTGATGATGATGACGAATCCATCGCAAGCAATCAAACAAAACAAACAGGAACGAAAGGTACGTATATGTTTGTAGGAATATGAAAAAAAGTTACTCACGCACTGCACAAAATTCGCAAAATAAATATTAGAGACGTTAAATACTGCCGTAGACGCCGAAACACCAACGAGCCGTAAATTAAATGCGATTAAAAAATGTACTAAACCAAAAATTATTTTCGTTCGTAACAACTTCACCCTTTCAAGGCAAGTTTCGAATATAAACTGAAGCTTTATATTTAATGAATAAACACCTCAGGAACCTCCGCCTTTGATTTTACGAGTTTTACGACCGTTTTATGACTTGGGCCCTCATTTTGTGCTATCGACAAATTATGAACGGACTATAGATAGATAATATTTTTCAAATCTAACATAATTGTTCCCCAAGTAATTATTTTATAACAAGTTCTTGATTCAACAGGTTATATAGGAAGAGTATGTGGAAATCTAAGACAATTCATAGCAGAAAAAACTGACAAAAGAGTGAAACTGATGAGCGGTGTAATATCAGGAATCCAAATCATCAAGATGTACGCCTGGGAAAAGTCATTTGAAAAAGTCATCAAGACAGCAAGAGCTTCTGAAATCGACGATATCACGTATTCTTCATATCTTCGTGGAATATTGCTGAGTTTCATGGGTTATAGTCAGAGAACAACCCTTTTCATCACTGTGATGTGCTACGTGTTGCTAGGTATTTTGATAATCAACTACTTATTATAAATCATGAAAAATTTGTGAACGAGTTTTTCTTCTTAAAGGAAACAAAGTATTTTTTCCAGAAGTGTTTGAGAGTTCAATAATAGATAGATAAATGCACTGAAGTTTTAGAATTGAACAAATGAAAACTCATGTCACTCATATACAGGGTGTTAATTAAGTATGTACCACAAATTTAATTGACGATTCTTTAGGTAATTTTAAGACGAAATGTTTCCATGAACATGGGTCCGCAAATTCTTCGTTCTCATGATACAGGGTGTTAAAATAAAAATAAATATTCCTAAATATCTTAAATATCCTTCACCTAATTTTGTTGTAATTTGGCAATGGTATTTATAACATTCAGGAGCTAATTAAGCCCCAACGTGATTCGATTTATTAGGTCCAATGGCGTCTCGAGAGGGATTTGAATGAATATTAATGACTTAAAAATGTACGCCACTGATTTTCGTGCAATTTTTATTATTTCTTTGAATTGAGTCATTGGAAAAAATACAACTTTTTTTCTCCTGGATTTCTCTCGTATCTTGCTTAGTTAAAAAAAAAGTCGACCTAATTGCATATCCATGGACCTCACTAGGAATAATATAGGGAATTAAATGTTTCTTTTGGAAATTATCATTTTTACAATTTTTCATTACTAATTATGTAACAATAAAAACAAATATTAAATAACATTAACATCTAGACTAACGAATTGCACTAAATTAAGTGTTGGAAATGGCCTCCTTCGGCTTCAATACAATCGTCTAGCCGCCGCACTCTTCTGAAAATACCATAAATAATAATGAAGGGTTGCCTTGGAAAATGATTGCAGCATTTAATGAACAATTTGACAGTTGTCAACTTTATGAACTTTTAATTTATAATTGTTATAAAAAGTGTGTTTGGTGGTTATTTTTCGAACCATTTTTGTAAAACATGGTTCAATTTACTAACAGTGAAATGGCAGATATGCCTGTTATGGAATGGCTCACGGAAACTCGAATGCTGCAACACGCATTCACCATGAAAGATTTCCTCAGCGTGTAGTGCCTAAGAGAAGAACTTTTGTACGTCTCCATGCACGACTTTCTGAAACATGCAGCTTTAAAAGATCGACGGTTGTCATTGGGAGGCCTGCAACGGTACGAACAGTTCAAATTGAAGAAGCTGTTTTAAATGAGATTGAAGTAAATCCGCATACCAGTACTCGGAAAATAGCTGAAGAACTGAATATTACCCATATCACAGTGTGGCAGATTTTAAGAGCCCAGCAGCTATATCCCTATCACATGCAACGTGTGCAAGTTCTATTGCCCAGAGATTTGCCTGTAAGACTAACTTTTTCTAATTGGTTACACGGTAAAATAAGAAGAAATGCGGGTTTCCTAAGTAGGATATTGTTTACAGATGAAGCTTGTTTTTCTCCCAATTCAATTATTAACTTCCACAACTTATTGCTGCGTTTCAAAAAACATAAAACTAGAGACTGGGTGACCCCAGAGGTGAAATGCTCTAGCTTGAGATTGAGGGAATACTTCAACCTTCAAAAAATGTATCCGGAACTTAAAAAATTATATTCGACTATGAAAAAGATGCACAAATTGCTCGTAAAAAACACCAAAAAACAATTCTATCAAGCTAGAATTGAGTCTAGTAGTAATTTATCAAAAGAAACATGGAAAATGGTATCTGAATTACAAGTTTCAATATTTAACAATATGTCAAATTTTGAAATCACTACGTCTAGCGGTGTTGTAACTAAAGACCCCAACATTATTGCAAACGAATTCAATTCTTTTTTTATAGAAACTCCTCGGAAATTGGTCGAAGATTTAGACGTGACAACGTATAATACTGGCTCTCTGGTGAATGAATCATCCTCAAGATTTTACTCATACCCGTTTAGTGAGAGTGAATTTTTTGAACTAATGATGAAGAAGCTGAATAATAAAAAGTCGTCAGGGAACGATGACGTTCCGGCATTCATGCTCAAAAATACGCTGGACATATTAGTAAAACCTCTTGTTTTTCTTATCAATTTAAGTTTTTGTTCTGGTGTATTCCCTGAAAGATTGAAAATAGGCAAAGTCGTACCTATTCACAAAAAAAATAATAAACAGTTGATGAATAACTACAGACCCGTAACAGTAACATCAGTTTTTTCAAAATTTTTTGAGCACTGTTTTCTAAATAGATTTTTAAGATATCTTGACAGAAATAACATTACTTCGGATACGCAGCATGGGTTTCGAAGTGGAAAATCCACTAATACCGCGATTCAATCCATATATGACAATTTAGCTGATAGCATAGATGCTGGCGAGTGCCCTGTTGGGATTTTTTGCGATCTCAGCAGGGCATTTGACTGAGTCAATCCTCAGGTACTATCAAGAAAGTTACATGAGCTGGGTTTTGGGGAAATTTGGAATAATTGGATCGATTCATTTATGTTTGGCAGAAGCCAATATGTAACCATCACCAATGTAATTAATGGTAAAAAAAGAATAATGAACTCTCAACGGATACCTCTATCACTCGGAGTACCACAAGGTTCAGTTTTGGGACCTGTACTATTCCGAGTATATATAGATAAAATTGACGAATCTGTTCCTGATGCAAAGTGTGTGAAATTTGCTGATGACGTTGCCACGATTGTAACAGGCTCCGACCAAACAAGTATACAACGAAAATGCGAGCAAACAATGAGATCATTGAACTGGTGGTTTTCCAGTAATTCGCTTGTTTTCAATCCAAATAAAACAGTAATTATTCAATTTTGTAATTATCAAAAAGTTCTTGACCCACTATATATTGATGTGAATAATCAGCTGCTTCAATTGTCAAAAAGTACTAAGTTTTTGGGTGTTGAAATTGACAAAAATCTTAATACCAAAATTGCATTCTTTAGCATTCAAGCTACGAAATCTTAGCTATATTCTCAGTCTAGATCAACTAAAAATTATATACTATGTAAAGTTTTTTTGGCTCAAAAAAACATCATCAGAAGTATCACTGGTATAAGTTACATGGAGTCCTGTGAACCTTTTTTCAAGAAATTACAAATACTGACTTTACCCTGCTTGTACATAATGGAAATTTGTGTCTTACGTTTTTCAAAATGAAAGTCAATTTCCTTTAATAGGCTCTACTCATACAATTAACACTAGGCCAAAAAAAATATATCATGTTCCTCTAGCTCGAGGGCGGATTGCTCTTAAAGGTCCTAATGTTGCAGGTCCTCGTTTGTTCAATATTTTACCAACTGAAATAAAAGAAAGCAAAACATTAGAGATGTTCAAAACAAAGATTAAAAATTTTTCAGTTCTGAATGCGTATTACAGTGTTGATGATTATTTAACGTAAGTGTATGTGTGGTGTGTGCATGCGTTTTTGTGTGTGCTTCTAGTTTTAGTATAGTAGTTTATAATTTTAGCTTTACTGACTTTTCCTAATACAATTACTTATGAAATTGTCGAACAGGAAAATAAAGGATTTGATTTGATTTGATTTGAACAATCACATTTGGGCCGAAAACAATCCACACGCCTCGATAGAAAATGATTTTCAAGGACAGTTTTCTTTTAATATTTGGGTTTTAATTGTCGGTGACCATCTCACTGGGCCTCACTTCCTTCCACCTAGACTTAATGGAGAAGAATACCGAAGGTTTTTAGGATTTGTTTCACCTGGACTTTTGGAAGAAATTCCAATCATGGAAAAATTCCGTATGTGGTACATGCATTTGGTGCTCCACCACACTTTAGTGTAGTAGCACGGCAATTTTTGGATGAAAATTACCATAATCGCTGGATTGGGAGAGCAGGCCCACACCCATGGCCACCTCGCTCACCTGAAATGAATCCCTTATATTTTTTTATGTAACAAGATGTATTACTGATATATTTTATTTCATAATGTATATCATAATTGATATTTACAGTGGGAATGTGGGAATGTGGGAATATATATATATATATATATATATATATATATATATATATATATATATATATATATATATATATATATATATATATATATATACATACACAGAACACGGAGCGACACCCGAGAAAACAGCTCATCATATATATATATATGCAATTGGCGGTGCAGCCAATTGCAAAGGTAGACAACAACTGGTTACCAAAAATAAAAAAAAACATCACATATGCACGGTGTCACCAACAGGAACTAACCGCACATTTGTGGTTTCAATTAGAAGACCCAGCATTCCTAGGCATCATCTAACATCACCACGTAGGCAGCTATAGCTACCTGCGTGACTTCCGGGTCCAGGATATGAATACAGACATATAGATATTATCGAGTGTGTATGATACAAATCAAAAGAAGGAAAATATATATATATATATATATATATATATATATATATATATATATATATATATATATATATATGTATATATATATATATATATATATATATATATATATATATATATATATATATACATATATATATATATATATATATACAGGGTGTCCCTGGACTTTCTCTGTTCCTCTCGGGAATGTATAGATGGGGTCAAAATATCACCAGTACTTCATATAACTTTGTTTCCTAAAATCCTTCGTTACCAAGTAACGGGCCCTCGAAGTTACAAAATGAAAAATGTTTTTCTTTGATAACTTTTCAAGTGAATATTCAAAATCATCCAAATTTTGGTAATTGACTAAACAAATGAATTCCTTCGATGAGCTTTCATGCAGGAGTCAGTTGTTTTGCTACAAAGTCAGGAACGGACTACCCTCGATGGTCCACACCCTAAAACTTTGAAATGACAGATATTTTTCAATATTTTTCAACAAATTGAGGTTACTTGGACAATTTTATGAATAAAAGTACTCGTGTGGAAAGTCGATCGGAGCAACGAGCCTTGATAAAAATGTAGTTTCACTCGACGACATCAAACCCGCTCGTCCACCATTATTTGAAATGAATAATTATCAAAGCAGAAATAATAATGATAACGTTAATTCAACAACATTTATCCTGAGATGTCTACCATTATTCGAAAATATTAGTTTTTAAGGAAAATGGAAATGATAGGTAAAATGTTCATAACGAATTTTTATAATGCAAACACGTTTAACTAACGAAACTCAAGAGCCTTAAAAGCAAACAGAAATGAAAAATCCGCTACAGAAATTGCTCGATATGACCACCTTCTCTCTCTATACATTTTCTTAGTCTGCGAAGACACCCTCTCTGTACTTGAAATAGCATTCCAGGGTCGTTTCATATGGCTTCACAATGTAATGTTATTCTATTCAACAATGCATCTCTTGTGTGAATAGGTGTAGCGTAAACAAGGCTTTTTAGATGCCCCCCCAGAAAGAAATCCAATGGATTTAAATCCGGAGACCGCGATGGCCATGAATATGGCCCACCTCTACCAATCTATCTATTGTGGAAAATATGGTTCAGATGGTCACACACAATCAAAATAAAATGAGGAGGAGCGCCATCATGCATAAACCACATATCTCTTCGGGTTTGCAATGGAACATGTTCCAAAAGTCCATTCAAATCGTTCTGAATGAACTCCAAATAACGTTCTCCATTCAATCGGTCCTGTAGAACGAATGGTCCTATAAGATGGTTTCCTATGATACCAGCCCAAACATTCACGTTGAATTTCCGTTGGTGTTTGGTTTGCAATAATTCATGGGGATTTTCTTCGGCCCATATATGGAGATTATGAGAGTTGATAACTCCATCTCTACTGAAACCTGCTTCATCAATGAATAAAACTCGATTAATAAAAGTCATATCCTCTCTTTGCCTATCCATGAACCAATTGGCATATTCCAGTCGTGCTGGAAAATCTTGAGGTGTCATGGCATGTACCTTCTGGATGTGAAATGGGTGGAGCAGTTGTTCCCTAATTATTCTATGAATAGTGGACTTGGATGTATGGAACTGTTCTGATAGATTTCTGATGCTCATAGAAGGATCATCAGCGACGGCTTCCAAAATATTTTCCTCCAATACAACGGTACGTACAGTCCTAGGAGCGCCCTCACCACCTCGTTTTGGCAAAACTGTACCTACAATAATATCGAAATAAAATAACGTGCTCAAATTAATTATCAATTATTACATACCTGTCTCCCTCAAGCTGCGATCGACACGCTCGAATGTTTCTCTTGACGGTACCGTTCGATTGGGAAAATGCTCGGAATACAGACGACGAGCTTCTGCAGCATTACAAAATGCTGGTCCATAAAATACATGCATATCTGCATATTCATTGAATGTAAACTGTTCGGCCATATCAAAAAAATTCAAAATATCCTATAGAATATTGACAATACAATGATAGTCATATGACAACGCACCACTCAACAAAACAAAATCGCATTCCAGTTTCTCATTTTTTATCAAAACTTTCTAAAAGGTTTTTTTGTCAACATCTGTGAAAGAAATGGAACATAATTATTCCCTGGATATTTTTCACCTGATCATGTGCAGCCGTTTTTGTAGTTCATTCGTTTGCTTTTTATTAGTATAGTAGATATTTTTTCCGATGTGCGTTTTTTCAGCTAAATTTAGATTCGTGTTAAATAATTTCTCCCATAAAATTATAATTATCAGTGAAACTCCTCAACAGTTTAGCTGTGGAGAAGAATTTGAAACATTCGAATGTTGAGTTTCATGAGATTCAGATAACTGATCAACACGAAACGTGATTATTCCACACGTATTATGTACATACAAAATATGGAATGAAATCGATATTTCATAGTAGAGTAGCTTGTTAGTTTAAAAACAACACGAATCTACAGAACTTGATATTTCTTCTGAAAAAATATCTGCTATCATAATTGTGACTTAAACTTCCATATAGGTACTGTACTTTTTGTTTACGACTTCATTTTAGCATACTTTGTATTATTCCTGTTATAAATGTTGTTGAATTAACGTTATCATTATTATTTCTGCTTTGATAATTATTCATTTCAAATAATGGTGGACGAGCGGGTTTGATGTCGTCGAGTAGTACTACATTTTTATCAAGACCATTTGCTCCGATCGACTTTCCACACGAGTACTTTCATTCATAAAATTGTCCAAGTAACCTTATTGTTGAAAACTATTGAAAAATATCTGTCATTTCAAAGTTTTGGGGTGTGGACCATCGGGGGTAGTCCGTTCCTGACTTTGTAGCAAAACAACTGACTCCTGCATGAAAGCTCATCGAAGGAATTCATTTGTTTAGTCAATAACCAAGATGATTTTGAATATTCACTTGGAAAGTTATCAAAGAAAAACATTTTTCATTTTGTAACTTCGAGGGCCCGTAATTTGGTTACGAAGACTTTTAGGAAAAAAAGTTATATGAAGTACTGGTGATATTTTGACCGCATCTATACATTCCCGAGAGGAAAAGAGGAAGTCCAGGGACACCCTGTATATCACCTATTGAATTACCAATTAAAATCAGTCTTTGAGTTCCCTTTTCAAAAAAATACTCTACCAAAATATTCGATCGTTTGTTCAAATTACCTGGAGAGTTAAGTCTCTTAGATTGATTTTAATGATCTATATTCCAAAAGTGGTTCTTTGTGTACAGATTTTCAACAATCGAATACTCACTTTTTTTAAATAATATAATTTGTCAATTTGTCCAATTCCTTGGTTGGAGGTTAACTTTCATTTGTCAAATTGTCCAATTTCATGGTTGGGGGTTACCTTTCATAGTTATTTCAGTACTTGAAACTCAACATTTTTTCAGGAAATGTGATCACGGCTGACAAAGTATTTTCCATGGCTCAATTCTTCAATATTCTACAAATCACAATAGCTCTTCAGTATCCTTCTGCAATCACCTTTGGCTCTGAAGCTTCAACATCTGTCAAACGGTTGGAGAAGTTTCTTATTCTCAGAGGAAAGAAGTCTAGTAATTATGAAATTTCCGAAGGGCAGGGGATAATACTGACAAACGTTTCCGCTTGTTGGGTTCCTGAAAATTATACACTGAAACATATCACGCTTCGAATTCAACCAGGATCACTATGTGCAATTATTGGGCCAGTTGGAACAGGAAAAAGCTCATTTCTACAGGTAGAAACACAATATTTTTCGAAATGAAGGTTGGTGGTATATTCTTTATGATTGCATTGCATTAAAATTCATTGATAATGAACAGGTATTCGGAAATCGCCAAGCTATCAGTAAAGGATTTTCAGCTATAATATCCCAAGGACATTGATAACTAACGAAATAATTTTATCACAGTTTTCGAAAGCACGTTATTTGGTAACATCCCGACGCCGAAGGCGGAGGGATGTTACCTAAAATAACGTGCTTGAGGAAGTTGTGATAAAATTATAAGTTATTTATCAATGTTTCATGGATATTCGGTGAGAAAATTTTTTGCAATTCGAACAAAATTATTTATTGAAGACACAGTTATTAAAAGAACAATTCGTATAATGATATTCCGTTGATCTTGCTGTATTTGCCTCGGTTACTGCATAGGTGTTTCCACGCATACTATTGATTATTTGGTTATGATGTTCCTGATCAATATTCAAATAAGGTTTAATGGAATTTCCATTATTGTGCCCAGTAATTTTCAACAATTGCTGTTCTTGAACTCCACTCTTAGCTAGTTGACTGACTGCAGTTGCTCTATTAGAGTGATTGGTTATTTTCCTCTGTTTCGTATCCAAGCCAATTGCTTCAGCAGAAGATTTCGTCCATCCGTTGATTATATTTCTATCCAGAGGCACATTGTCATACCAGTTATCGCTTCCTGTCTTCCAGTGACGATTTGGCCTTGAAAATAGTCTATATGTCTTGATATTTGTGCCTCGTTTTGATAATAATTTAATGAATAATCTGACAAGACAAGCATTGTTATCACTATTTTGAACTAACCATTTGCTAGAGGCGCAGTTCTTTGAACTCCTTTGGCAGGTTTTACTGAAAATTGGATTATATTCTATCCTATTAGTTGGAGATCCATTGTTGTCCTTTTCGATATGAAAATAATCAACTAAGCAAGCAGCACCTTCACCACCTCTCCAAGCCAATTCCACCGCTGCTATGTGATAAAATTTGCGTAGGAGTCCTATAGGGGTATTTTCATCCCAAAAGTTTATAGTTTTACTCATTTCATTCGGAGTTAATGGTACTGAGCTTGTTTTGCGTTTAGTGGGATCTGTTTGTAAGTTTCTTCGTGCTGCGTCGCGTGCATTCCGCGCTTGTTTGAATGCAACACTTTTAAAGGGGTCTAGCATGATATTATACTCCGTGTAATACTTTTCTTGTAATAATTTGCTTGTTATATTCCATACGGTTTTAACAGTAGCCTCCTTAAACTCTGTGCTATCCTTTTTTCTCATATTAATCATCCAATCCTTGAGTATTAATGCAAGCTCTTCGAGAGTACGATTTCCATCCAATTCATATTTTCTGGCGTCACAAAACTCCATAAATATTTTCCAAGTGTATTTTTTACTATTGACAGTATTTTTTGGTGTATTTTCTTCAATGATTTTGTCAATTGCCGCATCATTTTGAATACCAAAGCGAGGAAGTGACATTTTCGAAATAAATTGAATTACTGAAATGTCAAACAACTTTATTGTGTTGGTTGCTTAGCAATGTCATGACATAAGTATAACTACCCGTGAAAACTATCCATGGGTAGTTATCAGTGTAATGATGGTTTCATTGGTTATTTCGACACACATGACTAGAAATAGAGAAATTTGATACGATAATTTTTTTGGCAAAAAATTTCCAGCTATAATATCCCAAGGACATTGATAACTAACGAAATAATTTTATCACAGTTTTCGAAAGCACGTTATTTGGAAACATCCCGACGCCGAAGGTGGAGGGATATTACCTAAAATAACGTGCTTGAGGAAGTTGTGATAAAATTATGGGTTATTTATCAATGTTCGAGGGATATTCGGTGAGAAAATTTTTTGCAATTCGAACAAAATTATTTATTGAACACACAGTTATTAAAAGAACAATTCGTATAATGATATTCCGTTGATCTTGCTGTATTTGCCTCGGTTACTGCATAGGTCAGTATTTTTTGGTGTATTTTCTTCAATGATTTTGTCAATTGCCGCATCATTTTGAACACCAAAGCGAGGAAGTGACATTTTCGAAATAAATTGAATTACTCTAATGTCAAACAACTTTATTGTGTTGGTTGCTTAGCAATGTCATGACATAAGTGATAGCTACCCGTGAAAACTATCCATGGGTAGTTATCAGTGTAATGATGGTTTCATTGGTTATTTCGACACACATGACTAGAAATAGACAAATTTGATAGGATAATTTTTTTGGCAAAAAATTTTCAGCTATAATATCCCAAGGACATTGATAACTAACGAAATAATTTTATCACAGTTTTCGAAAGCACGTTATTTGGTAACATCCCGACGCCGAAGGCGGAGGGATATTACCTAAAATAACGTGCTTGAGGAAGTTGTGATAAAATTATGAGTTATTTATCAATGTTCGAGGGATATTCGGTGAGAAATTTTTTTGCAATTCGAACAAAATTATTTATTGAACACACCGTTATTAAAAAAACAATTCGTATAATGATATTCCGTTGACAATGACTTTGTCAATTGCCGCATCATTTTGAACACCAAAGCAAGGAAGTGACATTTTCGAAATAAATTGAATTACTGAAATATCAAACAACTTTATTGTGTTGGTTGCTTAGCAATGTCATGACATAAGTGATAACTACCCGTGAAAACTATCCATGGGTAGTTATCAGTGTAATGATAGTTTCATTGGTTATTTCGAC
This sequence comes from Leptinotarsa decemlineata, assembly GCF_025532065.1. Lineage (NCBI taxonomy): Eukaryota > Metazoa > Arthropoda > Insecta > Coleoptera > Chrysomelidae > Leptinotarsa > Leptinotarsa decemlineata. The sequence continues at coordinate 1,431,046 of NW_027412603.1, read as the reverse complement.
ACACATGACTAGAAATAGACAAATTTGATAGAATAATTTTTTTGGCAAAAAATTTTCTCTTTAATTCACTATTTGTTATCAATATACCTATGGGATATCTCCAACCCCAAGACTAGAATTCACTATTTCGTGAAAAGTAATTTGTTTTGAATAGAGTGGAACTCTGAAACTCAGGTTTTTGAACCGTCATGATGATATGTATGATGATACTCAGTGAAAAGTACATGTTATGATTTTTTTTTCATTTTCGAAAAATCAAATACCCCATTACTTTTTTTATTTCACTCGACTTGTTAGTAGTGTATTAATGTGAAACTACCTCGACCAATTGAACTGAAATTTCACACATACTTTTGATTCTTCTGACAAAGCAAGATGATTGAATACAGCCATTTTGAATTATATAAATCAAGTTGATGGCTTCTCAATAAGGAGGTTGATAATTCAAAATACAAAAAATATATTGTATCACTATTACATCAGCAAAAATGGACACGTTGAAGTGTTATGCAAACTAAAAGCGTGAAATAATAATGAAAAAATTAAAATTTACTTTTTGGTCAAGATGATGCCCAAAATCAATTTCAATAGAAATACTACCCACTAAATATTGTCAATATCGATTATAGTAATTATGTTCCGAAATGTTTTCATTCTTATTTCAGTTACACGATAAATGAAATTCTGTAGACCGGCAATGCTGATTTTGAGGAAAACTTATTTCTCGCGTTACAGTCCATCACTTTGCTACAACTCAATGAGTACTTGATTCAGAACATTTTTGTCACTATTTTCTTTCTCACTTTTATTTTATTTTCATTTTCATCATTCAATTCATAGTACTTACATCTGGGACATATAGCACAAGTTTTTAGCGAAACTATGAATTGAATTCAAGTACAATATCGAATTAAAATCGATGATGATGATTTTCAATAACTGGGTAGCTATAATTTATTTTAACGTAAAGTAGTTTTTCATTCTGAACAAAACTCACTTCATTCCTTCTAGTATTTTAGCTCAGTGAGCTTAGTGGAATCTTTGCCTGAAAAAATTGTTTTCTAATAGTTTTTATTTTCATGATCTTACTACGGTGAAATAATGACTTTTTTGAAAAAAAATTGATGTTGTTTTTCTCAGCTCCTTTTGGGTGAACTCTCTGCGGAATCTGGAAAAATTTGTATCGAAGGAGAGGTATCATATTCCTCTCAGGAACCGTGGCTGTTTTCATCAACCATTCGTAACAACATTCTTTTTGGACAAACCTACGATGAAACTTTATACCTAAACACAGTTAGAGTATGTTGCCTTGAGAGAGATTTCGAACAGTTTCCAAATGGAGATATGACTATCGTCGGTGATAGAGGAGTCACTCTAAGTGGTGGTCAAAAGGCTAGAGTCAATCTCGCAAGAGCAGTCTATCGAAAAACCAACATTTATCTGATGGATGATCCACTTTCAGCTGTAGACTCACATGTGGGAAAACATCTATTTGAAGAGTGTATAGTAGAATACTTAAAAGGGAAAACTAGAGTCCTTGTGACACATCAGTTGCAGTATTTGAATAAAGCCGATCTGATCATTGTTATCAATCAAGTGAGTGAAACTCACAATCATCCCTATTATTTCAGTATTCAATTTTATTTTCAGGGTGTTATTGAAGCTCAAGGAACGTTGGCTGAACTTTCAAAGTCGGGCGTTAATTTCACTGAAATGTTAGTGGATGAAAACACAGCAGATGAATCCGATCCGGAAACTACACACAGTGAGGTCTATGCTGAGGAAAAAAATATTTTGTTCCACCAGAAAGTGAGTGAGAATCTCATTACACAATCAAAATCTCATTTTGACGTAACCAATAGTTACGGTGGAAATTCATCATTTCAGTAATTCAAACTTTCTTGATAAAACAATTTCAACTTCAAACACAATTCTCAATTAACATTATTGAACATTATTGTGAACATTATTGAAACTCTAGAATTGCACTTGTAATATTGGTTCATTTGCAGTTTTCATTTGAAGAAATATATCGCATACTTACCATTATTCGGAAGTCTATGATATATTGTTTCTGCAGTATGAGAGTATGAAAACAGCGAAATGCCCATATCAAGGTCGAAATGGTTTCTAGGGTAGAAGTAAAGGTACCTGGTAATCGTGGAAGTTAACACTTTATACGAACGTTGAATAATGTTTGCTCTTGCCAAATCCGTGATGAAATGGCTTTCGATATAAAACAAGGTCTAATCTGATTACGTCATTCAATGTCAGAAAATTTGTTTTTTAATTGCATTTACTAATGGTTATTTCGGTATTTCTATACTTTTGGGACGCTCGATATAAGAGCACCTACATTTTAAATGTTGAACAATATTATGAAAATAATTTTCATCCATATAAACTGCTCATTGTTAGCCGAAAAACAAATTGATATTTGAGTATTGCATTTTCAACTTTTTGAGATAAATGGTCCTTTTTTTCAACGGAAAGCTCTAGGGAACACCCAATACGCTTTTTTTGAATTATGTCCTGAATGGAACGAAAACCCGTGTTACGAATTACACGTTAAAAGGTAAGACCACGTTAATCCTTAGCTCTCACAAGTTTAGACTTCTAAGGGTTGTCATTCGTAGGAGTGCAATAGCTGGTTAACGAAAAAACAGATTTTAAACAGACTTTAAACTGACTTGTAGTATCTGTTTTCGTGTATTTCGGGGTATCTTAAAGTTGCTTAAAGGTTAATGACTGAGACCTAAAGTTTCTTTTGGTGTTTCTCATGGAATCTGGCACATACTTTGGTTTGATCAACTCACTTCCTGGAATTGCTCACAATTGTATTCAGTTACGAACCTTTTGCATTGATTCTATACAGTGCTAGTCAAAAGTCCCCTCCCCCCTCGTATCTTTTGAACGGGTATACTTATAATAATGAAATTTGGAGTGTAGAAATAAACGGATGTAGGCTTCTTAACTGGTCATAACAGGTGACGAAATAGTCATAAATGACGTCACAAGGCCACTGTGACCAAAAATTTTAAATGGGACCCTATGGTAAGTGACAGCTCGTTTGAAAGGTATTAAAAATACCTATTCAGTCATACCAATTTTGTTTGGGTTTCGGCTGATTTTGATTGATTATAGTTTCGCATTTAATTAATAAAGATTTAAGAACCAGTTCTTATAATAAGTGTTCAAAATGTGCTCCATCTACTTCCTGGCAGTAATGCATCCTATTGCTTAACTCTTGTCGTACTCGTCCCAGTGTGTCAGCGGAAATTGCCCTACATTCTTCAACAATTCGTTGTTTCAGAATGGCAATACTGTCAGGTGCTGTAGCGTAAACCTTAGATTTCAAGTACCCCCATAGAAAAAAATCTAATGGTGTAAGGTCCGGTGACCGAGCTGGCCATTCGATCGAACCTCGCCGTCCAATCCATCTACCACGATATTCTTCATCTAGGAACCGTCTTACTGCACCGTAATAGTGTGCAGAAGCACCATCTTGTTGAAACGTTATTTCCAAGTTGTCGAATTCATCTGGATTATCTTCTAGAATTTCAAGAATTAACGCCTCAATATCAGTTTGTAACATCTCCAGATACAATTCACCGGTTAAGTTAGCATTGAGAAAAAGAGGCCCAACTATGTGGTTTCCCAAAATACCTGCCCAAACATTTACTTTTTCTGGAAATTGAGTATGTTTTTCACGAAAGATGTGAGGATTTGTGTCACTCCAATACCTCACATTTTGAGTGTTAACATTTCCATTGAGAAAGAAAGTACTTTCGTCACTAAAACAAATTGTCTGTATGTAGCCTGGTTGTTGGTTCATTTTATCGGACATAGTTTCACAGAATTCTAGTCTTCGGTCGGGGTCATCATCTGAAAGTTGGTGCACCATTTTTAATTTGTATGGATGAAATTTGTTTTTAGCCAACACCCTATGTACTGTCCTTTGACTGACTTCACAGATATACGCAACTTGGGCTGTGGAAGAAGTAGGGTTCACTACCATTTCTCCAAGTATGTCAATTTTTTTGTCATCACTAATTGTTGGTCGACCAGATCGTTTGGCATCTTGAACACTACCTGATGCTTCAAACTTCCGAAGAAGCTCCCTCAAATAAACCCTCGATATAGGGCGATCGGGGTATCTCTCATTAAACAGTCGTTCCGCTGCATGGAAATTGTTTCTACAGTCACCAATTATTAAGATAGCTGCTACTTTGTCGGCTACAGTACGTACCATTTTGCCTATGTAAACACTTAAACGTCTCGTTAAACAATAGCTTAGGTAAATTTTCAAGGTATAAACACTTTTGACAAGTAGATAATTCAAACACGTCAACCTTTTTGACAATGAACCAGAGGCGTACTTTAAAATCTTTATTAATTAAATGCAAAACAATAATTTTCCAATTTCTTCAATTTATCAATCAAAATCAGCCGAAACCCAAACGAAATTGGTATGACTGAATAGGTATTTTCAATACCTTTCAAACGAGCTGTCACTTGCCATAGGGTCCCATTTAAAATTTTTGGTCACAGTGGCCTTGTGACGTCATTTATGACTATTGCGTCACCTGTTATGACCAGTTAAGAAGCCTACATCCGTTTATTTTCACCCTCCAAATTTCATTATTATAAGTATACCCGTTCCAAAGATACGAGGGGGGGAGGGGACTTTTGACTAGCACTGTATAACTAGTTTTTTGCACTCAAGGATAAATCACTTGAAATAGCTAATGTCCTAGCAAAACATGTTGTGATATATTTTTCAAATAAAAGTTGTGGAGATCAAATTGTGAGGTGTAGTTTTTTTTTTAAATATTCAAGAGCCAAGTCCACAGAATCTCTTATCTAGAAACTCATACGGCCGAGCAGGTTTCCAGGTCTACCTCCATAGGCTGTCCCATTAACTATTCGAGAAAATGAAGCCGAAGTATCAAACTCTTCATTTCAGTGATTATGTACCGATGATTCGAAGAACAGTGACTTATTGAACTAGCACAAAATGTTACTATTTATTATTCTTAATTTCGAATTCACGATAACAGGTTTATTGTCTGAGTTGCATATCAAAATAAATGATAATAATTTCTCAGGTCTCCTATGTGAGTCTCCGCTAGCTTTTTCATATTTCTGATTGCGAACTATCGTAAGAGAGGTTAGCTTATCAAATGACAATTTTTTAGCTCCTTCTTCTCTGATCCTCTATAATTTCACACCATCAACTTTGTAATATACAAGTTGCTCAACCATTATGAATTCAAATCTTCCAGGCAATCATACATGAACTAGGGGCTCTGAGATTCTGTTGTGAATTGAATTCCAATAAATCTCTTTCATTCCCAATATCTGTAGACTCAGCCAGTACGAAAGCAATAAACTGTATTGAAAGTAAGCTTTTCAACACAACTCTCATAACGAGTTAGAGTAGTTGTACTCCTTTCTATATTTCTGCACCATTCAGTTCGCATAAATATGTTAGAAGGTTGAGGAAGGGGTTTTCCCTATCCATGGATTCACATTCATGGATACAAGGCTAAGTACTTTGGGAAGTAACCTGATGTGCCAGAGGTTTGACTCCATTGGTTATCATTATATAAGTCCCAGAAACGATTATGTAGTGAATTGAACAAATATAGAATGATACAATTTTTCAAAATATTTCAAAAATTATCACACGTTGAATTTAAGTGGAAAAACTTTCTTTGGGGAACTGTTCTGATAAAATTCAGTGTGACGATCAAACTGAAACAGATTGTTATATATTTGTTGAAAATTCCATTCAACGGCCATTCGTAAATGAAAATCATCACTCTCCAATATACTCAATATTGTGCTTCAATTCGGGGTGGCGGGGAAGCAAATGTGTGACAGGGTATTTATAGACTCGAATTTCTACTAAAACTTTTATTTGTTGGAAGCGTTGGAAATAAATATATTTTATGATAAACCCAAATTTACAGCTTTCAATGAGTAACTAGAACTATGCAGGTCTCCCCTGTTGAATTGGTGCATTTTGAAGCAATTCACAAGCAGTGTTTTTGAATCAATAGTCGGTGATTTCAATATCTCATAAAAATTAAATAATAATTTTTTCAGATATCTCACATAGGGTATTGATGATTCAGAAAACATTTATGTTATTTCAGGTACCTATTACATGTACCAAAAAACAATTACTGAGTCAATTTACTTGAAACTGGTTCGTCAAACCGAAACCGGTCGCAACAAATAAAAACCTAGAAATTATTTTCTTTATGTTATATTCATTATGCATTTTTACAAAATGAATAGGTCATTAATCGAATGAATTTATAGACTGCAAGAATTGATAACATTTAGACTTCAGCTTTCTATATCTATTAAAAGTTGTCTTGAATATGCATCAGAATGAAAATATATCGAACATTATATTCTCTTATGCATTAATTAACAAGGAATCGAAATCAATTTTATCGAATGGATTTCAATAATTTCTTTCATAAAAAATTCAACTTAAAAAGTTTTAATGATTTTTTTTCCAATTTGAGTGAATATATATTTATATTACTACCACTATTTTTTCGAATGATAGTAACCATGGACATGTCAAATATTTATTCAATTATAATGCTACACTATGATACCAACCTCAATTTCAGGTCATGGGTAATATCAAGAATACTATTAATGAAGATATTGATGATGATACAAAAATGTTTCCTCTCAAAGAGTTCTTCAAATCTGCAAAATCTAAGTACCTGCTTGCCGTTTTTATCTTTTTCGTACTTCTCTCTCAGGCTTTTTGTACAGGGGTAGATTATTGGACATCATTTTGGTGAGTACAATTGGAAATATACATTTATAGTATATAATAATATTATAATATAATAGTTAATAATAAAATATCGATGGCGAAATCATTGAATAGGAAAACATTTTCGAAGTTTATATTCTTTTGAAGAACTTGGGAGATAATTGGAGAAGCAAAAACCGTGCATTTTCAAAAACTACAGATGAAGTGAAAGAGCATATCTAAAAGTTGATATGACAACGAGCCGATTCACGGCGGATGGCACATTGGACGTTTCTGGTGAGCCAGACAACAAATCACTTTTGAAATGTAATCCAGAGCATATTTGGACATTGTCTACCCAACCAAAATATTTTCGACAATGCGGTGTTGCTACTTCCATAAGAAAGTAGTAGCAACTTTGATTGTTTTCTTAAAAAATAATGACCTCCAAAAATGCGGATATCTTTGAGTTAAGGAATACTAAGGTACCAAAATTTGGTTTAGCGTTAGTTGATACTTGAAGGTCACCCACATTCCAGCGTTATCTCCGTAACTTCAATACAGAGTGATGAAAAATACAGTGTTTTCGTCTGCTTGAAGAAGTGACTGAAAGTTGATAATTTCGAATGTGACACCCTGTGTATCACTACAAATTCAGGAGGCTGGTGAAATTTGCCTACTGCTTCCTGCATTCATCGTGACAGATCTGATTTCATTGAAACCCAAATCTTCAAATGGTTAGGTGATCCTTTATAACAATTCATCTTTCGAACACACGGGTGTTTTGTGGAACTTTTTCTGTAAACATTCCTCACAAATAAAAATTCAATGAATCAGGATCGGGTGATCTCGCTGGCCAATTCCATGGTACCAAGCGCATTATTCACCGATCATCAAAAAGATGTCCACTTCTGCGCTCATTTCTCTTGTACACTGTGCAGAAGCTTCGTCTTTAGTACCGACATTTTCGATATTCTTCGAGTAGCAGATTATCGACGAAGCTCTCTACAGAAGGGGAGAGTATTGTACCTTGGGACGATTTTATTGTTTTAACCCTTTCGGTCACGAATTAATTTCAATGAAGTAACAATTCTGATTTTTTGCACAGTGATTAATTGATTTTTTCAGGATTTTTAAGAATATTTGCAAATTTGTACGTACCCCTAATTAAGGGTTGCAAAATGTAGTCAGTTGACTACATTGTCATCAAGTGGTGAATTTGGTTTGTAGCCAGTTGACTACATTGTGAACAAATAATGTTGGTCCAATTAAAAAAAAATTGTGTTGGATACAAATGTATTTAAATTTATACAAATGCAAAAACTTAGTGTTATTGGGTATGAAAATTTAGGAAACAATTTTCAGTTTTTGTCAAACATAAATGTATTGAACACTTTTGACATTTTACTTTTGAAAAACTTTTGCATTTATGCATTTTACATCGGAATAGCATGTGTAAATATCCTCAACGTCCATTTCTTTGACCGAATAAACGTCCTGTAGATTGCTATCATAAAATCCAACTTATCTACTCCTCCCATGGATTTATTATAAATCCTCACTACTTCTGGCCGTTGAATAAATATATACTCTTTTTTTACTTTGTCCCACCGTTTGCAACGATCAGGTTGACCTATGCCCAGAAAAGAAGATGCCATATACAGTGGCTTGTTGTCAAACCATTTAGTCACTATTACCTGACCGTCTTCACTTATTACTTCTTCCATGGCTCCACGTCCTTTCTTTTTCATAACTGCATCTGATTCCAGTGGTGGTTGCCTAAACCTGTCGATTCTAGCCGTGCAAGTGCAATAAATGGATTTGTTTTGATGGTATTGGATGACATTATAATTGGAAAAAAAATTGTCAAAAATAGTGTCACAGGTACTTGATCAATACGGGTACTCAGTTTTGAGACAACTGCCCCAGCCAAGCCAAATACATCTTTTTCAGTGGCATCCAATTCAGTAGTAGCATCCTGGTAAATTATAAAATCGTATAACATACCAATGGAGCCACATATGGCAAATATCTTTATGCCCCACGGATTGGGCTTATTTTTGATATATTGTTTTACATCTAAGCGGCCTTTGAAAGATACAATTTGTTCATCTATTGCCAGCTCCGATTCTAATGGTAGCGATAAGCATCTAGCTCTGATGGTATTGTAAAGTGGTCTCACTTTTCAAAACTTATCTGACGAATTTGGGTCCCTGGTTTGTGTGTCGACAAAATGCAAATGATTTCTTATTGCAAAAAATCTATTCACAGGCATATTATCTGCAACAATGAGTACTTTTATAGAATATGAAGTATTCCAATAAAACCTAACTCGAGGGTAATATAAGTTTCCCATAATTATATGGATACCAACAAAAGTGTGTAACTCGGCGATAGATGTAAAAGCAAATCGTGAATTCTGTTGCATATAAGTTAGTATATTGCATCATTGTCTCAAATAGTTCCTCAGTAAAGTACAATTTGAAAAAATAAAATGGGCTTTCAAGTTCCACTGCCTCACTTGGCAGCTTTTTCTTCCATCTGTAGGTACTCCGGAGTCAAAAATTTTACATTATTTCTCCATTTGATTCTCCTTCATAAAGTTTGTTAGTTTTATTTTTTTAGACTCAATCAACGGAGTTTCGATTTCGATTTCGGTACCATATGTTACATAAAAGTTGCAAAAGAATAAAAAATACCACAATTTACCTTGCTCAATAGGCGTATCTCGATCAGTAAACTTATCATTTTTGTCACTAAGGTACTCTACTCTATATCTGATAAATTATCAGCCAACTCAACAAGTTCCTCGTAAGTTAACAGACGTTTCTGACTCATATGGGCTTCTAAAAATCAATGTTTCAAGAGACTGTACAATAGGTAATCTGAGACTAAAAAACATACCTCAATAAAGCTGTATAGTCACAAAGTAGTCAAATAACTACAACTGTTTTTTAACTAATATATTTTCCACAACACAGTAAATAACACAACTTTATCTAACCAAACATTTACTACTGAACCTCCTGAAACTATAGAACTAACAATTATATTGAAAATTGTGGCGTTTTACCAGTACATAGAAAAGTATTACCGTGACGACAAACTATGGCCGACAGGCACCTGCAGGAAGCAAACGTTTTTGTTTTGTTTGTCCCGAACTTTGTTGTTAAATGGCACTGCGGTTTTACATTATGTTGTTATGATGTAGTTAAACGACTACAATATGAACCAAACATATGCAAGCAGTTTGTAAGATCAAAAGGGCTTTGAAAAATTGACGTAGTCAATTGACTACACTGTGACCGAAAGGGTTAATTTTTGCTAAAGACATTTTGAAATAAAAATTACTTTTATCATTTTCCACGCGATAAGTGGTATTTTTGCTCTTCATGAAGAAGTCGTTGAGTACCTTATGTTGTAAAATAATCATGACATTTCAATAACAAAACATATTGCAAATTGTCCCAAGGTACAACCGGTGCATGTACCTTAAGACATTCCTGCATGTTCCTCGGGACAAAACCAACAAATGAGAGTTACAAGATGATTACGAAAAACAAATATCCAATATGCACAATATTTTTATTAACTAGTGCATGTTGAAGGACATGAAGTCTATTTGAAAAGAGAATTGTTCATTCAGCCGTTCGGCTCGACCCACTACCGATGGTTTTGGCAATTTTCTTAAAATATCTGATTCTGTTATTGCATAAAGCTGCTCAGTCTTTACAAACTTGCTACTGTTCATGATTTTCTTTAGGTAAATAACATCAAAACCGTCTTCTGATTTTTTTTTAAATTTCTGCTATGCAGTGTTGCACAGACCTTTTTCCTTTCAGTTCCACTAACACGAAGTCTCCTTCCAGTGTTATTTCATTTTCCATACTTATTTCTTTATCTCTTTCGTTATTTTCAGCTTCCACTACTCTTTCCAAATAGTTGCTGTCATCACTAGAGTTATGCACAGACATTTCTACATCATCACCTGAGCTATCATTAAAAACTTGTCTTGTCACTTTTCGAACTTTCGGCTTAGACTTTTTAGCTTGTCTGTCCAAAAACGCCATTTCAATCTCATTCTTCTCGAGAGTTTCAGTTAATATTCTGGACTTGCCTTTTTTTCTACATCCTTTGGTCTTCCTAGGTGCAGCCTTTGGGAAGGGTCTCATCATCTCTGGGGTCACTATGTTTTGATGCAATGGCCCAATATTGTCAACATCATCAATTGCTTCTGTTACAACTTCAGTTGGATCTGCTCGGTCTGTGACGAAACTGCTCAAGAATTCATCATCACCAAAAATATCTGAATTTAAGGGGCAAATTCCCGTAACCGCAAACCCCTTTGTGATGTTTTGCTGTGTAAATGCTTTTGGATATGCTTTTCCATTTATTTCAGTGACTTGGTAAAGACTAATTGGTTTTCCTGGATTTTGAAGCATCCATTCATTAACAGCTTGATTGTAAAAGGTTTTATAAGGACCAAACACAGTCCTATCCAAAGGCTGTAGTTTGTGGGATGTGTGTGGTGGAAACGTAAGCAATACAACACCATGTGCTTTGGCCAAATCAATTACAGGAAGTGAAATATGGCTCTCATGGTTATCATACACCAAAAGTACTGGATTGTTATTTGATGATTCCACATGGTCGATAAAATGCTTCATAAAACTTAAAAATGTTTCTTCATTAGACCACCCTGAAGGATTAGCAGCACCAATAATGCCTGGAGGCACTCCGTTCAGCATGTGCTCTTTGAAATGCACTCTTGGAAAAATGAGCATCGGGGGCACATGGTTCCCTACAGCATTAATACCAGCTATCATCGTAATATTGACTACACGTTCGCCTCACGTCATGGAACCTACTTGTTTCACTCCCATAGCAGCAACAATACGAGGTGGAATGTGAACTGTCGTGTTTCCGGTTTCATCGTTGTATATATTACTTATATTTTTCTTGACATTTTCTCAGTTTATCAAAAAATTTGGATACATTTTTTTTGTTAAAACTCGTTGAGCGCGATAAACTGGTAGGCTCTGCTTTTCGCAATGATAGTTTTTCATGACGCTTTAGGAACCAACGCAGCCACTCTCTACCGGCTCTTCTCTCTTTAGTCCATACTTCTGGCATGTTTTTGTTATTTTTTTCGGCGTACTGATAAGCCAATGTACGGATTTCTTGTTTGGTTAAGCCATAATGTAGCCGAGAGGAAAACAATAAATAGTCCTCAAGCTGCTTCTCTTCTTCCTCTGTGAATATTTTCTTTACGGCATTGGTAGCTGAATATTCAAAGTCGGGTTTGACGGATTCGCGATGAAGCTTAATGTGGCGTGCCAAAGTTGACTTACTCACATTGTAAGTAGTTGCTGCATCTCTAATACTTGCTTTATGCTGAAGCACGGCTTGAATACCTAACTTAAGGTTATAGTCTATTTCAAAAGAGTGTAGAGTAATAAAATCTCATTAAGTATTCAAAAGCGCTACAGGGTGATCCGTCAATAAATTCTGTCACTTCCCTAGTCCGCATTGCAAAATTATGTCGTTTCATAAAGAGCAGGTAGGTATCACCCTGTTTTAAGGGATTTGTCCATTGTTATCGACGGATAAATACTGAGCCAGAGGCGCGCTAGTGGGATAATTGCCAAAAGAATATGCATTCATAAAAATTATATTAAAGGAAATAAAAATTTAATACAGCAGAACAGTGTTATTAAAAAAATATAAAATGTAACAATAAAATATATACGAACCGAAATCGGGAAATACTCACAAACACACACGAACGAACTTTACGTATTGAAACACTTGTGGGGACTTTAAATCAATTTATTCACAAAAACGACAAGAACTTTACTGGATACGTTATTACAATTTGACACTTGAACAATACTTAAACTGTGAACTTCCCTTAACGTTTAACAACACCCTATTTATACCCTAATTGAATGTTCTAGAGATTACTAGGTACAATTTTCGAGAACCTTCCGAGAAAATAATTATTCAGACTACCCTTAATTCTAAACCCTAACCTAAGCAAAAGTGTCACTGTCACTGATACACTGGTCTCTGTCCAGATTGCTTATCCCGCTACAGTATATTTACAATTCAATTAAATTATTCTACATCAGTATAGTCTTCATCCGAAGAACTGTCATCATCCCCTGGTGTTATAATTATAGGGTCAACCACCTGATCGACCAAGTTGTCCAGTTCCCACATTTTATCTTTCTCTTTTAAAACATGCTGGATTGCTTTTTGCCAGTTTTCTGATGTGATTTCCATAATGGCTTGATCAAACAATACCTTGACATCTTTCATTTTAAATGTGGTATTGTGCCTTGCAACATATCCTTTAACTTGTGCCCATATAAGTTCTATAGGATTTAATTCGCGATGATATGGCGGTAGGCGCAGCACAGTTACTTTATACTTTTCTGCTACATCTTCTATGGCATATTTCATGAAGCGAGATTTATGTTGTTTTACTATGGCTAGTAGTTCCTCCTTTACTGAATTCGTCTCAAACTGAATACCTTTATTTGACAGCCAGTTAATAATTTCTTGCTTTCTCCAAGCTGAAGTTGGTACCTTCTCTGAGCGCCTTGAATGGTAGCTTGCATTATCCATAACCACGACCGAATCAGCTGAAAGAAATTTTAACATTTCCCCGAAGTAGTCTTCGAAGACATCCGAATTCATGTCCTCATGATAATCTCCCGTCCGGCACGACTCAAAGCTTAACAAACCTTCTTTTAAAAATCCGTCTTCGCTTCGAATGTGAGCAATTATAAGCCTCTTTCCTTTTCCCGAAGGCACTTTAATACCCGTCGAAAGGCCTTCTATGAAAGCTTGGCGAGAACTTGTTATATTTTTATCTTGCCACATTTTTTTGACTATATAACCTTCGTTTATCCACGTCTCATCAAGATAAAAAATTTTCTTTTGCTCTCTGCGGTACTGCTTTATAGTTGTCAAATATTTTCGTCTCCAGCAAACAATTTCATCACTTTCCAGTAATAGTGCCTTTCGATTGTGCTTTTCCCAGGCAAAATTCATACTTTTTAAAGTTTTCCATAAAAGTTTTCTGGATATCAAAGGAATATCGTTATCTTGGCTTATCTCGATAAATATCTTTTCAAGAGTGGGTATTTCCTTTTTAAAATAAAACGAATGAACTTTTCTTCGAATGTCACATTTGGTGTCTTCATCTAAGATTTTTATTGGTCTTCCTGATTTTCTCTTGCATGGACTTACCTGGCCTGATATCTTTCTTTCTCGCAATAATTTAAAAATCGTGGACTGTCCAATTCCAGTCATTCGGGCACATCGCTCAACACTTTCTTGCACAGACAAACTAGGGTGATCGTGTTTTATGCAATCATATACATTTAAAATTATAACTTTTTCGCAAACAGATAGCGGAGAATTTTTTACACTTCTTTTCTTTGGAGTAAATGTCCCCATTTTATAACTTTTTCACTATTTCTATATCACAATATCACTGTACGTTTAATTGGTGTAGTAACAATTACTATTATAACTCGAATGTTTAAGACACCATTACAATATATTTAAACCCTTTTTCTTAATTACCTGGGTTTAATAGGTATTGCATGATTGGTGGGCAGGGTCAAAAAGGGATTATTATAATGACATGGCACCTCGGAACTAAGTGTTAACCCTTTTTTGAGAAATCATGCTCAAGTATATGAACCCAAATTGCATATTAAGTAAGTTTACAAGAACCACTAAAATTAATCTTAATCTTTTTTTAAGAAATTTTACTTACCTAAATACATGCAGGTACTTAGTTTTAGACCAAATTACTTCCCAAAAATGGCCTTTTATTATTATCTATGTCTGTAATTTTTAATTTACTTTAATTATTAAGTTTAATAATCCTAAGATTTGCCTACGCCCATGGACGACAACGAAATTCAGGCAAATTTTATGACACTTCATGATTTATTACTCTACACTCTTTTGAAATAGACTATAGGTATAACAACAGGAGTCCTCTTTTTGCCAGTGTTAATTCGCGGCATCTTGATAAATCTGTAAAAAATCACAGTTGGCAAAAAAGCAGCACAGAAAACATCCTTAATTTACGTTTTTTATAATAACTTAAATGGCATGTACCTTTGGACACTCCCAAGGTTCATCCAATTTACTGTCCCAAGGTACGTGTCATGTTTTTTTGCTAAATTTGGTTGATTAAATTGGGAAGATTAAAAATAACAGATATTCCATATCATCAAAGAGAAGAGAAGATATTAAAGTATAAACTTACATTGTCCGGCTTTGTTAAAATTTCAAAAGTAAACTTGTTGAGGTTGAAAACAAAAATATTATCTGAAACACGTGTACCGTTTCGGAGTTCAAATCAGAAAGGCAAGGTCAAACGTCTGCACACTACGGTTGCTCTATTCCATCTGTTTTGCTGACTACCGAGAAATATCGGCTGTGGCTCTTTTGTCCAGAGGTACATGCGTCCCGAAGTACAACACCTTCCCCTATCCTCCAAAATATTCAGGTAGTTTCTGGATGTTGATGATTCGTTCTATATCGCGTCCTACATCAATTTGTTGTCCATTAACATGTAGAAGACATTAAAACAAATTTTTTCTTGAAATCCGGCTTCTCTTGTGACGTGAGGATTTTCACTGGACCAATATTAACAATGTTTTCAATGGAAAATTCCTTTCCTCGAAAAGTTCGATTCATTAGTTCAAATAATTTCATTAAAAAAATTGATTTTATTGAATGAGTATCAACAACATTTCACTCAATTCAACTCTTGAGGATCTTGAGATTTCATCGCTTGAATTTTGGTGAATGTATAACTATGCATTTCATGTCTTCGCAAGATTCTTTGAACTGATTGATATGCAAAGAAATCAATTTGGTTGTCTTCAGAAGTTACGGGTCAAAGCAAGTTTTTTATTTTTCTCAATCTTGATCCAAATGCATTGAAATTGTCCTGAATTCGTATAAATTTTTTGAGGTTCACTTACGGTAGATTTGGATACCTTTTATTGATACCGAATGGAATACCATTCTGAATCGACATTTCCACAAATGAATGCTCAAAGTCCGAAACTTGACTATTTTGGTATACGCATGATATACATGAAAAAACAGATTTCAACAGCCTCCTAATATGTAATTATACATAGAGTTTCACATTTGAAATAATCAATTTTCAGTCACTTTGCAAGTAAACGAAAAAACTGTATTTATTATCATTCTGTATTGAAGTAACGGAGATTACGCTGAATTGTGGGAAGTCTCCAAGTATCACCTAACTTCAAATCAAATTTTGGTAACATAGTATTTCTTAACTCAAAGATATCTGCGTGTTTGGAGGTCATGATTTCCGAAGAGAAAAACTGAAATTAATTCATACTTTGGAAACGGTAACAGGGAAATATCAAGAAGAGTTGTCAAGTAATCGTCGAGTAATTCCAAAAATGATATTATATACAGGATATTCCATTTGATAAATGAAAGTTGCTACTACTTTTTCATGAAAATGACAATACTACATTGTCAAAAATATTTTAGTTATGTAGATAATATGCTCTCCATTGAATTTTCAGAGTGATCCGGTGTATGGTTCACCAGAAACGTTTAATGTGCCATCCACTGTGAATCAGCCTGTATAGCGAATCACGTGTTACGGTTTTATATCACATTGAAGTGTGGATTATAATGGATTTTCATCCATTATATCGAGTATCGGTCAGTTCTATCATATATCTGAAAGAGAAATGACACGTCAGTAGCGCATGTGAATTATATTTAGTTCATATAGAAGTATTTGTTTCGAAAGAATTTTTTTCTTTCGTGTAATTCAATGTTTATATGAAAGTAGCTGTTTCAGGAGGTCTTTCTTTCAGTTTGTGTCTGAAAGTTACTTCTTTGCATGATGTACACATCCATGTATAGAGTTACTTATTTTCAAATTGAGTACTTCCTTCCTTTCTTTGGAAGATTCCCTCATCCTTTTTTTTTGTATCAAGATGGAGTAGTAGAAAGCCAAAAACTTTCTTTCCTAAAAAGATAAAATCTGCTTTCATAATGTTCGAATTGATAAAACATAAATAAGATATTCTTCATTTTTCCTGAAAAACACCTTGACATAGATATAATTCTTTCGAATTGATGAAAAATCTCTTGTAACTGAATATCACCAAAATGAGTGGAAATTTGAAGAAATAATTACTATCGTCATGGAACAGCCATTGATGTTTGAAATATATGATATCCTATAAATATCTCGTCTATAAATATCTTGTTATTTGCCAAAGGGCATATAAATTTGACAAATCCAATCACTCGAAGCAGATACAAGTATGAAAATGATATTGTTTCCTGAATATTGATAAAAATGAAATTGTTTGCTCAGATTCTTCAACATAATAATAAAAGGCTGTATAATTCACAACTTCACCTCTATTCAATCTCCTTACCGTTCACGAGATCCAAATGCATCAACTCGAATTTTTCCCATACGGTACTGAACAAGCAAATAATACCGGCATATGCTAATGCACAATGATGCGTTTGTACAAAGATGAGAAAAGTGATACGACTCCAATGATAAACTTTATGAATACTCAATTTGAAAAAATATAAAAATCTGTCCCAATTCACAGAGAGGTAAATTTTACTAATCGAGACCAACAAAAGGAAGGTATTCATCCACTGTAAACCACTTTTCGACGACATCGACAGACGGGCTCCATAAGATGGCAATGAACTTGTAGCAGAGAGAAACTTGAAGAGGTTCAATGTCGCTCTCTTGGTAAAGCTTCAAATAGGAGCCAACGAACCGACACTGGCACAAATTCGACAACGTAGCATGCCGTTACTTTGAGCATGAATAATAACATACAGAAATAATTGGAAGTATTTTTTATATGGAAGTGCTTAGTACTGCAATGTAGACTGAATTAAACCCAGAATTGGTAAGGATGAGCAAAAAATGAGACAAGTGAAATAGGTACGATCATTTCCCAGTATGATTGATGTATCGCACTAGTATTTCTAAAGTGACATAAGTCAAAAACCTACATTTCTGGGAAAACAGGAAAAACTGTTAGTGAGCTTGGGGGGAAAAACAATTACATAATCAACTTATCATTTCCAAAAATAGGCGGTAGGAAAATCTGATCCAACATTGTTATTGCATAATGTCGATCCCAAGCCTTGAATATTGCGCTTTTTCAGTTGTGACAATTTTTATGTAGTTGAAATTTACAAAGGACTAGATTATTTTGAATTGTGACACTTTTAATTTTTGTTTCTTAGAAATGAGACACTTTTGTGTTTGAAATGGAATGGGATTCCTTTGTAAACTTTGAGTTGTAACATTTTAAAAATGTCACATTTCGGTCTTAATAGGCAAGATAAAAAGAAACTAATAGGTAATCCTGAACAAATAGATTAGATTATGATTGAATAATTTAAAACAAAAAACCAATTTCAGTGAAAAACCAATGTAAAACAAATAGATGAAAAACAATTTTATCTATTTTTTAAGTTTTTGTTTAATTCAATTTTTTGATTTTGAATTCGTTTAAAAATTTCACCCCATCAATTGAGATGCCTAATTGAATGTATTTTTATAGAAGTGAAACGTTGCCCAAGGAAATAGATACACAATTTAACAAAAAAGATAAAAGATCTAATTAAATTGAAATTCATTTCAAGTCCATAGATTTTTCCTAGAGAAAATAAGTCAGGTAAATGAAACAACAGTACAATGCATT
This sequence comes from Leptinotarsa decemlineata, assembly GCF_025532065.1. Lineage (NCBI taxonomy): Eukaryota > Metazoa > Arthropoda > Insecta > Coleoptera > Chrysomelidae > Leptinotarsa > Leptinotarsa decemlineata. Next base: position 1,412,482 of record NW_027412603.1, on the reverse strand, counting down.
ATAAAAAAATTATATTTAATGCTTATTATTAGAACAATGAACATTAAATTTAGTTAACATTAATTGAGAACATTTTTGAAATAAGAGTTGTAGTAAGATTGTGGTATTATGTTTTTATTAACAAGTTCTTGTATGTCTTTCTTTTTATTTTCTGCTAATGGGATTGTCTCTTCATAAGCCTGGACCAACTGGAATGATTGAGGTTCTTGAAACGTCCCTGAATGTTTCCTTTTTCTTAAATTGCGCACATTGACCCTCTTGAAAGATACGTCTTCGTAGGAAGCTTTGTAGAAGAAGGCGAAACTGTGCTGTTTTTCAACACGAAGAACCTTGATTTCTTGCCATTTGATTTGCGTTCTATCAGCATCCATTGTAAAATTATTACCCCATTCTTCTTGCAGGATTTTTAAGTCATTGAAACTCTCATGAGTCAACTCATTAACATGATATGGAGGGCCGTTCTTTTTTGCCATTGTAATTAAAGTTGCATACTGCTATGGTACATAGATCGGGCACGCCTTAAGGTGTCTGCTAACCTGTTTTTCTATTACGCTATGAACATTGTCACCCTCGTTTTGAGAGTGTCCACGTATAAGATATTTATGTGTAACTCTGCGAAGTTTGGGAAACTTGTTAACTGCGTAGGAATATGCTGAAAGCACGTATTTGTTTTTTTGTTGCCCACAACAGTTATCGGAGTAGAAAACAATATCCTGTTCATCGTTGTTGGTCTTTTCTATCAACATTTTAATGTAATGCAAAATACAACTTCCGATTTCTATTGCACCACGTTTTCCTTCTGTCTCGTTCCAGAAGTAGCACTCAACATTTTTCGCATTTAGGTCGCTTATAGTGAAATTAAAGCAATTAATTTTACTTTTGTAGTAGAATGATGATATTTGCCCTTTGGGTACTGGCATTACCGCCTGTAAATCATATACAGCCACATGAGCCCCAGTCGGATTTTTTTGTCATTATCCTTTTCCGTACGTGATAATTCTTTTTCTTTTTGGTGCATGTTATAAGTTGAAAGTAATGTCTTTTTTCTCTCTTCGTCAGCACTTTTGAATGACTCGCAGAGATCGCATTGGTCCTTTTTGGGGATATAAAATGAAATGTTGTACTCGTCACGAAATATTCGATTAAACATGGCTGCATTTGTAAATGGTAAGTTTTGTTTTTGGCGATCGTCCTTGTAGTCGCGGAAAAGATCTGCCAAACTTTTTCCACTATCGATGAACTCTCGGGTGGTTTGAGCTCTTAAGTAATGTGACTCGACTCAGGGAATGGCTTCAATAAACTGCCTCACACTATTTTTAAGTTCAGGGTCAATGGAGGGCTGCTTACCATGTTTGCCTCTCATTTCGGGCTCCAAGAACCCATTATCAGTTTTCTCAATAAGCGCTGTCCGGATTGGTCTGTCGTTAATATCAAGAGTTGATTTGAAAAACGCTTTACATACTCTAACACGAGTTTTGTCTATCTCAAAATAATATGCAGAGTTAAGTTTTCTGTGATCCTGTGTGCTCGAGTATCGGTATTTGGGTTTTATAAAAGTTGTGTGTCGAACAATGAACTCCCTTTGGCTCTGTAAATTAGCGAGGCCCCAGTAATGATCGTAGATACATAATAACAAGCAAAATAAATGTTTAGCATTTCATCCTCTGTATAATAAGCAATGATAGAAAGTTATGTACGTCAAGGTGTCCCAAAGTAGGTTAGGTCAACATTTTGCATACTTCGATTAGAATAGGTCAAATAAAAGATTGTGAGGTATACTGTAAGCAAAATGTTCAGCCTTTCATCCTTTTTCGGTTGAATCATAAACGATGGTCACCGGATCTCTTTTTAAATACAAAAAAGAAAATAAAAACCCATTTCATCAAAAGTGACATAACTCAAAATGACTTAAACTAATATATCAACAGTGACATAACTCGAAATAAGCAACAGGTTGTTGCATTACCTGAGTCAGCTAAATCGACACAACTCCAAATAGAACGTCTTCTTCTCAGACTTTGAAACATTAACAATGTCACAACTCAAAATAATGCAGTTTTGAACTTACTTTTCACTTCAGTTCACCTCAAAAATCAAGACTCAACTGATAATGTGTCACTCTTGCCTATGGAGGGGGACCAGCATTAGTTCAGCAAGAGTGACACAAGTGCCCTCTGGCGGACAAGTTCTGAAGCTAGGTTGATACAGTTTTGATGATTGATAAAGAGATATTTACCAATTTCTTTCATAGTCACAACTCAAAAACAACGAGTTTTGAGTTGTGTCACTTTAGAAATACTAGTGCGATATCTTGTTCATTTGTGATTCCAAATTATCAGATGATGTTGGATTTGAACAAACCTACCACTTATTTTCCATTGAGAACCGTAAGAGTGCTTACAGTGACAGGATAGATAGTGGTACAAGAGAGGAAAGATTGAAGCTGATCTAGTATGTTTGTTGAATACAAGATCAAATAATGAGAACGAGATAACAGATATATCAGAAAAATAGAAACGAATGAATCTTGCTGAAACAATTACAATGAGAATATGAATTGATTCAAATACAGCTGAAAAAAGCTATGAGAACAAAAATGATATTGGAAAGTAGAATAAGAATTGTTGTTGAGATAGTTATAGTGAGAGATGTTCACTTGATTAGTAGAACGCACTGTGAGAGCGTTACTATATTTCTGGAACTAATGAAATAGATTCATTTTTTTTGTCCAAGAATTCAATTTTCCATCATTAGGTTAATGGGCGAACGGTTTTTCAAAACTTTGCCTCAAGTTTCCCTCGATGCTGTGTTGTGATTTCGTAGATATGAAAAAGTAAATTATCTAGCAGCAATAATAAGCTGTGGCAGTTACTTTCTCAATTTTTTGAGCATCTGTGTGTATATGATGGTAATCTTGAAGGTGACTAATTATTTGATAGAAGTTTTGCGTGATTACTGTTTGGTTCGTTCCATTGTAATTGGAATAAATCAATGTTATACAGGGTGTCCCTGAACTTCCTCTTTTCCTCTCGGGAATGTATAGATGGGGTCAAAATATCCCCAGTACTTCATATAACTTTTTTTCCTAAAAGTCTTCGTAACCAAGTTACGGGCCCTCGAAGTTACAAAATGAAAAATGTTTTTCTTTGATAACTTTTCAAGTGAATATTCAAAATCATCCAAATTTTGGTAATTGACTAAACAAATGAATTCCTTCGATGAGCTTTCATGCAGGAGTCAGTTGTTTTGCTACAAAGTCAGGAACGGACTACCCCCGATGGTCCACACCCCAAAACATTGAAATGACAGATATTTTTTAATATTTTTCAACACAATAAGGTTAATTGGACAATTTCATGAATAAAAGTACTCGTGTGGAAAGTCGATCGGAGCAACGAGTCTTGATAAAAATGTAGTTCTACTCGACGACATCAAACCCGCTCGTCCACCATTATTTGAAATGAATAATTATCAAAGCAGAAATAATAATGATAACGTTAATTCAACAACATTTATAACAGGAATAATACAAAGTATGCTTAAATGAAGTCGTAAACAAAAAGTACAGTACCTATATGGAAGTTTAAGTCACAATTGTGATAGCAGATATTTTTTCAAAAGAAATATCAAGTTCTGTAGATTCGTGGTGTTTTAAACTAACAAGCTACTCTACTATGAAATATCGAATTCATTCCATATTTTGTATGTACATAATACGTGTGGAATAATCACGTTTCGTGTTGATCAGTTATCTGAATCTCATGAAACTCAACATTCGAATGTTTCAAATTCTTCTTCACAGCTAAACTGTTGAGGAGTTTCACTGATAATTATAATTTTATGGGAGAAATTCTTTAACACGAATCTGAATTTAGCTGAAAAAACGCACATCGGAAAAAATATTTACTATACTAATAAAAAGCAAACGAATGAACTACAAAAACGGCTTCACATGATCAGGTGAAAAATATACAGGGAATAATATTTCTTTCACAGATGTTGACAAAAAAACCTTTTAGAAAGTTTTGATAAAAAATGAGAAACTGGAATATGATTTTGTTTTGTTGAGTGGTGCGTTGTCATATGACTATCATTGTATTGTCAATATTCTATAGGGTATTTTGAATTTTTTTGATATGGCCGAACAGTTTACATTCAATGAATATGCAGATATGCATGTATTTTATGGACGAGCATTTTGTAATGCTGCAGAAGCTCGTCGTCTGTATTCCGAGCATTTTCCCAATCGAACGGTACCGTCAAGAGAAACATTCGAGCGTGTCGATCGCAGCTTGAGGGAGACAGGTATGTAATAATCGATAATTGATTTGAGCACGTTGTTTTATTTCGATATTATTGTAGATACAGTTTTGCCAAAACGAGGTGGTGAGGGCGCTCCTAGGACTGTACGTACCGTTGTATTGGAGGAAAATATTTTGGAAGCCGTCGCTGATGATCCTTCAATGAGCATCAGAAATCTATCAGAACAGTTCCATACATCCAAGTCCACTATTCATAGAATAATTAGGGAACAACTGCTCCACCCATTTCACATCCAGAAGGTACATGCCATGACACCTCAAGATTTTCCAGCACGACTGGAATATGCCAATTGGTTCATGGATAGGCAAAGAGAGGATATGACTTTTATCAATCGAGTTTTATTCACTGATGAAGCAGGTTTCAGTAGAGATGGAGTTATCAACTCTCATAATCTCCATATATGGGCCGAAGAGAATCCCTTGGGATATTGCAAACCAAACACCAACGGAAATTCAACGTGAATGTTTGGGCTGGTATCATAGGAAACCATCTTATAGGACCATTCGTTCTACAGGACCGATTGAATGGAGAACGTTATTTGGAGTTCATTCAGAACGATTTGAATGGACTTTTGGAACATGTTCCATTGCAAACCTGAAGAGATATGTGGTTTATGCATGAGTGCGCTCCTCCTCATTTTAGTTTGATTGTGCGTGACCATCTGAACCATATTTTCTACAATAGATGGATTGGTAGAGGTGGGCCATATTCATGGCCATCGCGGTCTCCGGATTTAAATCCATTGGATTTCTTTCTGTGGGGGCATCTAAAAAGCCTTGTTTACGCTACACCTATTCACACAAGAGATGCATTGTTGAATAGAATAACATTACATTGTGAAGCCATACAAAACGACCCTGGAATGCTATTTCAAGTACAGAGAGGGTGTCTTCGCAGACTAAGAAAATGTATAGAGAGAGAAGGTGGTCATATCGAGCAGTTTCTGTAGCGGATTTTTCATTTCTGTTTGCTCTTGAGGCTCTTGAGTTTCGTTAGTTGAACGTGTTTGCATTATTAAAATTCGTTATGAACATTTTACCTATCATTTCCATTTTCCTTAAAAACTAATATTTTCGAATAATGATAGACATCTCAGGATAAATGTTGTTGAATTAACGTTATCATTATCATTTCTGCTTTGATAATTATTCATTTCAAATAATGGTGGACGAGCGGGTTTGATGTCGTCGAGTGAAACTACATTTTTATCAAGACTCGTTGCTCCGATCGACTTTCCACACGAGTACTTTCATTCATAAAATTGTCCAAGTAACCTTAATTTGTTGAAAAATATTGAAAAATATCTGTCATTTCAAAGTTTTGGGGTGTGGATCATCGGGGGTAGTCCGTTCCTGACTTTGTAGCAAAACAACTGACTCCTGCATGAAAGCTCATCGAAGGAATTCATTTTTTCAGTCAATTACCAAAATTTGGATGATTTTGAATATTCACTTGAAAAGTTATCAAAGAAAAACATTTTTCATTTTGTAACTTCGAGAGCCCGTTACTTGGTAACGAAGGATTTTAGGAAAAAAAGTTATATGAAGTACTGGTGATATTTTGACCCCATCTATACATTCCCGAGAGGAACAGAGGAAGTCCAAGGACACCCTGTATTTTACGAAGTTGGTCCAATCTGCTTGTTTCAAACACCATCTGGGATTTTAATTGTAGGGTTTACGATAGTTCTCATTGTTTATAATTAGTGGAAAGTGATCGCTTCCGAATAATTCGGGAAGTACTTTCCAGTCAAGAGAAATAGATAACTCGGATTCACAATGGGTTAGGTCAATTGCTGAGGAATCTCCATTTGCAGAGCTGAATCTGGTGACTCTTCGTTCGTTCAGTATATTGAGTTGTAGGTTGTTAATAACTCTTTCAATTTCTTGCCCCATTACTGTGATTTTCTTAGATCCCCAAATATGGTTGTGCGCATTGAAATCACCAACAATTAATCGAGGTGAAGGAATTTGCCCAAAAAGGTTGGTGAGTTCGTCTTCAGTTGGATCCTGATTCGGAGGAATGTAGATATTACAAATATTTAATTTCATTGGCCCACAGATAACAACCGCAATCACTTTTAAGATGATGGTCAATGGAATATTCTGCACCTCTAATGTAATCTTAGTGTAGATAGCTACTCCTCCACTGGCATGTCGCGTGTTTTCTCTATTTTTGAAAAAACATGTTAATTTGAAAGTTTGTGCGTTTTCTGTTTATGGAAGTGGGTTTTCTGTAGACATATTATGGATGGGTCATGATTTTGTAGGATCAATTTCAACATTTCTAGCTGGGTATAGTACCCATTAAGATTCCACTGCAATATAGACTTGAACGTAAAATAAATGGGTTAATTGTAACGAGAAGTTTGAATTAGCAGAGTTCCTGTGATGTGTCACTGTCCTCAATTTTGCTGGATTCAGCTGCTAATTGTTTCCTGATTTTGTTTTGGATTTTTGTACATCTTGCTTTGATTTTACGATCATTTAAAAGTGGATACATCTGGTGCAAAGTTTCGTCTATGTCCTTTGTGTAATTTTTTGCTCAGAGGATCCGCTGAGCCATACACATTTTCAAAAAAGTCCGTAATTTCGTTAAATGTTAAAGTTGATTACCGATTCACGTTATCACATATGGGTCTAGCTGGATTCAGCAGAGCTTCTACAGATTCTTTATCTTGAGTAATTTTGATTTTTTTTACCCTCATGTCTGAGTTTGGTTTGATGAATACTTTTTCTTGGTTCGATGATTGAGTAGGGGGAGTGGTTATCTCAGAGATGTTACGTTTTTCAGAAGAGTTGTGGTATTGATTCGAATCGGTTGGTAGCTCATGAGTGGGTATTCTGTCGATAGTTATGGTTTTTTGGTTGGTCATTGTTATGGTATTTAATGGTATAGAACTGAATTCTGTGGATGATTCGTCTTTGTCGTTATTGGAGTTCAGAGTGGATTCGTTGGTAACCGTGTTTGGACAATTTGCTGATAAGTGCCCATCTTGCTTACATTTGAAGCATAGATGATTGTCTAGTGAGAGAAAGATTCGGTATGGAGTTTCTCCGAAAGATATTACAATAGATTGAGGTAATGTAGCGTGGGAAAAAGGAGAGATGTAGGTTTGTCGGCGAAAACTCAGGATATGTTTGAATTTGGGATCGGAAGCGCTGATTCTCAGTAAGGGTAATGGAGATACCAAGTTCAAATCTAACTTACGAAGTTCGGTTTCTAGCAATTCGTGAGGAATCGAGGGACTAACATTCGATAGAATCAGTTTTTCGCTGGGGGTGATTAATCTTCTGGTTGTAAGAATTTCTTGGTTCACCACAATTTTTCCATCAGCCTTGGTGAGAAAGTCGTCTACGATTGTCTCACTGAAAAGATATACACAAATTCTGTTGTTTGAAATGCGTGAAGAGAAAATAATATATCTTGCGTCGGTTTGATTTCCCAAGGCTGGAAGGTAGTCTTCCAGTTTTGTATTTTCTAGGGCGTTGAATGAGATTGCTTGTTTTTTGACGGAAAATTCGGTGGGCTAGTAGGTGCTATCGTTTGACTGACTGTCGTTGGGAAAAGTCTTGAAGCGTTCTGGGTACTCCTGTAGTCAGAAGTACCCGGGTGTTGTTCTTCATTCATAGTTTTGATTACACAACACAACAAAGTTTTTGTTTCGGGGTTGAAATTAGATGATTTTAATGTATTTTCACGTGTTAAAACCGAAAGTGACCATAAAAATTATATATTAGCTCTTGTTTTCAAGATATAGTATCATTATATTAATATGTATATTGAGTTTTCAACAAATGAAATATTTCATCACCAACAGTTGGTACACATGTTTGTTTACATAACACCCCTCTCATCAGCTGTTTTTAAGTAGTAAACATAACCTATGTGAGTTTGTCAATTGTACGCACGTGGTTGCTATTGAAATTATCGTGTGAAGTTGATTTTTAAATTAATTCAAGTGCTGATCTGAAATGCCTCGAAAGTGTGTGAATTCTGTCGATAGCTTTTGCTATATATGTGGTGAAATAACATTTAAGGCTCAGAAACGTAAAATGACACCTATCGTTAAGACAGCCTATGAACATTATTCTGGTGTGAAAGTTGGGGACCAAGATAAATCATGGGCTCCTCATATATGTTGTAATTCTTGTTCCGTCATATTGCGAGAGTGGCTGAAGAATAAAAACCGGGCAATGGACTTGCAGTACCTATGGTTTGGCGTGAGCCTACCAATCATACAGACGACTATTATTTCTGCTTAACTCCTCCCATTAAGCGAGGTTTATCTATGAAGAAGAGAGGAACGGTTAAATACCCTAATCTCCCATCTGCTCTTCGGTCTGTACCACACTCAGACAATTTACCAGTCCCTTCTCCACCCCAAAACTATGAAATTTTAGAGGAAGGTGATGAAGACTGTTTAGAAGGAGCAACCCATCTTTCTACATCTTATGACCCTGATTTTGAGGTAAGCGATAGGTCTAGTGATCCGCACAGAATTAATCAAGCAGAGTTGAGTGACCTTATAAGAGATCTTCGCTTGTCTAAGGAAAAGGCTGAGCTGTTAGGGTCAAAACTACAACAGTGGAATCTTCTAAAACATGATGTGAAAATATCTCAGTACAGACAGCGTCAAAAAGATTTGCTTCCATTTTTTGAGAAAAAAGAAAACCTCGTAGTTTGTTCTGATGTTAATGGTTTGATGGACTGCTTGAATTTGGATCACACTCCATCTGAATGGAGACTGTTTATAGACTCTTCAAAACTAAGCTTAAAAGCTGTACTTCTGCATAATGGAAATCAGCTACCTTCTATTCCTATAGGTCATGCAGTTCACATGAAGGAAACGTATATAAATATGAAAACACTTCTCCAATCAATCAAATATGAACAACACAAGTGGCACATCTGTGGTGATCTGAAAGTCATTGCTATACTCCTAGGAATGCAATTAGGGTTCACCAAGTACTGTTGTTTCATATGTCTGTGGGATAGAAAATCTCACTATAAAAAAATGAACTGGCCTACACGAGACCTAAACCCTAATGAGAAAAATGTAGTTTACGAGCCTCTTGTAGATCCTAAGGATGTTCTCCTTCCCCCATTACATATTAAGTTGGGACTAATGAAAGTTTCAAAGCAAAGTTTCCCAGGTTGAGTGATGCTAAAGTCAAGGAAGGCATCTTTATTGGGCCTCAAATCCGTGAAATCGTAAATGATCCTGCTTTTGACATGATTTTAACAGGAAATGAAAAAGAGCCTGGGAAGCCTTTAAGGGGGTTGTACATAGCTTTTAGGTAACAAAAGAGATGATAACTTCACAGCATTGGTTAAAGAGCTTCTTCAAGCTTACCACCAACTTGGATGCAACATGTCCTTAAAAATTCATTTTCTTCACTCTCATCTTAATTTCTTCCCACAAAACTGTGAGCTGTGAGCTGTGAGTGACGAACATGGAGGAAGATTCCATCAAGACATTGCCTTAATGGAACAGAGATATCAGGGCCGTTGGAATGAAGCAATGCTTGCAGACTACTGCTGGTCTGTGTGTAGGGATGCTCCAGAAGTGTTTTATAAAAGACAAGCTAAACGACAGCGATCTTACAATGAATCGGATGAACATAATTGAAATTTGGTGGTACAAACTTCTTTTATTTGTCAAAACACTAAGAATAATGTTTTTTTTATTAATTTTGTACTTAAAATATTCTAAAAGAAACATAACAATATTGTTTTATGTACTTTCGCTTTTCACGTATAGTATAACTACTCTTTAAGATTAAGTACTGTGTATCTTAAAAACCAGAGCTAATAAAAATTTTTCATTGTTATTTTCGTTTTTATCACCCCAAAATTAGTGGAAATTGACTAATTTAGTGTAGGAAACATTCAAAAAATATTTTTTTGTTGTGTTGTGTTATCTCAGTACGCCCCTGTCCATCAGTTCTTAATGTACTGATAAGAACCGCTATTTGGTCTTGTCAGTAAGGATTTCAACGAAAGGACAAATAAATTAACTATGAAAAGAATAGAACTCACAGGTACTGATGAAGTTGGCTATGGTATGATGCAGTATACACTATCACAATTATTTTGAAATTTGAATTTTTCTTGAAAAATAACAACTTTCTGCGGTCTCTGATAAGCACGTTTATAGGTTACCAGTCAGGACCGTATTCCAAATTGCAAAACTGATATTGCCTTCTATAATATGAAGGGAATATATCTGATCTTGTAGTGCAAACTAACTGTTGATTTAGTTGAGTGAATTTTTCAAGGAATAGTTAATCAACATCACTATAATAATTTCGGAAAACAATACATAGGGTGCTCGGGAAAACCTGTCAAGATCCATTCATCTTCAAACAGACATGATTCAACTTTTTCAAACAGAACACCCTGTATTTTTTTCAAATAGAACACCCTGTATTTTTTCATTTGTATGAAATGCTTCAACATTTCACAACATTCATTATCATAAATATACTATACGAAAAACTGATATTTAACAGATTATACCCAGTTTTATTATTTGTTGTAACCACAAAAAATTCTTTCATTTACGTTCACTTACTCAAAAATTTTTCAATATGAACAACAACTTTCTCTCAATTTTTTTATTCATTAGAAGGGCCGAGGAAATGTTCAGAATGGCGAGTATTTTCTGCAACACATAATGTCAGACTTTCTTTAAACGAATTCTCTACACGAGATTCTCCTGAAAGCTCTAATGATTCTTCTTTTCATGTCTTCTATTGATGTTGAAGGAGTTTGGTAGACAATTCGTTTGATATACCCACATATAAAAAATCAATTTTGGTTATGTCAAGTGATCTGGGTGACCACGCCACAGGCCCACCCCTACCTATACATTTTTTATTGAAATGATTATTGAGTTATAGGAAGTTATAGGACATTGTCATATTCGGGTGAACCAACCAATAATATTGCCCGTTTCTTGAAGAAAAAATGCACAAACGTAGCTTACTGACATCAAAAGCTTACTTGTGGCTCCTGCCCAAAACTGTATATTGACCAAACAGAAAGACCATTTTCCCTAAGAATTGAAGAGCATAGAAGTAATTTTGTGAATAGAAAACCAATTCCACATGTAGTAGATTGGACAAGGTTACGGAATTACGCGGTTTATGATTAGCCACCTCCATAAATAGCTCGTGAGTGTTTCTTGTACAATGAAATGTAGAATTTAGTGATTGTTTCCATTCCGCCCACGTATTCTGAGACCACCCTAATTCACACTGTATGTAACTTTCATACCATGTTTTAGCTATTCCCTTCAATTCATTTACTACTTGATGAAATATGAAACTATCAGATCAACCGTATATACTTGCATTATATTGGATAATATCGATATAATCGAACATTTCCATATCCAGTAGATCAAACTCAGGCACTGCACTCGAAAGAACAATACTAGAGCTTGGCTATACATTGCATATTTGCGGCATAGTATTTGAACTGGCTTCACTTACAGTTTGAGTCCTGCCTTTTCTCGACTCTTTCCGATGTCGACTCGATTCCTTTGAAGACTTTCTTGCTCTTACTGACATCCTCTTTCATTTTCGGTTACGATACTCTTCACTGGAGCTGGAGGAGGATCTGGATGGACTGATGTTGGTTGCGAACAAACGCCTCTTCGATTTCTTTCCGTATTTTGACATGACACCACACTATTCACACAGTTCACCACTTCTGATTGTAGTAGATTGGGCAAGGTTACGGAATCATACGCGTATTCACAGTATAACGATATATTAACGACTCTTCTACTTCAAGTCACAAACGGTAATGGATCAATACTACATTTCCTATCCTATAACATAATGTAATCGGCACTGTCCCAGTCATCCCAGTGACTAATGCTTAGATAATGTATAAGTCACGCTGCTCCGTAACTATTTCCATAAGCGGGTACTGCACGGCCATCCTGGCCCGTTGTTGTTCCCAACAACCCAATGTCTATGAACACCTGTAAAAAGAAGGGGCAAATATTCAATTACTGATATATCATCCACATTTGATTTCGCCATCAAAGGCTGATTTTACCATCAAGGTCTCGTATTGCCATCATGGCTCATTCTGCCATCATGGGCTCGTTTTTCCATCGAGGGCTCTTTCTGACATGAAGAGCTCGATTTGCCATCGAGAGCTCGTTTTGCCATCATGGGCTCGTTTTGCCATCAATGGCTAGTTTTGCCATTAAGGGCTCGTTTTGCCATCAAGGGCTCGATACGCCATCAAGGGCTCGTTTTGCCATCAAGGGCTTCATTTTAGTGCATTTACGTTAACAATTTTGGAATCTGAACGGCTTCATGTGTTCTGCTGTCACCACACCATCGTTTGGGCGGTTGGCTCTGCTGGTGTGTAAATCCTCCTTCACCTCATAACGGTCATTTGGAAGGACCTTATCACTTTGAATGGACCTTTAAATTTGGGTAATAGCTTCTTACTTTCACCAGTTGCAGGGTTGCTTATGACTTTGGTCAAGAGCAAGTGGCCAATATCGAAAACTTTTGGAGTATTCCGTTTTTGAATAAAGGCGGCATTTTGTTTGCCTCAACTTTTTTCCAATCATAGCGCCGTTTCAGCTCTTATCGCAGTGACATCCACCTCCCTCTCTTCGGCGTTGTCGTGGATATCACCATCCATTTTCAGTGGAAATCCAAATAGAAGCTCGGCTGGCGTATTTTGTGTGATGCGGTGTTTCATGCTATCAATGTCTTGTTGTACTGTTGCCACTTTGGAATCCCATTCATTGCCATTTATACTTGCCCCTGAAGTCGCCAAAGCGTCTAGTATTGTTTTGTTTACTCTCTCCCCATGGCCATTTTCTCCTGGGAGACCAACTGCTTGATGTGTAACCTGATACCTTTACGTTCATTGGAAACAAATCCTTTTCCCGCATGTGTTATTATTTTTTTCGGATTTTCGAAAATTGTACATATCTCGCTTAATGTCGCTAGGACACCTTTGGTAGTAGTGTTGGGAACCGCTTTCAAAAATTTGAATTTTGAAAATCCGACCAAAATTAGAAGTATATAATCGTAGATAATCATTTTCGTGTATTTTGTTAACGCACTTGCTTGTTTACTCAAGGCACTTTTCACGGCGTTGCAATCCGTGAAAATTGTGCACTCATTTCTAAGGAGGTACAACCTATACTTCTCTAGGGTTTTCACAATTGCAAGTAACTCTAGTTCGAATGAATGATGTTGATTTTTTGGTATTGGAAATTTATCAACCGCCTCGGTTTTGACCGTAGATGGAGATACTTTATTGAACGAAATTTCGTAACCCAAATATGTTATTTTCTTCCTCAAAAATACAAATTTTGACAATTTTAGCGTTAGGCCATAATTTCCCAAAATTTTCAGAACTTCGTTTAGCAGAACTAACTCCTCAGTTTTGGATTTGGATAGTATTAAAATGTCATCAAGATATGGTCTTATGTGAAACTGTCTTAAGGGTTGAAAAATTTCATTCATAAATTGTTGAAAAACTGAAGGACCATTACATAACCCGAATGGGGTCCTTAGGTATTCATAGTGACCCTCTGGCGTTATGAATGCCGTATACGGAATTGATTTGTTATTTAATGGTATCTGATCATACCCCGAAGCTAGATCGATACTTGTGAAATATGTGTTTTCCCCAAACTATGAATAATTTCTTCTATTAGAGGCATCGGAATACTATTTTTCACTGTCATTCTATTGATTGAACGATAATCGATGACCATTCTTTTCTGACCATCTTTTTCATCAACTAGTCAAGCTGGACTTGAATAAGGTGACTTACTTTCCCGTATTATTTTTGCATCCAACAACTCCCTTAATGTTTCCCTGACAATTTGTTTGTCTTTCTCTGAAAAGCGATATAGTCGATGAGTGACAGGCCTATCTGTGGTTAACTCTATAGACAGAAAAACTGATTGTGCTTTCCCCAGGTGCTTCATATCGGAAAACATACTTTTCTCATGTTCCATCAAAATTTTGTCGAATTCCGATTTTTCCTGCACCGAAAAAGTACCACATTTTATGTTTGACAACCAATGAGGAGTATCCACTTCATTCTAAAACGTTAAAACATCATCCATCCTGTGGTAAATGATATTCTGATCCTCTGTGAAATTTGTTTCGATCAGAATATCATTTTCGATATTGTTGTCGTCGATTACGTAATATTTTTAACGAAACTTCATCAATTTGTATTAAATTCTCCAAATAATGGGTCACTGTTGTTCCAGTTCCCAAAAATCCAGACAATTCAACCAGTTGTTCGAGTGGCTTGACCCTCAGCTTGAGTTTTTGAGCTACTTCCGATTTCATAATTGAACAGTCACTCTCAAAATCTACAAACGCCGTACACTGATTGACATCAATGAAATTTTTTTGTAGAACTTTGAAGAGGGACGGTTATTTCGAATTGATTCAACTTTTTTGACTTTAGTGTCTTTTATGTCTTTTCGTTCATACTGTTTATTAAAAGTAGATTTTGATTTTTGTTTTTCGAAACAACCATTCTCAATGTTCCCTTTTTTTGAACAGAAATTACAAATTTTATTTTTGTGTCTACAATTATCCCGATGATGTTCGGCTCTCCCACAACAAGAGCAGATTATTTCATTATTTTCCCTGGGACTTCTATTGAAACATTTTGAATGACTACTACTTGGTATCGGCTATTGCGAACGGCTCTTGCAGATTTCAGTTGCTAGCCTTCTGTATATTCTGAATATTTGACGCTTCCACTGCCAAATTATGATCATTTATTGCACCCATTATCAGAGAAACTTTGTCGGAGTCAGAAAAGTTTAATCCTAATTTATTGATTTTTGCCAAATGATTGAAATGGAACTCATATAAGGAGCATCCTACTGTTGGCTTATGATTAGCCACCTCCATAAATAGCTCGTAAATGTTTCTTGTACAATGAAATGAAATGTAGAATTTAGTGATTGTTTTCATTCCGCCCACGTATTCTGAGACCACCCTAATTCACGCTGTATGTAACTTTCATACCATGTTTAAGCTATTCCCTTCAATTCATTTACTACTTGATGAAATATGAAACTATCAGACCAACCGTATATACTTGCATTATATTGGATAATATCGATATAATCGGACACTTCCATATCCAGTGGATCAAACTCAGGCACTGCACTCGAAAGAACAATACTAGAGCTTGGCTATACATTGCATATTTGCGGCATAGTATTTGAACTGGCTTCACTTACAGTTTGAGTCCTGCCTTTTCTCGACTCTTTCCGATGTCGACTCGATTCCTTTGAAGACTTTCTTGCTCTTACTGACATCCTCTTTCATTTTCGGTTACGATACTCTTCACTGGAGCTGGAGGAGGATCTGGATGGACTGATGTTGGTTGCGAACAAACGCCTCTTCGATATCTTTCCGTGTTTTGACATGACACCACACTATTCACACTGTTCACCACTTCTGATTGTAGTAGATTGGACAAGGTTACGGAATCATACGCGTATTCACAGTATAACGATATAATAATAATAATAATAATTGCTTTTATTGACAGGAACAAATACAAAGAAAAAAAAAATATATATAAACAAAAATATAACCTCCTATCAAATGGCAGGATTCAATTTCTGACCATGCTACGGAGAAATCGCAACATGAGCAGACCTTGCTCTTCCATCCAACCAAAAAACGTGTGCACCTATGTAAACATAAACACAAGTGCACACAAGCAAACATAACACCAGACAACACGATTGAAAATATACTTCATAAAACGGTATGCAAGACACATTGAACATATGTATAATACTATAATTTAAAAGGAAAAAAAAGAAAATATATACTAGCACTTGAAATTCAGCATGCTAGGAATTTCATTCATAAGCAAAAGATGTTTAATTTTTTTCTTGAATATAATACAATTTGAATTCTTTAGTTCGTTAGGTACTTTGTTGAAGAGCCAGGTTATGTAATAAGAAAACGATCCACGATAATGGGAAGTTTTGTGGTGAGGGGGCGTGAGCAAGTTCTTGAATCTCAAATTAAGATTATGAACGTCGGTCCGAAACCTGAGTTTGTTGTAAAGATAAGCAGGCTTCATGTGATTTATTATTTTGTGAAATAATGTACATGCATGTAAGATACGCCGATTTTCCATATTCAACCAACCCAATTTTGGTAAGTGATGTGTCACATGATCCCGTCTTCGCGAACCAGTGATCAACCTGACGCATGAATTCTGTAATACTTGCAGTCTTCTCTTATCGGTTTGTAACAGATAAGGACCATACACCACATCAGCATAGTTCGCATGGGATAAAACAAGTGCATCGCAAAGAATTTGTTTAGATTGGCGATTCAGTATTTCACGGTTACGATAGATTGTTTTGAGGTTACAATACCCTCTTTTCAAAATCAGTGAAACATGCGATGAAAATCTTAGCGACGGATTTATCAGCAAACCAAGGTTTTTTATATTGTCATCTTCGCCTTTTATTGGTAACGACACGTTATCGACAGTGATGCTTATATTATTCAAGCACTTTTTTCTAGTTGCTGACCTCCCAAAAAGCATGACAAACGATTTGTTGACATTCACAGAAAGACAGTATTTTTCCGAAAGTTCAGTCAGACTTTTCAAATCTATATTGATTTTTCGGCAACTATCATCTACAGAAGATTCCTCGAAATGCATGTATATCTGCGTATCATCAGCGTAACTATGTATGTTTGTGTAACGAAGGCAATGAGGGAATTGGGAGGTATATATTACAAACAAAAGTGGCCCTAGGATGGACCCCTGCGGAACACCATTCCGAGTAGCAAGAAAATCTGATTTGATTTTGTTCAATATAACACACTGAGAACGATCACTTAGATAGTTTTTCATGAGTTCAACTGAGTTGGGTGAAAATCTGAGATATTTTAACAAAACTAATAAAAGCTGATGGCTAATCGTGTCGAAAGCTTTTGAATAGTCTAACAAAACAAGTAAACACAAATTATTACTATCAACCGAAGCATGAATATCGTCCATAACTTTCAACAGTGCAGTTGTACAGCTATGTTCAGCTCGAAAACCTGACTGAGTAGGAGGCAGTATATTAAATGTATCAAGATAATCGCGCATTTGAGAGTTCATGATTTTTTCCAGCGTTTTTGAGATTGCACAGAGGATGCTAATTGGGCGAAGGTCATTGATACTCTGGGGATTTGCGGTTTTTGGTAACGGGATGATTTGAGATTTTTTCCATAATGAGGGATATACTGATTGTTGGATGCATATATTGAATATATGTGTGACATGAGGAATGATAAAAGGACAACAAAGCAATAACATTTTGATGCTGATATTATCAGCACCAACTGCATTGGATTTTATTAAGAGAAGTGTTTTGTACACCTCATTCTCCGTTATATCATGGAAAGCAAAACTGTGATCATAAAAGGAATAGTTGTTAGAAAGAAATGATAAGATATCATTACCTGGATTCGATATACGTGAAGAGCTATTACAAAAGAAGGTATTGAGATCATTGGCGTTGGTGAGCTCTTCAGGGACGGTACTATTGGATTTTTTATGTATGCCCAAGGAAGCTAAATCCTTCCAAAATTTATTTTTATTACCTTTGAGACGGGACTCCAGGTAGGCCTTCTTTTCCAACTTGATTGTGCGGTTTGTGAGCTTTCTCATTTGCTTGTAATAATCCCAGTGGGAGGGAAGCTTGCTTCTTTTGAATCTGGTAAAAGCTCTATCACGCAGTTTCATCATGAACTTCAAGTTCGCTGTCAACCATGGAGCCCTTTCTTTCGTAATTCGAACAGTTCTAAGAGGAGCATGGTAATCGAAAGTTTTTAGAATAATTGAATTGAGTGTAGACGTTTTTTCATCTATATTTCTCATTCGATAAATTGAGTCTAAATTGGCATTCGTAAGATCTATCAAAAAAGCATCATTATCGAAGTTTTTGAAATCCCTGTACGTATGCATGGAGGCAAGAATTTTGGACTGTCCAGTACCAATTTTGCATGCTACTAGATTGTGATCGGAAAAAGTGGAACAATCAACTACAGTACGGTCGGTGATATCTAAAACTTCGGAACACATTATAAGATCAATCAAAGAACTTCGTGTTGCACTGTAACGAGTAGGTTCATCAACAACATGAGACAATCCATAGGATTCTAAAATCCCATTCAGGTTCTTACATACCTGAGATGATGGATTCAGAAGATCAATGTTGAGGTCTCCCCCGAACAGAATATATTCATGGGAGGGAACTAGTGCTGATAGCACCTCTTCCAGATCAGCAAAAAAATCGTGTGCAGGGAAACTTGGAGCTCTGTAGAGAGAGCCAATAACATATTTTTCTTTGTTGAATATGAACGATATCCATACCTGCTCAGAGTTGGGAGCTATATTAAAGTTGAATATGTTAGCGTTCAGGAACTGTTTCACATAAATGGCAACACCCCCACCACGGGTATCTCGATCGCGTCGGAATAACTGGTATCCGGGTAATGATATAGACTCATCGGTTACTGTAGCAGACAGCCATGTTTCGGATATGGTAACAATATCGTATATATTGAACACCTTTTGCTTAAATTCTTGAAAATCACTAGACAAAGATCTGGTATTCACGTGACAAAATGTGAAGTTTGACATAAGAAGGCAATTTTACTTAAAATATTATAAAATATATGTTATATATCCCAATTATACAAAGATACAATTATTTGGGATATTGATTTTTTGCAGCTCTCAACGGAATTGTCCTAAGTGTTTTTTTGGCAGCTTGTTGATCGGGAGTAATAGGTGGGTCTTGTCGTTTTAAGTTTGCCACAGATGGAGAAAGCAACTCAGGGTTACTGGCAATTTCGTCAATTGTATATTTAGTGTTGTTAACGAGTAAATGATTATTTCTAATGAAAGCTTTGATTCCGTTTTTCTTGGCTGTGTTCAGGTGTCCTCGCAAAACCTTATGAGTGATTTGATCCTGTGGACTCAAATCATTTGCTACAAAAATCTGGGTTCCTTTCAATTTATTGATGTGCCGGAAGATTTCTAACTTTTTCCAGTAGGCCAATAATTCGATTTTGAGAATTTTCGCACCACCTTTAGCCGGAAAGTAATAGATATTGTCGATGTGGGACAAACTGAGTTCTATTTCCAATATGTCGCTCAGATAAGAGAGTGAATCCACTGGATCTTCTACTTGAAGGCCAAATACGAGCAAGTTATTTCTGCGAAGTCGGTCGTCTACTTGAGTTATTTTCCCGTCCAATATCGTTTTTTCCTGTTCAAGTGTGGATAATTTGTGATTGACGGTAGAGAGATCGCTCTGTATGAGTTCTAACGTTTCCTGAGATTTTTCGAATTTTTTATCAAGGTTTGTCATCAACTTGAACACATCTGCTAGCGTGATATCATTAGGAGTAGGCATTTTCAAAGGAATCCAAAACAACCCACAACGTGAATCGGAAGCAAGCACCCGTACTACCGTCTTATCGTAGGTATGTCAAGTTTCTTCTATCTCCGATAAGATTGCTTGTTGATAGTTTTTACAACAAAATTCTCATTCGATATCAATTGTGAATAGTGAATATTCGGATGGTATTGCATAATTATGAAGATGATATAGCTCACCAGAACTTGAAGGTAAAGGTACCTCTTTCCACAATAACTAGGAAAAACAGCGAGATTTTTATATTGAAATTAACTGCCAAAATCACAATAAAAGCGGATCGCGAGACGTATGTGTGTCACGAATCGAATAATCTTCCGAAGAATGTCGGACTCTTCTACTTCAAGTCACAAACGGTAATGGATCAATACTACATTTCCTATCCTAATATAACATATTGTAATCGGCACTGTCCCAGTCATCCCAGTGACTAATTCTTAGATAATATACATATAAGTCACGCTGCTTGGTCACTATTTCCATAGGCGGTTACTGCACACATTTGCAAACCATCTTTCAGCAGAAAGACATGAGCTCAATCATGAGTACGACGTGTTACATTTAGAAGTGAAAAGTTTGAACTCAGTCTTCTAGAATGTTTAAAAATCAATAGATTCAAGAATTCGGGTAATTTACTGAATGATCAATTGGAATTGGATAACTCCACGTTACTAAATATTTTTCGAATGTGGAAACTGGGAGATAAGCTCCGGTAATTTATTACAGGTACTTGAAATTCAGGTACTTCAAATTGTAAAATTATGTATACCAAGCCTCAAGAAACCATTGTGTGGCAAAACACGTGTTGTGTTTTCGTAAAACTGTTCAGTGTTGGTGGTTCGACCAATCAACCGACAACTGCGGTAGCAGAAATTTGGGAAGATAACCTGAAATGGCATCGGAAAAAGAATCCACATGTTTCTGGAAATGATATTAAATCGAGAAAGGTTAATGCAGTCCAGCTGCTGGAAAATGATTCCATAAAAATCAAAATATGAATGTTGATTGGTCAAACCACCAACACTGACATAAAAACTTGTCGAATTGACTTGGGTGTCACACCAATGGGTGGTTCCACTTATGTTTCGCTTGCGTTAACGTAGCTTTTTTCATCAAGTACTTTTCTGGTTTTTCACATTTTGTCTTCAATCGAGGACCGGTGGCTCTTAAATTGAAATCAATATGGGAATGATCAGAGAGTAATCTATTCATATTTTGATTTTTATGGAATTGTTTTCCAGCAGCTTGACTGCATTAACCTTTCTCGATTTTATATACAGGCTGATTCACGGTGGATGGCACATTAGACGTTTCTGGTGAACCAGACAACGGATCACTTCGAAAATTCAATGGAGGGCATATTCGGACATTCTCTAGCCAACTAAAATATTTTCGACAATGCAGTGTTGCCGCTTCTATTAGAAAGCAGTAGCAACTTAGATTTTTCAAATGGAACACTCTGTATATAATATTATTTTTGGAATTTTCAACAATTACCCGACAACTTTTCTTGATATTTCCCTATACCTATCTGTTACCGTTTTCGAAATAAAAATTAATTTCAATTTTTTTCTTCGAAATTCATGACTTCTAAAAATGCCGATATCTTTTAGATAAGAAGAACTATGATATCGAAATTTGGTTTTATGTTAGGTGATACTTGGACACTTCCCACACGTCAGCCTAATCTCCGTTACTTCAATACAGGGTGGTATAAAAATACAGTTTTTTCGTTTGCTTGAAAAAGTTGCTGAAATTTGATTATTTCAAATGGAACACCCTGTATATTATTAAAAATTCGGAAAGCTGCTGAAATTTGCTTTTTTTTCTATGTATATCATACCTATACCTAACTAGTCAAGTTTCGGACTTATGAACATTTATTTGTGAAAATGTCCCTTCAGAATGGTATTTCCATTCGGTATTTGGTAAGCAGGCCATGGTTACTATTTGACAGTAGCGTTGTGAGATTCTCCTAATAATATCGACATTTTCGTCACTTCAGAAGTTGCAAATACCTTAAAAACGATGGAACAAAACTATTCAAACGAAGTTCTTATAAATTTGTTTATTATTTTTGGACAGTGTGACAAAATTATCAGCAGAATATGTAGAAAGTTCAATGAAATGTATCCGAATCTACCGCCAATGAACCTCAAGAAATTTATACGAATTCAGAACAATTTCAATGCATTTGGATCAACTTTAAAAGCACCAAGAAACTTGCCTCGACCCGTAACTTTCGAAGACAACCAGATTAATGTCTTAGCATATTTTCACGCATTTCCCGAGTCATCGATAACAAGTGCTGAAGAAGATTTGGGTATAAAATATTCATCGGTTCAAAGAATCTTGCGAAGACATAAAAAGCATGATTATGAATTCACCAAAATTCAAGCAATGAAGCCTCAAGATCCTTAACAGAGAGTAGAATTTTGTGAAATGTTGTTGACACGCATTCAAGAAGATTCACTTTTTTTAAATAAAATTATTTGGACTGATGAATCGTAATTTTCGAGAGAAGGGATTTTCAATAGAAAAAATCGTCATTATTGGTCCAGTGAAAATCCTCACGTCACAAAAGAAGCCGGATTTCAAGAAAAATTTAGTTTTAATGTCTTCTGCATGTTGATGGACAACAAATTGAGGTACGTAATATACGAGTAGTCATTAACATCCAGAAGCTACTTGAATATTTTGGAGAATACTTTAGACAGTTTCGTGGATAATCTGTCACTCGAAAATTATCGAAACTGTTGGTACCAACTAGATGGAGCTCCTGCACATTGCACAAGAGAAGTGAGCGCAGAACTGGATAGACTATTTGACGATCGGTGGATGAGGCGCTTGGGACCATGGAATTGGCCAGCGAGATCACCCGATCTTAATCCATTAGATTTTTATTTGTGTGGAATGTTTAAAGAAAAAGTTTACAAAATACCCGTGCGTTCGAGAGATGAATTGTTAGAAAGGATTGCCCAAACATTTGAAGATTTGGATCCCAATGAAATCAGATCTGCCACCACGAAAGCAGTCAGCACCCGCATTTTAAAGTGCTTGGAAGTGAACGGCCAGCGATTCGAACATATTTTGAAATATTCCACATGATTGTTTTACTTTTTTATAATTATTCATATCAATATTTCCAATTTCAAGTTTCTTGGTGCTTTTTTAAAGTTTATCCAAACATATTGAAATTGTTCTGAATTCGTATAAATTTCTTGAGGTTCATTGGCGGTAGATTCGGATACATTTCATTGAACTTTCTACATGTTCTGCTGATAATTTTGTCACACTGTCCAAAAATAATAAACAAATTCATAAGAACTTCGTTTGAATAGTTTTGTTCCATCGTTTTGAAGGTATTTGCAACTTCTGAAGTGACGAAAATGTCGATATTATCAGGAGAATGTCACAACGCTACTGTAAAATAGTAATCATGGCCTGCTTACCAAATACCGAATGGAAATACCATTCTGAAGGGACATTTTCACAAATAAATGTTCATAAGTCCGAAACTTGACTAGTTAGGTATAGGTATGATATACATAGAAAAAAAGCAAATTTCAGCAGCTTTCCGAATTTTCAATAATATACAGGGTGTTCCATTTAAAATAATCAAATTTCTGCAACTTTTTCAAGCAAACGAAAAAACTGTATTTTTTTACCACCCTGTATTGAAGTAACGGAGATTAGGCTGACGTGTGGGAAGTGTCCAAGTATCACCTAACTACAAACCAAATTTCTATATCATAGTACTTCTCAACTAAAAGATACGGCATTTTTAGAAGTCATGATTTTCGAAGAAAAAAATTGAAATTAATTTTTATTTCGAAAACGGTAACAGATAGGTATAAGGAAATATCAAGAAAAGTTGTCGGGCAATTGTTGGAGACTCCAAAAATAATATTATATACAGAGTGTTCCATTCGAAAAATCAAAGTTGCTACTGCTTTCTAATAGAAGCGGCAACACTGCATTGTCGAAAATATTTTAGTTGGCTAGAGAATGTCCGAATATGCCCTCCATTAAATTTCAAAGTGATCCGTTGTCTGGTTCACCAGAAACGTCTAATGTGCCATCCACCGTGAATCAGCCTTTATATATATATATATATATATATATATATATATATATATATATATATATATATATATATATATATAATCGAGACAGCTGGTCGTGCTGTCATCCTCTAGGCTCTACTCTATCTGATATCTCTATCTACGATAGAGTAGGGCCTAGAGGATGACAGCACGACCAGCTGTCGAAAGTGCTCGCAGATAATTTAATAGAAGTTATAGAGCTTCAAATCCTTTTTGTAACTTACATTAATAGTAATATGTTTAGTGACGTATTTATAATAAATCAGATCATTATGTAATTTTTTTGATTTATGATAAATCAATTCATCAATTTTTGTGACAAATGTGCTTAAGTTCATTTGGTAATTTAGGAACAAGGTTCAGACAAGCATTCAGAAGGGGTTGAATTACCTGGCGCACAAAATCAAAATTCAACTTGCAAATCTCCCCACTGCCATCTTCACTCACTTAGCCGGAGCCGAATTCTGTCACAGTGACAACCCAACATCGTAGCGTGAACGAGCGTTACACATACTTGTAGTCATGATACTTATGTTCATTTTTTCTCCAAAGTGATTTTTTGGAAATCAGGATTATGTTCGGATAAAATTTTCATTGATATTCCATAATTCAACGTTTGTTTTAAGAAAATAATATTTTCAACTCGTGATTAATCCAAATTGCAATCTATAGTTGCAATTACCGGCTATGTATATTATTGGTGATATTATTGTTATGAAATTTTTATATATTCTAGGACCCAGCAAGAAGATATAAGGCATACAAACAGAAGAGTGGCTGGGAAAAATCCAACAGAGCTCAACAGAAATAGTTCATTGTTCTCATACCAAACCTATTCAACTGGTAATCTAGTGAGATTGGATGAGAATACTAGTACGTTTTTTGAATACATTGAAGTTGATAACACAACTCATACACTTGTTAAAACTGATTATTCAATAGCTATTTACGGAATATTGATTATAGTTACGATAATATTGTGTATAATTCGAAATATGATTTTTTTCAAACTTTGTATGACCTCTTCAAAAAAATTACATTCCAAGATGCTCCATATACTTATGCAGGCTCCGATGAGATTTTTTCATACTAATTCTTGTGGTGGAATACTGAATAGATTCTCGAAGGACATGGGAGCTGTTGACGAAATATTTCCTGGAGTACTTTGTCATTCAATACAGGTGAAAATAATTTTTTTGTTATTCTTCGGTTATCAAATTTTTGTCAAATATAATGTTCATTATTTTCATATAGAAAGTCAAAAACAAAACACTCCCTTCACTGTCTTTTGAGTGTATAACCTTCCATTATCTGAAGAAAGAACGAAGTTGAATCAATAGGGAAGCTGAGGAGCAGAAGTGTTTTGAAGTGCAACTGAAAAGTTCTTCCTGACAAGTTTCCGCGTATTATAAATCACTGGAGAGTCCAATTTGTCAGTAACTAGTGTTATTCATTGATTTTGTCTACAAGTGGAAAATCAATAGGTAAGTATTGAATACTTAGCTTTCTTTGATCGAATTATCGTTTCGGAAAATAATCCTTTCACGTTCTCAAAACCTCCAAAAAATTACTCGTGAACAACGCATCGATTACAAAAAGCATAATTTCTTCCAATAACAGTCACAATAATGAAATGTACAAATATTATATATTTTCATTTTTAACCTCCCACCTCAGTGGGACAATTTTTGTTTCACTCCATTTCATAACGTGATCACCAATAGATTCCAGAATATATTCCGCAATCTCCTACAATATTATAGTATGGGGTCAGGCATCAGACATAACAAGAATTTTTGTTGCTCAGAAAAGAATTATAAGGCTTATCTTTAACATTAGTAGTCGCCAATCATGCAGACAGGTTTTCAAAACTAAACGGATCCTCACGGTTACATCAATTTATTTAATGAAACTATTATCATATATTTTCAATAACAAACATTCATTTCCCATTAATAGTGATTCACATTCTTACAATACCAGAAATAAAAATGATATCAAATTGAACAAGCCCAAACACTCCTATTACAAAAAATCTCCTATCAATGCAGGCTGCCGTTTTTTTAACTGTCTTCCGAAATAAATAAAATACGCGGGATCCCTGGCGGTTTTTAAGTATAGACTTAGGGAACTCCTTATCAGAGAATGTTTCTATACTGTTGAGGAATTTGAATTATACTTTTCAATTTTGAGATGATATCGAAGTGTATCTTACATAGTGTATGTTAGTCATCATTGTGCTTGTTTCGTCCTGTTTGTCAATTAAAACTTAATGACACTGTTTTTGACTTATCCTATCTATTGTTAACAATAGTTGAAAGGATTAATAAATATTTTATTTATTTATTTTATTTATATTTCGTATAATAATATTGAATATGGTAACATCGCAAGAGTAAGAATAAGTTTGTTGTACTGCTCCTGGCTGATATAGAAATTTATATGGTGAAGAAAGTGATAGTAAATACAAAATTAAGGTGAATGATCCTGTTAGTATTCGTAACTTGTATACAAGTTAGTGAATTGGTTAGTTGCGTTCAAATTGATTTTTCCATGAAACGCATTCTTATCCCAAGATAATGAACATTCACGGAGCCATTCCAGTTCTTTAGAAGAAGAACAGTCGGATTCTAAATTAAAAACACTAGATAGTGACCATGTCAATGAACACATGGAGAAGTCAATAGGTGAAGTATGTGAAATATTAAATAGGCCCAAACTGGAGCACATCAATGCAAAAATAGAAGGAATAACGGCAAATTTAGAAACTGTTGAAACGAAGTGTTGATCAAACAGAAAGAAAAACTTTCTCGAGTATCAACGAATTTAAAAAAAAACCCAAACAATTTCAATAACGTTGTTAACTTTGCTGAAGAAAAATGAGGTTTACTTTGCCAATAGAAACCTCCAAAAAAGTGGAATCGTAATCCATGAGGACCTATCTAGTGACCGGTATGAGTTATTTCAAATAGCACAGGAGAAAGATGGAATCAAACACGAATGGATCATGGGGGTGAAGTATTTCACCGAAACAGTAACTCCAAAAGGGAATTGACCAGCATAAAGGACCTGTAACATATAACAAAGGTTCTCTACTCATTTTGATTGGAATTTATTTTTTCTTTTTTTTTGCGATTTCAATACAAACTTGAATTTTGTTCAGACTGGAACAAATATTATCTTAATTTCGAATGTGTTCTTTCCCTGTGCTTTTTTTTTTATTATTTAGGAGTCGTCAATCTCAACGAGGAATATACAGGCTGATTCACGGTGGATGGCACATTAGACGTTTCTGGTGAACCAGACAACGGATCACTTTGAAAATTTAATGGAGGGCATATTCGGACATTCTCTAGCCAACTAAAATATTGTCGACAATGCGGTGTTGCCGCTTCTATTAGAAAGCAGTAGCAACTTTGATTTTTCAAATGGAACACTCTGTATATAATATTATTTTTTGAATCTCCAATAATTGCCCGACAACTTTTCTCGATATTTCCTATACCTATCTGTTACCGTTTTCGAAATAAAAATTAATTTCAATTTTTTTCTTCGAAAATCATGACTTCTAAAAATGCCGATATCTTTCAGTTAAGAAGTACTATGATATCGAACTTTGGTATGGAGTTAGGTCATACTTGGATACTTCCCACACGTCAGCCTAATCTCCGTTACTTCAATACAGGGTGGTAAAAAAATACAGTTTTTTCGTTTGCTTGAAAAAGTTGCTGAAATTTTATTATTTCAAATGGAACACCCTGTTTATTATTGAAAATTCGGAAAGCTGCTGAAATTTGCTTTCTTTCTATTTATATCATACCTATACCTAACTAGTCAAGTTTCGGACTTATGAACATTTATTTGTGAAAATGTCCCTTCAGAATGGTATTTCCATTCGGTATTTGGTAAGCAGGCCTTGATTACTATTTGACAGTAGCGTTGTGACATTCTCCTAATAATATCGACATTTTCGTCACTTCAGAAGTTGCAAATACCTTCAAAACGATGGAACAAAACTATTCAAACGAAGTTCTTATGAATTTGTTTATTGTTTTTGGACAGCGTGACAAAATTATCAGCAGAACATGTAGAAAGTTCAATGAAATGTATCCTAATCTACCACCAATGAACCTCAAGAAATTTATACGATTCAGAACAATTTCAATATGTTTGGATGAACTTTAAAAAAGCACCAAGAAACTTGAAATTGGAAATATTGATATGAATGATTATAAAAAAGTAAAACAATCATGTGGAATATTTCAAAATATGTTCGAATCGCTGGCCGTTCACTTCAAATCTTCAAATGTTTGGGCAATCCTTTCTAACAATTCATCTCTCGAACGCACGGGTATTTTGTAAACTTTTTCTTTAAACATTTCCCACAAATAAAAATCTAATGGATTAAGATCGGGTGATCTCGCTGGCCAATTCCATGGTCCCAAGCGCCTCATCCACCGATCGTCAAATAGTCTATCCAGTTCTGCGCTCACTTCTCTTGTGCAATGTGCAGGAGCTCCATCTAGTTGGTACCAACAGTTTCGATAATCTTCGAGTGACAGATTATCCACGAAACTGTCTAAAGTATTCTCCAAAATATTCAGGTAGCTTCTGGATGTTAATGACTCCTCGTATATCACGTACCTCAATTTGTTGTCCATCAACATGCAGAAGACATTAAAACTAAATTTTTTTTGAAATCCGGCTTCTTTTGTGACGTGAGGATTTTCACTGGACCAATAATGACGATTTTTTTTATTGAAAATCCCTTCTCTCGAAAATTTCGATTCATCAGTCCAAATAATTTTATTTAAAAAAAGTTGATCTTCTTGAATGCGTGTCAACAACATTTCACAAAATTCTACTCTCTGTTGAGGATCTTGAGGCTTCATTGCTTGAATTTTGGTGAATTTATAATCATGCATTTTATGTCTTCGCAAGATTCTTTGAACCGATGAATATTTTATACCCAAATCTTTTTCAGCACTTCTCATCGATGACTCGGGAAATGCGTGAAAATATGCTAAGACATTAATCTGGTTGTCTTCGAAAGTTACGGGTCGAGGCAAGTTTCTTGGTGCTTTTAAAGTTGATCCAAATGCATTGAAATTGTTCTGAATTCGTATAAATTTCTTGAGGTTCATTGGCGGTAGATTCGGATACATTTCATTGAATTTTCTACATGTTCTGCTGATAATTTTGTCACACTGTCCAAAAATAATAAACAAATTCATAAGAACTTCGTTTTAATAGTTTTGTTCTATCGTTTTGAAGGTATTTGCAACTTCTGAAGTGACGAAAATGTCGATATTATTAGGAGAATGTCACAACGCTACTGTCAAATAGTAATCATGGCCTGCTTACCAAATACCGAATGGAAATACCATTCTGAAGGGACATTTTCACAAATAAATGTTCATAAGTCCGAAACTTGACTAGTTAGGTATAGGTATGATATACATAGAAAGGAAGCAAATTTCAGCAGCTTTCCGAATTTTCAATAATATACAGGGTGTTCCAATTAAAATAATCAAATTTCAGCAACTTTTTCAAGCAAACGAAAAAACTGTATTTTTTTACCACCCTGTATTGAAGTAACGGAGATTAGGCTCCAAACCAAATTTCGATATCATAGTACTTCTTAACTAAAAGATATCGGCATTTTTAGAAGTCATGATTTTCGAAGAAAAAATTGAAATTAATTTTTATTTCGAAAACGGTAACAGATAGGTATAGGGAAATATCAAAAAAAGTTGTCGGGCAATTGTTGCAGATTCCAAAAATAATATTATATACAGAGTGTTCCATTTGAAAAATCAAAGTTGCTACTGCTTTCTAATAGAAGCGGCAACACCGCATTGCCGAAAATATTTTAGTTGGCTAGAGAATGTCCGAATATGCCCTCCATTAAATTTTCAAAGTGATCCGTTGTCTAGTTCACCAGAAACGTCTAATGTGCTATCCACCGTGAATCAGCCTGTATATCATGTAGAGAAGCTGGAAACGGTCTAAAATAAGTTTGAACTCGGAAATTAATAATTTGAGCATTTTCATTTATTCTTGTTCAATTTGCAAGTGTAGGAATGTTATTGAAAATGTATTATCAAAACTGTAGAGGGCTTTGCACTGAGAGAGCAGAATTCAGAATAAACTCATTAATGAAATTATATGATGCAATAATTCTGACAGGAACATGGCTTTTGAATAACATAAACGATGCGAAACTTTTCGATAATAACTACAACATATTTAGTGAAGACAGAAAATTACAATCCAGTAATATAACCAGAGGTAAAGGAGCTCTGATTGCAGTAAAAAACTTTATGAAAGCTCCCTCATTACAACACAAACTGGCTTAGGAACTATCTTTGTAAAAGTGAATGTATAAGGAAATAAAATATTTCCCAACTCAACATATATCTCTGTAGCAAATCACAATTGTATAAATAATTTGTAGAAACGTGCGTTAATTTGGTAAATGATCAAAACACATATGTAGTTTTTATAGGTGATTATGGATATACCAGATAAATGGTACAGCTTTTCAATTTCATCACGGAAATGAAATACTTAATTCTATCTCATACTCACCATCTTCAGTCACATTTGAAAGGGTAATAAATGATTCAGAAAATGAATACACTTTCAAAAAGGCTGATTTCAGAGTACTATGTGAACTTCTGAGAGATTTCGATTGGTCAACACTAGGTCACTTCCGAGACATTGATGACTGCGTATCATTTTTTTATCAAGTATTCTATAACATTCTAATTATTGCTGTTCCGAAGTTTCCTGCAAAGTTGAAATCCCGAAAAATATATCCACTATGGTTCAAGTCATAAATAAACGCCGATTCGAGAATCAAAGAATATTTTAGACAGAAAAAACATTTGTCAAATTCATATTTAAATAATTACAAAAGACTTGGAGCCGAATTGAAAATGAAAATTGAGAATGTACATAGAAAGTTTCTTGTAAATATTCAAAATAATATTGAAAATGATAATACGTTCCTTTGGAAATTCCTCAAAAGTAGTCAGAAAACTAGAACTAGAAGTTTCTTGTAAATATTCAAAATAATATTGAAAATGATAATACGTTCCTTTGGAAATTCCTCAAAAGTAGTCAGAAAACTAGAACTAGAAGTTTCTTGTAAATATTCAAAATAATATTGAAAATGATAATACGTTCCTTTGGAAATTCCTCAAAAGTAGTCAGAAAACTAGAACTAGAAGTTTCTTGTAAATATTCAAAATAATATTGAAAATGATAATACGTTCCTTTGGAAATTCCTCAAAAGTAGTCAGAAAACTAGAACAATAACCATAAAGTAAGTAACATGAAAATCATCTAACAAGAATTTGCGGGATATTTTTGTTCTGTATATGAAAACAATTCTACACACAATTTAAATGAAATACAAAAAAAATCTGAAAACTGGCTAGAGGAGGCCACACAAACTATTCATTTCGACAATATTTTGTTAAATAATTCAGAGCAAGCTTTTTGAAAATTGAAACCAAAAAGGTCATCCGGACCAGATAATATCCCGTGTTATACAGGGTCCTGCAACAGTGGCGCGGTGTTCCATATCTCTATATAGGAAGCAGATAGGAATCTAATTTTCTATAATATTACCTTATAGCTCGAGCTCGACAAAATAAAAATATTGGCGGTCACACAGGGTGTTCGATTTTTTCTGGGCGGATCCCAACTGTGTCTTTTTAAATGGCAACCTATATTTTTTATCGCTTTTTCGGTTTCTTCATAGAAAATAAAATAAACTTTATGTATATCTGCACTTCGAAAATATTGACGGTTTTCGAGATATCTAGCATGACAGGTTTTTTTTTCCAATATTCGTCACTCAGAATATTTGAAATTATAAAGTGGTGCCAAGTCCAGTTGAAATTTTTTTTGGTCGAATATTCTACATTGGTAACTCTCTCAAACGATATATCTGAAATCGACCTGTGATATACAGGGTATGAAAAACCGCTTGCCAAATATTGTAAATGAAAATTTGCAAAATCTTCCTTATATTAAATGGAACACCCTGTATATTATTGATCCATAAGAAGCGCCAACGAAACCTCTACAAATTTCATTAAGTATTCCCTATGGCTAAGTTCAATAGTTTTTCTTAAATGAGCATTTCTTTCGAAAAATGGTCATTTTTTCAAAGCGAAATCCATTTGACGACTGATAAGAATATACAAAAAATACCCTTTTCTTAAAATATCGCCCATTCCTAAAATTACCTGTTGCTAGATAAACAAGTTGCGAATTACACCACAAAATGGACGTTCTTGAATAGTTACAATAATTTCAAAAATCTCGGAATTTGTGCCATATTCTTTCGGTTTAAAACAACCTTTCAGCGAATGAAATATTTATTGGAAATCAAGTAGTCTGGCAAATGACAGAACAAAATATTTGGCTGCAAATGAATATTGAAATTTTTAGTCAATCGTGAAGTTGAACTGTCGGTATAATTTCATCAGAATGTTGTTATCAAAAAGTGATTTGATTGATATGATTTTCATATTCGGTGAATCAGACAGGAATTGTTTATTGGCAAGTAGAATTTATTCTCAACGGTATCCAGATAGAAGGCATCCAGATGAAAGATCTTTCCGAAAGGTCTTGGGACGATTCGTTGAAACTGGATCTATTAATTATTCCAAACATGAGCGCATCAAGCCAGCTACTAATGAAGATAATGAATTGCAAGTTCTTCTTGCTGTTGAAGAAGATCCTAGTAGGAGTCTACGACAAATTGGGGAAATAGTGGATATAAGTGAGAGATCAGTGCAACGAGTATTGAAGAAACATCGCTTGCATCCATACCACGTTCAGTTACATCAAGAACTACTGTATGCTGATTTCGAGAAAAGAGTGAGATTTTGCAATTGGGCCATGAACAAAATTCGTCGAAACGAATATTTTTTCAATAATATTTTATGGTCGGATGAATCGACATTCCATAAAAATGGATTTGTAAATCGACATAATTACCATTATTATGCGACAGAAAATCCTCACTTATTGAGACAGGTGGATTATCAACATAGGTGGTCGATAAATGTCTGGGGAGGCATCATTGGAGAATATGTAATTGGTCCATACTTTTTTGAGGGACATATGAATGGTGCAATGTATCTCAATTTCTTACGAAATGATTTACCAGGTTTGTTAGATGATATTCCTCTTGACCTCCGCAATAGAATGTGGTTACAACATGATGGTGCACCTGCTCACTATTCGGCAGAAGTGAGAGATCATCTAAATGAAGTATTTCCCAATAAATGGATAGGACGGAATGGGCCTGTACGGTGGCCCGCTAGATCACCAGATTTGACGAAACTAGATTTTTTTTTATGGGGATACATAAAAAATATGGTTTACGTTGAGCCACCAACTTCTCTCGAAAATATGCGACTTAGAATAACGAATGCTTTTCGCAGCATTACACCAGCTGTCTTGCGCAGGGTAGAACAGTCTTTCAAACATAGACTTCAGCTCTGCATTCAAGAAAATGGAAGACATGTTGAACATATTTTATAAAAGTTTCATTATCAACCTTAATTAAACTCTCCCTTTTGTAGTTTTGTAATTTGCCAGTTGACAAATTTGAATATCTAGAACTCAAGCTCTGAATGAATATAATAACATGAAAAAAATAGTTATTCATAATGTTTCTTTCTTTTAACTTGTTTGGTTTGATATTGCACGATTTATGAGTGAAATTCTGCATCCAATGAAAAAATAATTTTCCATTTCCAAAAAGTGATAGGAACATACATTTATTTCGTTAAAAAATATTTGTTTGGACACCTTCTAATGTACAAAATTGAAACAAGATATCTTTCGTATATTTTTATCAGTCGTCAAATGGATTTCGCTTTGAAAAAATGACCATTTTTCGAAAGAAATGCTCATTTAAGAAAAACTATTGAACTTAGTCATAGGGAATACCTAATGAAATTTGTAGAGGTTTTGTTGGCGCTTCTTATGGATCAATAATATACAGGGTGTTCCATTCAATATAAGGAAGATTTTGCAAATTTTCATTTACAATATTTGGCAAGCGGTTTTTCATACCCTGTATATCACAGGTCGATTTCAGATATATCGTTTGAGAGAGTTACCAATGTAGAATATTCGACCAAAAAAAATTTCAACTGGACTTGGCACCACTTTATAATTTCAAATATTCTGAGTGACGAATATTGGAAAAAGAAAACCTGTCATGCTAGATATCTCCAAAACCGTCAATATTTTCGAAGTGCAGATATACATAAAGTTTATTTTATTTTCTATGAAGAAACCGAAAATGCGATAAAAAATATAGGTTGCCATTTAAAATGACACAGTTGGGATCCGCCCAGAAAAAATCGAACACCCTGTGTGACCGCCAATATTTTTATTTTGTCGAGCTCGAGCAATAAGGTAATATTATAGAAAATTAGATTCCTATCTGCTTCCTATATAGAGATATGGAACACCGCGCCACTGTTGCAGGACCCTGTATATTCAAGGCATGTAGAGACTCCCTGACATATCCTTTATCAGTATTATTTAATGATTCTATGAAGAATGGTAAATTTACAGAAAAATGTTAGGATACTAGGGTGACCCCGATCTATGAAAATGAAGAAAAAACAAAATTAACAACTACCGTCTAATAACAGTTCTGAACTGCACTGCCGAAAGTTTTGAGTTCATTATTCATGGAAAGGTATATTCTCATTTTCAGAGTTATATTTCAGGTCACCAGCATGGTTTCACATGAAACCAATTTTGTTGACTTTCACAACAAAATTATCTGAAAATATGGAAAAAAAAAATCAGGTAGAGTACCTTTTCTACTGATTTTGCAAAAGCATTCGATAAGTTTGACCATGATACATCAACAGCAAAGTAGAAAACACTACGGACTCAGTAATCATCTAATAACTTTTTTGTGTCACATTAAAAAAAAACAGCATTTCACCTATAGCGGAGAAAAATCTGAAATGTTTTTGATAGGATTTAGAGTACCCCAAGGGTCCAACCTTGGGGTTGGATCACTTTGTTCATACAGTGTGAAAAAGCAGCCAAATTGAATAACAAAACAAAACAAGAATTTTGAAACACGTCAAATGTAAATAATAATTTGACATTCTTCAACGTAAAAATACCACCCTTACCTTTATCCTCCTTCGAATGACGGCTACAACCCCCAATTTTTTTAACCCATTAAAGCCCAGCTAATTTTTTTTCTCAAATATTCAAAAAATCGTTATTTATTACTGTTTTATTTATAAAAATCTGGTTGCAACATATATCTTTCATTGTCTCATCAAGGAAGTGCTTTTTTTTAAGTATGATATATCATACGTTGGGAAGTGATGAGTACTACTTATGAAGAAAAAACAGGAATTATTCTTTATTCAAAATCATATGAAGAATACTTCTTATACAAAGAAAAACAAGGCTGAATGTAGAAAATTCACTTGGCATGATAATTTCTGAAGCATTGGGCAGGATGTAGAGCAATATTACATTTGATACAGATGAATTTTGCACATTTGCCGCAAAAACAACGACGTTGCGTTTCAATCTTATCAACGATATGCTCTATTCTGTCATATCTCACTTCATTCAAAACAGCTTTTGGAGTTTTTGGTTTTGGCCCATGACGATATTCAGGACCCGCGTCGTATAAACTGCAGAAGAGATATTTTTCTGTCCACATATCTGTAGAGCATCCACATATTTACAATGGAGCCATTCAAACAAAATCTAATGTGAGGCCAGTTCCATTTTCTGGATCTTATTCTTATTCGATATAGTCCTCGTTGACCATCAAAAATATCCACCCCACCCATGCCATGGTTGTATGAATTTATCAATGTTGGCTGTTCCACTTGCACTGGAGCTCTTTCCTTTTTAGACCAACGGTTGTAGGCCCCTTTTGATAGACACGTTTCTTAATCCACAATGTTCGTTTCGATTGTTACCTGGTTATTGTCATCACAACGTATAAGTGTAATGTTGTTCGCTGTATCGGTAATAGCATGTGTTGATCCTCGCTTTTTTTTTTGAGGTCTCTGAGTTGTGCCTTTTCTATCCTGTCTGATCTGATTGTTCCAATACAATTCAAGTTATATCCTCTGAAAGTATGTAATAATGGCAAAGAAGTGAAATAATTATCAATGTATATAGTACTTTGCTCTGGAAGGTAGTTCAAACATAGATTCTCGCAGACACTAGATCCCAAGGTTTTGCCCTCAAGCTTTTCTCCAGCCCCACAATAAGAATTGAATTTCAAGAGATATCCTTCACAAGTTGTTAGGCACCAGAATTTGAAGCCATATCTTATCGGCTTGCCCTTGATGAATTGCTTCATGCTGTGATGGCCATAGTATGGCTCCATTGCCTCATCAACCGAAAAGTTTGAACCTAAGGGCTGGAACATATTCTGGGAAACTCTATTTACATGATCAACTAATGGCTGAATTTTATATATTCTGTTCTTCTGATCAATTTTATTATTATCGGTGAAGTATAGGGAGTATAGGTTTGTGATATAAGTTTTGAAAGATCTCTTCATTCTCTATTCAAAAATGTTATCGCTTTCGAATTCATTGTTACAATTAAGATAAAATCGATTAATATCATGTGGTTATCGAAATTCGATAAAATATACTCGAAGACTAAAACGTAATACGAAACGTAATGAAATGTAGCATACAGAAAAGAACTATGGATGTTAACGAAGTACATGATCAAAATGTTCACCGCGAACGTCTTGGCAACATTCTAATCTCAAATAAAACTCTCTTCCAACATTATTCAACATACCAGGCGTGACCGACGTAATTGAGAAATGTATCGAGGTATTGCCGGACATAAACTTGATAATGTGGTGGTGCTCCATCTTGCTGAAATCATAATATTGTATTCACTGGAACTTGAGGGTTTCCTGGATCAGGATATAAATTTGCTAAAATTGAAATGACATCATTCTGAAGTAGTGTCAAATCACAACACAACAAAAAATATTTTTTGAATGTTTCCTACACTAAATTAGTCAATCTCTACTAATTTTGGGGTGATAAAAACGGAAATAACAATGAAAAATTTTTATTAGCTCTGGTTTTTGAGATACACAGTACTTAATCTTAAAGAGTAGTTATACTATACGTGAAAAGTGAAAGTACATAAAACAATATTGTTATGTTTCTTTTAGAATTATTTAAGTACAAAATTAATAAAAAAAACATTATTCTTAGTGTTTTGACAAATAAAAGAAGTTTGTACCACCAAATTTCAATCAAGTCCATCCGATTCATTGTAAGATCGCTGTCGTTTAGCTTGTCTTTTATAAAACACTTCTGGAGCATCCCTACACACAGACCAGCAGTAGTCTGCAAGCATTGCTTCATTCCAACGGCCCTGATATCTCTGTTCCATTAAGGCAATGTCTTGATGGAATCTTTCTCCATGTTCGTCACTCACAGCTCCACAGTTTTTTGACGCTGTCTGTACTGAGATATTTTCACATCATGTTTTAGAAGATTCCACTGTTGTAGTCTTGACCCTAACAGCTCAGCCTTTTCCTTAGACAAGCGAAGATCTCTTATAAGGTCACTCAACTCTGCTTGACTAATTCTGTGCGGATCACTAGACCTATCGCTTACCTCAAAATCAGGGTCATAGGATGTAGAAGGATGGGTTGCTCCTTCTAAACAGTCTTCATCACCTTCCTCTAAAATTTCATAGTTTTGGGGTGGAGAAGGGACTGGCAAATTGTCTGAGTGTGGTACAGGCCGAAGAGCAGATGGGAGATTAGGATATTTAACCGTTCCTCTTTTCTTCATAGATAAACCTTGCTTAATGGGAGGAGTTAAGCAGAAATAACAGTCGTCTGTATGATTGGTAGGCTCACGCCAAACCATAGGTACTGCAAAAGCCATTGCCCGGTTTTTATTTTTCAGCCACTCTCGCAATATGACGGAACAAGAATTACAACGTATATGAGGAGTCCATGATTTATCTTGGTCCCCAACTTTCACACCAAAATAATGTTCATAGGATGTCTTAACGATAGGTGTCATTTTACGTTTCTGAGCCTTAAATGTTATTTCACCACATATATAGCAAAAGCTATCGACAGAATTCACACACTTTCGAGGCATTTCAGATCAGCACTTGAATTAATTTAAAAATCAACTTCACACGATAATTTCAATAGCAACCACATGCGTACAATTGACAAACTCACACTCACATAGGTTATGTTTACTACTTAAGAACAGCTGATGAGAGGGGTGTTATGTAAACAAACATGTGTACCAACTGTTGGTGATGAAATATTTCATTTGTTGAAAACTCAATATACATATATATAATATAATGATACTATATCTTGAAAACAAGAGCTAATATATAATTTTTATGGTCACTTTCGGTTTTAACACGTGGAAATACATTAAAATCATCTAATTTCAACCCCGAAACAAAAACTTTGTTGTGTTGTGATAATCATCATCATTCACATTTCCCTCGATGGAAAAGGTACCAATGATAGGTTTCCTACAATCTCTGCCCAAACATTAACCTTTTGAGGGTATTGCGTATGTTCTTCTCTAATCGAGGGAGAATTTTCCGTTGAAAGTAGCGACAATTTTGCCGATTAGCATGATCGTTAATAGACAAAGTACACTCACTCATCCAACATGTCCATCATTTGCTCACAAAAATAAGTTCTTATATCAAAATAGTCTTCCATGAGCTCCTGAGTAGGTATCAATTTATAGGAATACATTCTATTTTTTTTTTCAATATGTTTACCATCGACGTATGGCTAACATTGAATGTAGTGGATGCCTTTTTACTCGAAGTATGTGGGTTTTCCTCAAACTCAATCATCACATCTAATTTGAGGTCATCACTCATTGCATTGGCAGCTGCTTTTTTTATCAGTCCATATGACCAAGCTTGCGAAACTGCTTTTCTATTATGTTTATTGTTCTTTGAGATATGGGCGGTAAATTAGGAAATTTCTCATGAAATAGGCGAGCTACTTCCTGTTGTTTTCGGGTTTTGTCTCCGTAACCAATCATTTGTTCAACTGTTATTTTATGCATTTCCGTTGATTTAATCATTTGTCAGACTTCAAGTTAACAAACTTTGAACTTCAATTAAAATACTGACAACTAATGCTTCAACATACAAAACAATTTGATAAGGCGTTTTAAACTAACATTGCCACGTAAACTATTCACAGTTTTTTAAAGGTTGCCATCTGAAAAGAACATTGCTATGGTTTTTGCTCACTTTCTTTATTATCAATACCTCAACATGAAATAAGTTTTGAGTATATTGCAATAAATTTTGAGTGTATTTTATCGAATTTCGGTAACCACATGATTCTAATTTGTTATATCTTGATTGTTGCAATAAATTTGAAAGCTATAACATTTTTGAATAGAGAATGAAGACACCTTTCAAACGCTATATCACAACCTCATACTTTCCATTTGAAAAATTTGGGGGTTGTACCTGTCATTCCACGGGGGTTGAAGGTAGGGGTAGCATTTTTCCGTTGAAGTATGTCGAATTATAATTTGAATCTGACGTGTTTCAGGATTTTGTTGGGATATGCACCGTAACCAAAATAATTAATTAATTCCATTTGGCTTTTACACACTGTATAACACAAAATACAGTTTTTGAAAGGCTTCAAGAAATTCGTGACCAAAGTGACCTGAAATTAAACGGACACATTCAAAATATCAACAATGAAGCTAATAAACGACTAGGTTTCTGAGAACGTTCCACTCATGAATTTACAGACATTAACAGTATAAAATATTTGTTTCATTTAATTATTCGAAGTAAATAATAATAATAATAATAATAATAATAATGGCAGGGATGGCCACTAACACCCTTGGCCTTTGGTGAGTTGCGACACCACTTACCCGAGCAACTGGTGCAAAACCGGACCGGCAGCCCAGGCGCACCCGGGAAGGAGAACTCTATTCTTCCTCCGGTGCCGGCCGTGGGTCCACAAGGCTAACCACCCGGTGGACCCAACACTTGGTTCCCAATAATCAAGGAAGGGGCCCCCACAATCGACCCGCTCGGAGGGGTCAGAGGCAAGGTGGTGGGGCCCAAAACGATGATTTGCCTACTGATGACAACCCTGGCAATGAAAACGGACGTTTTGAGTGGACGCATGAACTAAGAGATAGCCTTATGCATTGCTAGGAGAGTAGTGAGCCCGCGCGAAGAGGGTACATGGCGAGATTGCATGCTCTGTGGTGTGAAACACATCCGGAGCATGCCGCCTTTTCCGCCCAAAACCTTAGGGATTACGTATCCTATCTTCGGCGGCAGGGCTATATAGCTCCTTTCCAGCCTGCTAACGAAGTGGTGGAAGTGGCAGTTCTACCACCCGTTGGCACGGCTGGAGAGGAGACCAGCACCATACCACCAATGGAGACGACAATCAGAACACGCAGGGCGCTCCACAGGATTAAGCCCCTGAAGCCACAAGAACTGGCTCGTTTGGATGCGGAGGTTCATAGTGTTCTAACAGAAGAGGCTGACATCTGGCAAATCAACACCGCCGTGTATAACGTCGTCCAATCGCTTTCCGAATCTGAAGGACGAAATCCCGGCCTTGCGGTTCGGAAGATTGAACGGCGTGTACACAAGATGGAGGCTAAAATCACGTCGGCGAGACAACACGCGTCTCGTATCCAATGTGTGATGGATTACAGGGCAGCCAACAGGCCTTTCACGCCTGCAGTGCGGCAAATAGCCGCCAATCTACGACGTATCCATCACACTTTGAGCCAAGGCGTGCTGCTGAACACCAAACAGCACTGCCTTGATAGGATACGAATGCTAGTGGCTGCTAAGAAGTCACTAGTGAGGCGAGCGAGAAGTATCGCGGAAAACCTTAGGTTCCGCGAGAAACCTTCTCGCTTATTCCAAGAGCCTCCACGTGTTGTGGATAATCCGCCGACCGCTGATCAGGTGGAATCCTTCTGGAAGGATATCTATGAACACCCGCAGCCACTCAACTTAGACACTCCAGCCCTAGCGCAGTTCGAAGCTTTCAACAGAGAGCTTCGACAGCCTGAGCCCAATGAACTGCGCAACCCGATAACCCCGGATGACGTTCGAAGGGCCCTCGTTGGTTCCAAGAACTTTGCTGCTCCAGGCCCAGATGGGCTGAACACTTATTGGTGGAAAAAACTACCAAGTACCCACCACCATCTGGCCAGAGTTTTCAACTCATGGCTCGACGGAGAGCAGCCGATTCCGGATTGGTTTGTCGAGGGGCGGACCGTTCTTATCCCCAAAAGCGGAGATTTGTCGATTCCTAAGAATTACAGACCGATAACATGCTTGAATTCGTGTTATAAGTTGTTTACAAGCATCTTATACACACGAATACTCACCGCAGTAGACCGAGTGTTCCAACGGATATATGAGCAGAGAGGGTCGAAGAGAGGAGTCGCTGGATGTAAAGAGAACCTGCTCATCGATAGATGTGTAACGCAGGACTCGATACAATATAAGCGTAACCTCTCTATGGCCTGGATCGATTACCGTAAGGCATTTGATACAATTTCGCATGAGCTCATCTTGCATTTGCTCAGATGCCTTGCGGTACCCGACAACATAGTGAGATGCATTGAACAACTGACACCACTTTGGCGAACTCGCTTCACCATAACATCTGGTCAAGCAAGAGTTCAAACAGGGTGGGTCACTTTCAGAAGAGGTGTATTTCAGGGTGATTCCCTCAGCCCCCTTCTATTCTGCATCTCACTATTGCCAGTATCCGTTGCGCTCAGAAAGACTCGAGGATATAACTGTGGCACCCCCGGAAACCGGAGGCACAAGGTCACCCATCTGTTTTATATGGATGATCTTAAACTTTATGCCTCTGGAGAGAAGGATCTCTATCAGTCCTTGAGGGTGGTGGAAGAGTACACGCATGCTATCGGTATGAAATTCGGGATAGACAAATGTGCAATGGTTCATCTCAAAAGAGGACGATGCGGGGACTACGGAGAGGATGTACAGCTCGTAGATGGAAGCATCCTACACCATCTGGATGCCGGAGAGACGTATACTTACCTCGGGGTGGAACAACGCCACTCACAAGAGGTAACTGCAGTGAAAAACTCTCTCCGCGGCAAGTATCAGCACAAACTTCGACAGATCTGGTCATCGGAACTGTCGGGGAAGAACAAAGTAGCTGCAACAAATATGCTTGCCGTTCCAATCTTACTCTACTCCTTTGGAGTAGTGAAGTGGACTCGGGAGGAGCTGTATCAACTCGACGTAAGGACCCGAAAAATGATGCATCTCTATAGGAGTTTGCATCCCAAATCGTCCGTTCCACGGTTGTACTTCCCCCGACAACAGGGAGGTCGTGGACTTTTGAGTTTGGAGTGTCTACATGACAGAATGGTACTGGATACAGCCTGTAAAGTCGTCAGGAGTTCGGATCCCCTTCTCTGCATGGTCCGTGACCATGAGAGAGCAGGAATTGGAGCATTTCTCCTTAGGGCAGCTGCTCGAGCAGCTGATGAACTCGGTATAGTTTTCGACTCTGAACGAGGTGACTACAACTCTGTCACCGAGTTGGAACCCGTTCAGCAAAAAGCTCAGATAAAAGCCGCAGGGATCACCTTACTTCTGCGGAGACACAGGGATAAGCCAATGCATGGGGTCTTCTTCAATAACATTGAAGACCTTGGCTTATCAAAGCGCCTGACGTTCGCTTTTCTCAGGTCGAGTGGGCTGAAGTCGGAAACTGAGGGGTTCATCATGGCTTGCCAGGATGGTGTCTTCAACACCTTAGTCTACCGCAGTCGCGTGATGGGTATAGAGGTTCCTGACACAAGGTGCAGGGCCTGCCGCGAGGCGCCCGAGACCCTAATGCACTTGCTATCAGCATGTCCAGCATATGCGGTCTCGGCCTATATCCATCAACATAACGCGGCCCTAAGAGTGCTATATTACCATCTTACGGTATTGACGAGACACCGGTGTTGCCCTACGCTCCGGGGGATATTGAATCCGTTGTGGGGAACGAGAAGTGCCGAATTTATTGGAACTATTCATTTCCCACCCTCAGGCTCATACA
This sequence comes from Leptinotarsa decemlineata, assembly GCF_025532065.1. Lineage (NCBI taxonomy): Eukaryota > Metazoa > Arthropoda > Insecta > Coleoptera > Chrysomelidae > Leptinotarsa > Leptinotarsa decemlineata. The sequence continues at coordinate 1,369,395 of NW_027412603.1, read as the reverse complement.
AGCTAATAAGCCTGATGTAGTCCTTCTCGACCACCAGACCAAAACGATATTTGTCGTGGAGTTTTCAGCTCCTGGTGAGACGAATATCGTCAGAAAAGAGGATGAAAAACGGATAAAATATCGAGATTTTCTCTTCGAACTCCGCAGACTCTATCCAGATCACTCTGTCGAAATGGTCGTTCTGATTGTTGGAGTCCTTGGTGGAATGATGTCTTCTCTACTCTCGAATCTCAAAATCATACCGGCTTGCCGCACTAAGGCAGAAATCTTAGCCGCACAGATGCAGAAGGCTGTCATTCTTGGCTCACTGCGTTTGCTCAGGGCACATGATTCTCGGACCCAATCCTAGAAGGTGAACGATTAGAAGGGTGATATTTTTAATTTCATAATAGGTACTGTTGTAAAAAAATTAATAAAATAATAAAGCGCATTATACATTATATTATGAAACTGCTTTATACTTAAATGAATTGATGTTAATGATGTACATGCAAACATATGCATCATATGGGTTCAGGTATATAACAAACATAACACACAAATTTCAAATATTTTTTTTGTCAACAAGTTCAGCAAAAAAATTTCTTTGGTTGAGATAATATGAATAATCTTAATTTTTTCTTGAATAAATGAATAATTGTGACACTGCGCATTTCGTCGGGAATAGTATTGAACAGCTTAGGAGCAAAGTAATTGTATGAATGCTGGAAAATTGATTTTTGCGTTTGAGGAATAACGTGGTTATTTTTTTTAGGGGTGTTGTATAAGTGAGAGTCGGAAGAGTGAAACATCTGTTTTTGTAATAAGCTATGACAATATTATAGTAAAACAGTTGGCGGATATCGAAAACTTCAGCTTCGGAATACAATGATTCTGTTGAATAATGTGGTGGTTTTGATAGCATCAATTTCAGGAACATGTTTTGGAGCACCTCAAGTGGACGAAGGTGTATATGGAATGTTCCACCCCAGCAAGCGATTCCATAGCTCAGATGACTCGCCACGAATGCGTGACATAGAATTTTGAGATCAGAGTATGTCAGTATTTTCAACAAATATTTGAATTTGTATAGTATACAACGTAACTTATTACAGATATATTGAATATGTTCCTTCCACTTGAGATGTGAGTCAATTATCACACCTAGATATTTCACTTTAGATTCGGGAAGTATTACATGTTGTCCAATCTTCAATTGTGAAAAAGAAGGATTACTGAAATTATTGCAACTGAAGGGTAGATAATGAGTTTTATCGAAATTTACTGTCAACAATCGATGTTCAAGCCAATTTATTATTGATCCGAGATCAGTTTCAACAATACTTTTCAGTTCCTCCCAGCCATTAGCCTTGTAGAAAATAGCCGTATCGTCTGCAAAACCTAATATTTTACCTTTGCTTTCGATAGAGTACAGTCCATTCACATATATGTTGAAAAGGATTGGTCCTAAAACCGTTCCTTGGGGAACCCCAATAACAGTTTTTCGCGTGTCACTCAACACGTCATCAATTCTCACACACTGGAATCTATCAGTGAGGTAACTTCTGAACAAATTCAAAGTTTTGCCTCTTATACCAATATCCTCCAAGGATCTCAATAGAAGGTCATAGTCAACTGTGTCGAATGCCTTCGACAAGTCGATGAATACGCATAGGCATGGTTTATTTTCATTGAGAGCTGATGATATATCTGTGATGAGAGTTATGATTGCGTCCTGAGTGGATACTTTTTCGCGAAACCCAAACTGACGATTAGATATTATGTTATATTTCGAGACGTACGATGTTAACTTTTTTTAAGGTTTTTTTCAAAAACTTTGTTCAGGTGTGTAGTAAGGGAAATGGGTCTGTAATTTGTAACCACTGTCTCATCGCCGTTCTTGAATAAAGGAATAACTATTGTTTTTTTTTTAGTTTTATGAGAATATGTTTGTAAATGAGAAAAGAAAATTGAAACTTTCTATGTTTTTACCACTTTTATTTGTAACTGACGTTACTACAGTTTCGCCCTATGAGGACATTTTCAAACTTATACATTGTCCTTATAGGACATTCTCAAACTTATGCAATAAACTTGTAAAAGTTTGAAAATGCCCTCATAGGACGAAACTGCAGTAACGTTAGTTACAAATAAAAGTGGTAAAAAACATAGAAAGTTTCAATTCTCTTTTCTTCATTGCTAGCATATTATATATTCTATATCCATCAATTCATTGAATTTGCTAGTATTATATAGAAATCAAATCATGAAAAATCGAAGTGGATTTTAGAAACAATACAGAGCAAATTTCTGAAATATTTGTATTTGAAAAAATACGGCAGTACGCCAGATTTTATGTTGTATGGGACAATCAGAGATGAATGTCACATAGAATAACTAGAAAATAGAAGGATTATGAAGAGTATACTTTTCTTAGGTAAAATTCTGAATGGCCATGTAGATAGCATTTTTGTCACCACTCAAATCTTCTCCTATGTTCCGCCGCCAGGTATTCCGTGTTGATTGACATAATTTGTTCAATTTATAATACCAGGTTTGGTATTTTCGGAGTATCATATGCAAAACTTGAATCTAGCCTAAGTGACATTATCAATTCCTGATTCTGCTGACAAGTGTGAACGTACAGTTCCCTACATTCATATCAGTTCATTCGGTTTTTGTATTTACATTAATTTCAATATTAGTCTCATTCTTGTTATCTGATATTTCCATTTTTTTCCTTCTTCTGTGAAATATTTTATTTTTTTTATAATCAAAAATAGTACCTGGAACTATGAAAAAAACATATCATTAGGTTCTGCTTATTTGTGTCGGAATAAAGAAATATTTATCATTCATATACAACTTTTTCACAGAAACAAGTTATATTGGTAATACACTCTTTCGTTTTTTCAACCATATTTTGGGTTTATTTCATGTCAAAAAAGATCTCAATGTGACAAACCTGGAACATAAGGTATGACATCACTTGTAGTTGTGAGGTACGAGGTACGCATATTGTTGTTGGGTTTGTGATGATTGTAAAACCTGTATATGTTGATGGTTACTGTTTTTACCAACTTCCCTGGGAGCTTTTTCCACAAACTCTTCCGGATACGCGTTTTTCGCCCAAATCGGTAATGAGATTACATACTGAATTGCATCTGGCTATCCACTTTTCGACACTAACGTGATGATTATATTTATACTGAAGATATCCATCAGTATGGGTTTTTTTCCGAAAACACCAGAGGTTGAAAACATCCTTTATGTTTATTCATGCATACTCAAGGCCAGAACACAAGCACTATTTATAAATCCTTGAGGCGCTCTGAATGCAGCGCCTGTGCGAAAGTAGCGATTTACATCGGAAAAACGTTCACAGGAAGTCAACCCATTAACGCCCAAATTATTTTTTTTCCAAAAAACCATATTTTGAATAAAATTTTCCATTGCAACTAGTGTTATTGACACCATAAAAATATTTGAAATTTTTTTTTATTTTGGTTTTTGTAAAAAATGCGGATCTATAAATAGATCGCTGGGGATTGAAATGATACATCTGCAGTAAATCAAATGAAGTTTTATTGAGGAAAAATGCACTTAAGTTCTAGTTTTTGCGATGAAATTTACTGAAACAAGTTACACATAAAGTGACATCACATTTTTTGCAAAAAGTAAGAGGTCGACTTTTGCACATACTAAACTGACATCGACGTTGATTTGATCTCTTTTCAAGGAAATGCCCTTTTTCATCTAATCTCACACTGTCCAAAACATTAGGTCTTGATGAACATGGGACGCTGAGTGACCTTTCTTTCAGAACACTTTTTCCATGACCGAGTTTCAAATAGGTCACTGCAATCTCTCTCCTAAAATCTTTTATTGAAATCGACTTCTGTCCATGAACCCTTCTATATAATAAAAAAGAGTTAACAACAGCCATATCAATGCATTTTGTGAATAGACACCAGTACCATTTCTTGCCTCTTATAGCTATTGAATGCTTTTCCAAGAGCCAGTCGTGATGATCCACTCCTCCCATATAACACATGGATCAATAAGTCCCGAGACTAACAATGAAAACAACATTTTTTTTACAAAATTTTTTTTTATTCATCAACATAATCTCCTTTTAGGGTGATACAATGGTTCCAACGCTTTTCCAATTTTTCAATACCATGTTTATAAAAAAATGTATCTTTCGCTTCAAAATAAGTTTCAGTTTCAGCGATGACCTCCTCATTTGAGCCAAATCTTTTTCCCTGGAGCATTTTTTTAAGATCAGCAAAGAGCCAGTAGTCACTAGGGGCTAAATCTGGTGAGTATTGGGGGTGGGGAAGCAGATCAAAGCCCAATTCGTTTAATTTTGCCATTGTTTTCATCGACCTGTGACAAGGTGCATTGTCTTGGTGAAAAAGGATTTTTTTCTCTGCATGTGCGGTCGTTTTTTTGCGATTTCCTCCTTCAAACGTACCAGTAAGTCAATATAATAATCACTGTTGATCGATTTACCTTTTTCGAGGTAGTCAATGAAAATCACGCCATGCGCATCCCAAAAAACTGACGCCATCACTTTGCCAGCTGACTGCTGCGTTTTCGGACGTTTCGGACGGCTTTCGCCAGCTGTGCGCCACTCAGATGACTGCCGCTTTGACTCTGGAGTGTAGTGATGTATCCATGTTTCGTCCATGGTCACGTAACGACGCAAGAAATCTTTTTTGTTGCGAGTAAATAGCGATAAACAGCTTTCTGAATCATCGACTCGTTGCTGTTTTTGTTCCATCGAAAGCAATCGCGGCACCCACTTAGAAAAAACCTTTTTCATGCTCAATTTTTCATGAAGGATAGTAAATACACTTCCATATGATATCTGTGTCATCTCAGCAATATCACGGAGCTTCACTTCACGATCTTTCATTACAATTTTTGTCACTTCACTCACATTTTCCGGTGTAACAGCTTCCACAGGTCTACCCGAGCGTTCTGCGTCATTTGTGTCGGTACGACCACGTTTAAACTCGGCAAACCACCGACAAATCGTTGCTTTTGATGGACAAGAGTCCAGGTAACATTTTTCAATCCATTCTTTCGCTTGCACGGTGTTTTTACCCATTAAAAAACAATGTTTTATCAGAACAGGAAACTCGGTTTTTTCCATTTTTTAAACAAACTACAAAACGACTTTACTCTAACCTCGATAATTCAGCTGTTTCTGGTCCGATCGACTTAAAATTTCGACACGTTTCAAGCAAAGGTTAGTACTCTAGAAAGACGTGGTTACTGGTTTACTAAGAGCGCCATCTCTGGGTTAGTCTCGGGACTTATTGATCCATGTAGTATTTGTTATAATTGTTTATTACCCTTGGCTGAGCAACCTGCACTTTTGACTTTTGTTCTCTGTTCCATCTTTTTACGAACGCTTCTGGTTTTATAGTATCAAAATTTGTGGCCATAGAAACACATTTGTTGTCATTCCATTTTACGAGCAATATTTTATTTTCACTGTCAAATCTATGATCATACGATCCACGAGGTAGCTTTTGTAGTTCCTTGGTTGGTTGCACCGGACATTTTGCAGTTCTATTATCTCTGATAGTACCAGTCGCACGGATATGCATTTCTTTGAGTTTATAAAATAGAGCATGACTGCTAAAAAAATTGTCAAAATATAAGCAATAACTCTTAGGATTTTTCACAGTATCAAGTAATTTCAAAACTACTCTAGTACCGAGAGGTTCTGATTGTGCTTCGGTTTCTTTAGCAGCATATAAAGAAAAGGAATAGCAGTATCCATCTTCACCACAAAGTGCCCACAGTTTGTAACCGAACCGAATTGGCTTACCTTTTATGAACTGTTTTAGTGAGTGGTGGACATAATATCTTACAACCATCTCATCTATTGAAAGGTTTTCCTGGAAAATACCAAATTTTTTAAAGTTCACATTCATTTTATCCAACAATGGTCTCATTTTGAATGATTTATCGGCCTTATTTTCATGAGCTTTGGTATTATCCTGACAATGAATGAAAGACTTGATTTCAAGATAGGCATTTCTGCTCAGGGCATTTTTGACGATGGGTAGTCCCAAATCTTCATCGTCTGACCAATAATCGCGCTCAGATGGTAAAGTGTGGTAGCCGCTGAATATGAGGAATCCAATAAAAATTTTGATTTCATCTTTTGTTATGAAGAAACCATGTTTATTTTTCTGCGCAGCATATCTCATAGTTTTTTTCACAATCATGGCATAAACACCATCATCAAAAAATTGTTCAAAAATATCCACAACAGTCTTATGTCGTAAGGAAGCTTTCAAATTTTCATCTTTTTCTAGATATTCATGTTCCGGTTCAAAGGGTTCATAATTTGGATCTATTTTAGACCACTTTGGAATCAACTTCTTAGTAGTTTCCCTCTTAGGTTTTTTAGGTGCGAATACTAGATTTGCTAATGGCACATTATCGTCCTCACTACTTCCATCTGAATCTTGTGTTTGAAGCTCAAGGAATCCAGCAATATCTACTGGTGGCAACCCAGTGTTCTCTTCGTCAAGTAACTCCACATCTGTTAGTTCATCTACTTCTGGTGGCAAAGCTATCAAGTCCGCTTCTATCTGCTCAGAATACAAATACTCCACGGCGTCGTCTAAATTTTTGAAAACGTCTCTTCTACTCATGCTGGAAAAATGTAAAAAATATTTCAATACAACTGCCCAGCGATTTATATATAGACTGCAGTTTTTTATCAACAAAAACAAAATATCTATGTATAATCGAAAGCAGCCACCGTTATAATAATGTTTATATACTAGTTTTACAATAAAAATGAAAATATGGCTCACCTGCTTGAATCTATTATCGTGTGAGAAACAAAAAACGTCTTTCAGTGCACGCACCGTAAAATTCAACATATTCAAAAGCAAGCAAACTACTCTGGCACGTCAACAAATCGGCACTATCAGTAGGGTGAACACTGTAGACGCCTCAATTTGTCTTTACTACGAGATTTTTGTGCTGATCTTTAAATAGATCGCTGGATGCTAATGGGTTAATTCCACATTGAACGCAGTTTTCCAAATGGAACAGTTTTTGAACCGTGAAGTTCGAGGTGTACTTAGTTGATCGTCAAAACGATGAGCAGCCACAGTACATCGTGTATGTCTGATATGTACTGGAATCAAATATTCCAAGTCACTTGAACACTTCCCGTGGAAGTATCTATAGGAGGGAAGCAAATTCCCAACCTTTCTTCGATGTTCCAGACTATCAAATTATGTTCACGTTTCCAAACAGGCGGATGGCTTTTTTCTAGATGGAATCCAGGGTATGCTAAGGGCTCCGCCTCCATACATGAGAACAATACTCATCAGGACTAGACGCCTTGTTGATATTGAGCTGTTTTAAAATTCATCTGACTAGACGTTGTCGAAACATAATTCCCGGCATTGTTGATTCTAACATGGGAATAGTGGGTGGTGCCTTTCCCAGAAAATCGACCGTGGAGTGAAACGCAAAATGTTCAGCTCGTAGATTTGCTTCCTCAATGACTGTTATTGCAATTGAACCATTCGCTTGTGTTAGTAGTGGTGTTACAGTTCTCTTTATTGTGCATGCCCACTTTCAATGGAGATGTCAAAAGTTTCACGTCATTCATTGATCTTTATAATGTACTTGTGCACAATAATGCATCTCTTTCAAACATTGAAAAATTTTCTTATTTACACTCAGTGTTGGAGGGAGAACCGAGAAGTGTAATTGCCTGTACACCGCTTAGGGAAAATACCTATATGATTGCTTATAATGCATTAATAAAAAGGTACTCCAATCCGCGAATTGAAGCTAATGCTTATTGGCAAGAAATTGAATCTAGCCCTCACATGTCACTCGAAAATCCAACTCAACTAAGAAAGTTGATTGATATTTTCGAAGAAAATGTTGCAGCGCTTGAGGCTTTAAACTATCCAACGAAACATTGGGATTTCATTCTTTGTAACATGGTCGAGAAAAGGTTAGATCCTCTTACTGAGTCTCGCTATGAATTAGAGCTCAATGTTAAATCAATAACGAATCCAGTTTTTTCTCATATGATAGATTTTTTGACCAATCACTGTAAGGCTTACGAAGCGTCATCATTAGCTATTATCCGCTCTAAACATAAAAATTTTCGCACGAATCGCGATCAAAGACCTTCTAGTTCCAGAAATTCATCCTCGTTCATAGCAAACACCCAAGTTTCTGGAAACAGATATTGTCCTTTATGTAAAAGTGAACACGCTTTTCATAAATGTTCCTCATTTTTAGATAAATCGCCCAAAGAACGGTATAATATTGTGAAGCAGAACAAATGGTGTACAAATTGTTTGAGTCATACACATTCTAAGAAAAAATGTTCTTCATCTAACACTTGTCGCTATTGCCAATCAGCATTTCATCATTCCACGCTACATTTTGAGAAACCGCTATCAAATATTGAATCACATAATTTAAGTGAATCTAAGTCGTAATATTGCAAGTTCTTCGAACATTTCAAATTCTGACTCAGGCCCTGCAGTTCTTACCACGAACCTTACTTACTTACTTACTTACTAGCTACTGTGCCAAATATGCCTACATTTTCGATAGATCCTTCTTCATGGAATTATATTGAAAATATAAATTTAACTGATCCGCATTTTTTCAATCCCGCACAAATCGATTTGCTGTTAGGTGCAGATGTTTTCCAAAGAATTCTTTTGGACGAACGAATTGGAGGTGACGAAAATTTACCTACCGCTCTCAATACATCATTTGGTAGGATTTTATTTGGCAAAGTGGGTGAAGTTCAACAAAAAAATGTAAATTCGTTTTTGAATATTGTCGAAATGGCTCGATTAGAAAACGCAATAAAGAAGTTTTGGCAATTAGAGGAGATTCCTAATGAGCCAATAATTTCTGAAGAGGACAAGATGTGTGGAGACATTTTCTTGAAAACTACTATCCGCACAGATACTGGTAGATTTATGGTATATCTTCCCTTCAAAGAAACATCCAATTTAAAATTCGAAAATTCTCGGGAAATCACTCTTAGACGATTTTTTAGTTTGGAAAACCGTTTACATCGCGAAACGGACTTGTGTGTTGTATTAAGTAAAATTTTTTCAGAGTATATCGAATCAGGTTATATGGAAAAAATTCCAGATTCCGAAATTAAATGCTTTTCCCTCATATTATATTCCACATACTTGTGTATTCAAGCCAGACAGTTCTACATCAAAGGTCAGAGTTGTTTTTGATGCGAGCACCAAGTGTTCAAATAATTTTTCTCTAAACGGTGTATTAATGAAAGGGCCTAAATTACAAAAAAATATTTCAGCCATACTTTTGAATTTTCGTTTACACGCCATTACTTTTACATCGGACATCAGTCGCATGTACCTTAGAGTTTTGATTAATCCCGCTAATAGAGATTTTCAGAGATTATTTTGGAGATTTACTCCCCAAGAACCTTTAATAGAATATCGACTATGTACTGTTACTTTCGGAGTTGTAAGCAGTCCTTGGCTTGCTCTTCGCACTTTGGCACAGTTAGCCAATGACGAAAGTTTGAGATTTCCTTTGGCGTCCCGAATCTTATTATCTGATAGCATTTATGTTGATGACGTTATTGGCGGTTTTAACTCCTTAGATGAAGCACTAGAAATTCAGAGACAATTGATTGAATTGTGCAGAAAATATGGAACGCCGTTTTACTTTTTATTGTCACAAATATTCATTCCTCAATTTATTCAACTAACAATTTATTTGTTTGAATTTAATTGACTCATGCATTTGTTCGACACATTAAAAACGATTGTTCGCAAAATTTGTTCTATTTTAAATGACACTTGATTTAAAAGGTTACATGAATAAAATTGTTACTTGAATAAAAAAGAGTAATGAAATAACTTGAAGATTTTATTGATTCCGAAGAAAAATATTGTTTCGCAGTATTGGAAAATGGAACGCCAATTTATTATATATTATGCTGAAAAATAATCTATATACATATAGTTCAACTCAGCAATAAACCAACATTTTAATTCAACAATCAATGGAATGTATTATTCGAGTAAATTCAACAAACGTTTCAATTCCGCATATAATTTTGACCTTTCAATAAAATGTTAGTTATTTATATGACTGTTGAATTACAATGAAACTTTAAATTCACTTTCTAAAAGTAAGTTTGGGAATAAAATTTCAATGAATATATTTGAATTACTGTCAAAGTTTTTCCATGAAACATTGTGGGTAATAAAAATAGACTTTCGTTTGTCTGAAAATATAGCAAATTAACTTTCCATACTAAATATTTTTCAATGAATAACAAAGATTGTTATATTTCAATTTTATTGAAAGTGTTCAATATTTGCAACATTCACTTTAATGCATTCAATTTAAAATTTGGTTACATACAACTTTTGTGCAAAACATTCTCAAGCAAGTATCATTTTATTTCATCAGTCTTTTTAAAAAGCTAATTTCTGACAAAAAATTAATTTTTTCGATGATTTAAAAAGTTTCTTGTATTTGAAAGATACATTTAAAACGATTGTTGATAATTTTAATTCGGCGCTGGTATCGAGCGGATTTATCAAGAACTTCAATTGTTACATAATGCAACATGCTAGTTCATTTATAGTACGACAACACGCCGTTCAACCGTGGCGCCGAATAAAAATTATCAACAATCAATTCAATTCATGTATCACTGAAATTCAACAAACAAAATAATTCAGATCATTTCAAAGGAATATTAATAAAAAGTAAAACGGCGTGGCACGCCGTTTTACTTTCTATTGGTATTTTGTAAAAATGAATTGTTTTGATTGTTGCTTTTAGGTGATACATGAATTAAATTGATTGTTGATAATTTTTATTCAGCGCTGCGGTCGGACGGAATATTGTGTTACTATCATGTTGCCAGATTTAAAAATTCAGTTTCTGCAAGAATCCGTTCGACGCTAGCGCCGAATTAAAATTATCAACAATCGTTTTAATTCATGTAACTATAATTATCAACAAACCATTCTATTCATGTTTCACAGAAATTGTAGTAAATTATTCGATAGTTACAAAAAAAGTATATATGACAAACATTTACTTCCAAAAATTTCAAACAATGAATCTATATTATAACTGTTCGCAACTTTTCATCAAACAAATCAATTCATGTAACATTTTAAATCAAGTGTCATTTAAAATAGAACAAATTTTGGGAACAATCGTTTTAATGTGTCGAACAAATGCATGAATCAATTTAATTCGAACAAATACATTGTTAGTTGAATAAATTGAGGAATGAATATTTGTGACAATAAAAAGTAAAACGGCGTTCCATAAGAAAAGGTGGTTTTGGAAGAAATTTTAAATAGATTTTCTTCATTAGATAAAATCAAACGAATTTAAGCATATGCTAAAAGGTTTATTCACAATTTGAAAAACCCGCTAAAGAAAGTAGTTGGACATAGTTTTAGTGAAGTCGAATTGCAGGAAGTCCTTGTTGTTCTAGTAAATTTCACTCAATCATCAGTATTTGCAAATGAAATTTCACAACTGAAAACTAATAAACCACTGCCTAAATATATGAGAAAACTCAGCGCGTTCATTGATGAACACGAATCTTTAAGGGTTGGTAGCAGATTGAATAACTCTCTTTTGAATAATGATAACAAGCACCCATTGCTTTTACCAAGTTCGAGTAGACTAACTGATTTAATTATTGATCATAAGCATAAAATGAATTTACATCCTGGATTGCAAACTTTACACTTTCTTCTATTACAAAATTTTTGGATTTTGTCACCGCGTCGCACGATTTCGAAGGTTTTGAATAAATGCTTTCAATGTTGGCGTCTCAAACCTAGATGTTTACAACCCCCTATGGGGGATCTTCCCGCAACTCGAGTGTCACAAGTAAAACCGTTTTCGGTTATCGCTGTCGATTTTTGTGGCCCTTTCAATATTACATTAGTCAGAATCCGCGGAGCTAGAACTTTCAAATATTATATTTGTGTTTTCATTTGCTTTGTTACGAAAGCTGTACACTTAGAAATGATATCGGATATGACAACGGAAGCTTTTTTGGGGGGTTTGCGCCGATTCATGGCGAGACGTGGACGTTGTTCTCATGTATTCAGCGATTGCGGACGGAATTTCGTTGGAGCAAATAAATATACAGGGTGTCCCTGGACTTCCTCTTTTCCTCTCGGGAATGTATAGATGGGGTCAAAATATCACCAGTACTTCATATAACTTTTTTTCCTAAAATCCTTCGTTACCAAGTAACGGGCCCTCGAAGTTACAAAATGAAAAATGTTTTTCTTTGATAACTTTTCGAGTGAATATTCAAAATCATCCAAATTTTGGTAATTGACTAAACAAATGAATTCCTTCGATGAGCTTTCATGCAGGAGTCAGTTGTTTTGCTACAAAGTCAGGAACGGACTACCCCCGATGGTCCACACCCCTAAACTTTGAAATGACAGATATTTTTCAATATTTTTCAACAAATTAAGGTTACTTGGACAATTATATGAATAAAAGTACTCGTGTGGAAAGTCGATCGGAGCAACGAGTCTTGATAAAAATGTAGTTTCACTCGACGACATCAAACCCGCTCGTCCACCATTATTTGAAATGAATAATTATCAAAGCAGAAATGATAATGATAACGTTAATTCAACAACATTTATCCTGAGATGTCTACCATTATTCGAAAATATTAGTTTTCAAGGAAAATGGAAATGATAGGAAAAATGTTCATAACGAATTTTTATAATCCAAACACGTTTAACTAACGAAACTCAAGAGCCTCAAGAGCAAACAGAAATGAAAAATCCGCTACAGAAACTGCTCGATATGACCACCTTCTCTCTCTATACATTTTCTTAGTCTGCGAAGACACCCTCTCTGTACTTGAAATAGCATTCCAGGGTCGTTTCGTATGGCTTCACAATGTAATGTTATTCTATTCAACAATGCATCTCTTGTGTGAATAGGTGTAGCGTAAACAAGGCTTTTTAGATGCCCCTACAGAAAGAAATCCAATGGATTTGAATCCGGAGACCGCGATGGCCATGAATATGGCCCACCTCTACCAATCCAACTATTGTGGAAAATATGGTTCAGATGGTCACGCACAATCAAACTTAAATGAGGAGGAGCGCCATCATGCATAAACCACATATCTCTTCGGGTTTGCAATGGAACATGTTCCAAAAGTCCATTCAAATCGTTCTGAATGAACTCCAAATAACGTTCTCCATTCAATCGGTCCTGTAGAACGAATGGTCCTATAAGATGGTTTCCTATGAAACCAGCCCAAACATTCAAGTTGAATTTCCGTTGGTGTTTGGTTTGCAATATCCCATGGGGATTTTCTTCGGCCCATATATGGAGATTATGAGAGTTGATAACTCCACCTCTACTGAAACCTGCTTCATAAGTGAATAAAACTCGATTAATAAAAGTCATATCCTCTCTCTGCCTATCCATGAACCAATTGGCATATTCCAGTCGTGCTGGAAAATCTTGAGGTGTCATGGCATGTACCTTCTGGATGTGAAATGGGTGGAGCAGTTGTTCCCTAATTATTCTATGAATAGTGGACTTGGATATATGGAACTGTTCTGATAGATTTCTGATGCTCATTGAAGGATCATCAGCGACGGCTTCCAAAATATTTTCCTCCAATACAACGGTACGTACAGTCCTAGGAGCGCCCTCACCACCTCGTTTTGGCAAAACTGTACCTACAATAATATCGAAATAAAACAACGTGCTCAAATTAATTATCAATTATTACATACCTGTCTCCCTCAAGCTGCGATCGACACGCTCGAATGTTTCTCTTGACGGTACCGTTCGATTGGGAAAATGCTCGGAATACAGACGACGAGCTTCTGCAGCATTACAAAATGCTAGTCCATAAAATACATGCATATCTGCATATTCATTGGATGTAAACTGTTCGGCCATATCAAAAAAATTCAAAATATCCTATAGAATATTGACAATACAATGATAGTCATATGACAACGCACCACTCAACAAAACAAAATCGCATTCCAGTTTCTCATTTTTTATCAAAACTTTCTAAAAGGTTTTTTGTCAACATCTGTGAAAGAAATGGAACATAATTATTCCCTGGATATTTTTCACCTGATCATGTGCAGCCGTTTTTGTAGTTCATTCGTTTGCTTTTTATTAGTATAGTAAATATTTCTTCCGATGTGCGTTTTTTCAGCTAAATTTAGATTCGTGTTAAAGAATTTCTCCCATAAAATTATAATTATCAGTGAAACTCCTCAACAGTTTAGCTGTGAAGAAGAATTTGAAACATTCGAATGTTGAGTTTCATGAGATTCAGACAACTGATCAACACGAAACGTGATTATTCCACACGTACTATGTACATACAGAATATGGAATGAATTCGATATTTCATAGTAGAGTAGCTTGTTAGTTTAAAAACACCACGAATCTACAGAACTTGATATTTCTTTTGAAAAAATATCTGCTATCACAATTGTGACTTAAACTTCCATATAGGTACTGTACTTTTTGTTTACGACTTCATTTTAGCATACTTTGTATTATTCCTGTTATAAATGTTGTTGAATTAACGTTATCATTATTATTTCTGCTTTGATAATTATTCATTTCAAATAATGGTGGACGAGCGGGTTTGATGTCGTCGAGTAGAACTACATTTTTATCAAGACTCGTTGCTCCGATCGACTTTCCACACGAGTACTTTTATTCATAAAATTGTCCAAGTAACCTTATTTTGTTGAAAAATATTGAAAAATATCTGTCATTTCAAAGTTTTGGGGTGTGGACCATCGGGGGTAGTCCGTTCCTGACTTTGTAGCAAAAAAATTGACTCCTGCATGAAAGCTCATCGACAGAATTCATTTGTTTAGTCAATTACCAAAATTTATATGATTTTGAATATTCACTTGAAAAGTTATCAAAGAAAAACATTTTTCATTTTGTAACTTCGAGGGCCCGTAACTTGGTTACGAAGACTTGTTGGAAAAAAAGTTATATGAAGTACTGGTGATATTTTGACTCCATCTATACATTCCCGAGAGGAAAAGAGGAAGTCCAGGGACATCCTGTATTTTGGAAATAATGAAAAACGTTACTGAAAGTGAGAAAATTATCTGGTCTTTTCATCCTCCCACTGGTAGTCATTTTTCGGGCTTAGTTGAAGCAGGAGTTAAGTCTTTTAAAACTCATCTTGCGAGAGTAATTGGTTCTCAAATCCTCACCTTTGAAGAGTTACATACATTAGTAATTCAAATTGAAGCGTTATTGAACTCTCGACCACTTTACCCGCTAAGTACGGACCCCAACGATCTATCGGTTTTAACTCCGGGGCATTTCTTAACGAAAGAACCCCTAACTTGTCTTCCAGATTATGATTTGAAACATTTGAAATTAAATTGTCTATCTCGATGGCAATTGTTGCAGAGAATGCATGCTCATTTCTGGGCCAGATGGCACCAGGAATATTTAAGTACTCTACAACAAAAAAATAAATGGACTTCTCCTGATTCTCCATTGAGGGTGGGTGATTTAGTTTTAGTAAAGCAAGATGATATGCCGCCCTTACAGTGGCGTACCGCTAGAGTTTTAAATCTGTATCCTGGCTTGGATGGAGTATCTCGAGTAGCGACAGTCAAAACCAATAGTGGTATTTATAGGAGACCTGTTAACAAGTTGTGTCCCCTTACCACTGCTTAGTTTGTTGAATATAATTCAACAAAAGTGAGGAGAATGTTACAGTTCTCTTTATTGTGTATGTCCTTAAATGTTAAAACCTTGATAATATTATGGTCGAAGCAAATTTCTTTTGATTTTTATTTTTCAATTGTTCTTGTATTCAAATATTTCGCGCTGATGAAATGACTTCCACGATTCTACACATGCGCGAGATGGAGCAGAGAAGTCAGTCTTGAATTGACCACCGCAAAGGGACGAAGTTGTTTTTTCGTTCGTGAATACCCGCTTATTTTAATACCCGCTTATTATCTACGTTTTGCAAGTTTGAAAGCCTTCCAGAAACTGACGAAGACGCTCCGAACGGTTTCATGAGGTAGGTGGAAGTCTTTCCCGATTTTTAACTTAATTTATTTTTTTGAGTTTAAAAATAAAGTCAAGTTCACTATTTTCTGAACCAGCACTTTGCTGTCCATTACCGCAACAAGTGGAATTGTGTATTCTGTAAAGTTTTGATTAACATCGCAGCTACCGTCAAAAGCATCTAGATTGGCGAGCAGTTTATTTATAATTCTACGATTATGACGTTCTTTGCTCTCATTCATTCTAAGTTTGCAGCTTTCGATACTGAGATTCATACGCCACTGCCAATAGGTGATATTTTTGGAGGCGACAGCTTGCTCACAAGGTTTGCCTTGGTGTGCCTAACGGCACACCAAGGTTTGCCGTTAGGAGTTCGTTCAGTTGAAAAAGGAATATATGCATTCATGGATGATAGAATAACTTTCATGACTTCAGAAGCACAAGTTGATGAATCATTGGAGCTGAAATGTACATCTAGACAGGAAAAATCTTGGAAATTGTTCCGAAGATCCTTCCACTCAGCAGATCTGAAATGCCAAACTTTGCGCTGCTTAGATTGTTTCCTAATATTCATCGGTAATTTACCCAACACTGAAATTAATTTGTGGTTAGAAGATCCCAGTAGAGACTTCACGCTGACTGTTGATTTCTGTATTGGTTGTTAGATTTAAATCCAGAAGACTAGCATATTCTTCATTACGGTCAGGAATCCTGACCTGACCATTTCAGGAGCTTCAACTTCGCAACCATGTTTGTCGTTGAAATTTAAAAGTTTCAGTCATTTTATATTGTGTAAATTGAAATCACCGAATATGGAAATTTCGACACTAGGATGATTGATTTGCAGAAAGTCAATAGTGTTTACAAATGAAGAGATTGTAAACACGCAGCATATGAATTTCAAACCACTTAACATCAAAGTTTTGGGGTTCCGGCATTTCCTCTCGTTGAGAGTAGAGATCGCTCCTGGTAAAAAAAATCGAAGTTATGGCTGAATCAAAAATGAAAATCACAGCCGAAATATAGGAAATTGATGGTATTTGTTGAAGCACTGACTTTGAATTTTGTGAGTGCAAGAATATGAGGACTATTTGTTTGAAGATGTTGGTGCACTGAGTTGAGTCCTCTGATGTTGCAGAAATCAATTTTGAAGTTGCTAGTGAGCCACTTAGCGAATAATAATAATAATAATAAATGGTCTTTATTTTACGTGGCGAAGTTTAGCAAAGCGCTATTCTTCCACTCAACCACGTTTGAAAAAAAAAAGAAACGATACAAAAAATAAATGGCAATTTCAGGACAATGGTAATATTATGTTTGGATCACTGTTGGCTGAGCAATTCGGTTTTAAGTGTACTTTTAAATAGCGGTAATGATGAATTTTTCAAAGATTCACTGTTACAGCATGATACGTAAAGGATCGTTCATAGATAGTGCTGTTATGATTCGGAATGACAAAACTATTGTTGAATCTAAGGTTTTTCGAGTGTATCTGATGTCTGGAAAGGAGTTTGTTTACCAAATAAGTGTGTTGTTGTGTTTTTATCAGTTTGTGAATGAAACAGGCGAAATGCAATTCTCTTCTGTTTTGCATTTTTAACGAATTACGTTGATTGATGGAAGGGGTCACATGATCTCTGTAATTCAAGCTGAATATTAGTCTAATGCAGACTTTCTGTACTTTCTGATTTCTTGTAGAAGTTATGGAATCGATACAAGGGCCATAGACGACATCGCAACGACCTTTGAATGAGAGTATTGACTTGATGAACAAATCTGAGGTTGTAGTCCTTATGAAGTCCTTAAAATTTTATTTTGTGAGTCAATTCCACAGAATGTCCATCAATATACAAACTGAAATTATCTATGGCCTTTCCACGATCTTTGGCTTTTCCAAAAATTATTGAAGGTGATTTACTAGGATTAAGGTTGAGACAGTGTTGCTGCGAAATCTGAACAAGATTTTTTATATCATTATTGAGCGGTGTTTCGTAATACAAGTTAGTGTCGTCTGCATATGTATGAATGTTGAATAACTTAAGGACCTTGGCGAAGCCGAATGTGTAGATAATAAAGAATATAATACCTGGAAATTTCTACTTCTCGACGTGTATCGAAAGAAAAATACCTGGAATTGGGGATTTGTTCACGAGTTAATTTTTGTTGATTTTGAAAAGTAAAAGGATTTTTCGTTACCGTCAATCATCTAAAGAAAGCTAGATATGGAAATGCAATTTTTTGATTATTCAATTTGTAGACAAAATCAATGAATACGACAAATTACTGACTAACCGAACTCTCAAGTTTGCCCTTCATCACACTTCAGCAGATTTTTGTATCTAGCGTAATTCATTGTTCAGATTGAGGAGAGTTATTCAACCAAAAAACAGTAAAAATCATTGACACCTACACAAAAAATGTCTCCCATTGAATAACAACAAACTCATAATCAACGTTCAGAACTTCAAAAATACACGACTTCAAGAACATTATCAAGAAAAAATTGGCAGTTTTGTGTAGCAGACACTTCAGCAGATTTTTGTATCTAGCGTAACTCATTGTTCAGATTGAGGAGAGTTATTCAACCAAAAAACAGTAAAAATCATTGACACCTACACAAAAAATGTCTCCCATTGAATAACAACAAACTCATAATCAACGTTCAGAACTTCAAAAATACACGACTTCAAGAACATTATCAAGAAAAAATTGGCAGTTTTGTGTAGCTGGCGGATTACTACACATATTATTAAGAAAAAATTCAGAGTTCTTTGCAGCTAGCGAATTACTCCAGTCTCCACTTTTGCCACACAAAACTTCATTTTTTCTTCTGATGAAACAATATACTAAACTACTAAATAGCGAATGAGTTCGAGAATGTATTTTTTCTGTAATTTTGCCA
The DNA here is from genome assembly GCF_025532065.1 of Leptinotarsa decemlineata. Classification (NCBI taxonomy): domain Eukaryota; kingdom Metazoa; phylum Arthropoda; class Insecta; order Coleoptera; family Chrysomelidae; genus Leptinotarsa; species Leptinotarsa decemlineata. The sequence continues at coordinate 1,350,401 of NW_027412603.1, read as the reverse complement.
AGATATACCACATTCCATTGAACTGAAGCGATTTTTTTTGCTTTTGGAACAAAAAATGTTGGAACAAGTTTACATGAATAATCCAAAATCTCTTCGTGAACACATTTGGTCTCGACTCATATTCTTCATTTGTGTTCATAATGAGTGAATTTGAACCGATTATGTCAACTTGTTTTCAAATAGATATTTTTCTGAAAAATAGTAAAGTACATTCATCGTTTATCGTGAAAAATTAGTCAGTGGTCGTTGAATTGAAGAGAAAACTTCATATTGACTTTTGAAGTTTCAATTGAATACAAATAACTAGAAAATAATGTATCAAACCTTCTGTATATCAACTACTGATTTTTTTAATACTCGTATACTTTCAGATAGCACTCACCTTAGCTGGAATCTTGATCAACATTGCAATTTCCAACCCATTCATGATTGTAGTAATAATAGTATTGGGATGTGGTTTTTTGAAAATAAGCCAATTGTATATTTCAACAGCAGCGGCCGTCAAGCGACTTGAATCTACAGGTAACTCAAGAGTACATGAAATGTAAACTAAATTGCCGCCTTAATATCACTGCTAACAGAACCAAACAACTTGAAAGTTGTAATTTCAAATAGAGTGAAATTTTTTTATATTCCAGCATCATGTTTTGACATTATTTCAAATTCAAATACCTTCAATCTATGATCCTAATATCACAAAAGGAAAAAGAATACAATGGAATAGAATATTATTTATTTCCTCAAGACAGTACAATCTGTATGGAAAATGACAAATGTCACAACTACACAAATGAAAGTGATAGCGATAAAATAATAATATAGAAATATAACACCTGGGTTTCTAATGAACTCCAAAGAATTTTATTGAAAATTTGTCACTGGTGGAACTTATGGTAATGATAAACCAATTATCAAATATTATTTTCAGGTATTAGTTGAGGTATATTTAGTTTTTCATTCTGAAACAACCACACTAAAACAATCAGTGATGCTAGGTTATATTCATGCTTGAGAGGAGATTTTTTGTCGAAAAAAAAGTATATTGATGCAAGGAATATAAAAAAAACGTATGCGTTTCGAGATCCACGACAGAAGTGATAATTTGAACTAATCTAGGTGAACTACTCAATATTGAAATTGATCAACTTGAGAAAATCAGATTATTACTTGAGTTTTTTTAAAGGAAAGGTTATTTATTAATAAAATATTTTATCGATCATTTGTGTATGTAGGTACATATATTATAGCTACCATAAGCCATTTGTTTGAAGGTGATTGACAATGTTTCATGATGAATTTCATTAGTTCGGACTTCCATTGTCTGATATTATATAAAATGATTTGAAATCCCTGAAAGAACTGAAAAAGAAGGATTAAAAAATGAAAAGCTGAAAAATAACAATTATATTAAGCAGAAAAACCTGAAATGACATAATAGTGAAATAGAATACAAGTAAAAATAAAACAATTGTAAAAATAAAACAATGGGTGACATGGTTTTTGTGAGGCTGCTACGGTTAGTGTTACTGGATCTAAAGCAGGTTCTGATGTTGAACTTGGAACCAATTCTCCTTATCCTCTCCGATACTATCCTCTGATGTAGGAAGGTGCAAGCACTAGTTGTGAAGGCTTCTCGTCCTTTTGAGGCTCCTGCTGTCTTTTAGTCAAAGTCTTTTCAACCATCGCTTCGGAGTAGCCATTTCGTTGAATCTCATTTTTGATGATGTCTAGTTCGTTCTCGAGACCTTGCTTCGTATTACACAGCCCGAAAGCACGGTCTAATAGAGTATTGATGATTCATCTTTTAGTCGATTGATGGTGGTTGGATTCGTAGTTCAGATATTGTCACGTGTGAGTGGGTTTTTGGTATACAGATGTTTCCCACTTAGTGTCGGTCCTCTTCACCAATACGTCTCAGAATGGCAATTCGTTGTGGATTTCCTTCTCCATTGTGAAAGTGATGGAAGGTTTCACGCTGTTGATGTGTATGATTTGGAGTGCTTCTTCGACCGGAACGTTGGTGTGAAGGCTTTACAAGTCGAATCTAATTAGTTGATCTTCCTATGTGACTTCAATTGACTCTAGTAGTTCGACGAAATGCCTTGAATACTTCACAAAAGACGATGTTTTTCTTTGTAATGGTTGTATTATGGGAAGTAAAAATCTAGACAAGTTTTGAGTATCCGAATCTCTGGAGGTGATGATCGGTTTAGGCGGAACGTTCTCCTTGTAGATTTTGGGTAGTCCATAGAAGTGAGGGGGCTAACTGTTGTCCGAAAAATAGACTTGGTGTTTTGCCAAAATCTGGATGCAGTGCGATTTCCGTAAAATTTTATACGTCAACATACAATGAGGTTATATTGCTATTTTGTTTGACTCTCGTTTTTCAAGCCCATATAATGAAATTGAATCCGAAATGGACGAATGTGTCAGGTTGTTCAAATTATATCAACTTATCCGTATATATAAAGCTTCATTGAGAACACCCCGTCTTTATAGTGCGAAAAAATTTTCAAAAACAAGAAAATATGGAGAATATCACAACCTTGTGGCTGAAATGAGAATCAGTGATCCAGAGGAATATTTCGACTATTTCAGGCTGACTCTCTCATTATTCAATAAATTATTGAATTTGGTTGGCCCTTCATTGAAGAAAACTCATTTTGCAAAAAAACCCTTTCCTCCAGTAACATTAAGATAAGTGGCTTGAAGACACGCTCCTATTGAACAAAACTTGAAAAAATTGTTAGTCCTATTTTCTGATATGATGGGGTCTGGTCTTAAAAGTTGTAATTCGTATGAGTCGTATGTCATCATTCAGGTTCATGTAATAAAATTTAAAATTCAACAATAAAATCCCTAGATATTGCCCGCTTCAACATGAACAGGGTATTTTGACAATTGGGGCAAATTTGCGGAACCGCAAAAATATTATCGCAATCGTTCTAATATGAACTCGCCTTAAGTTTCGTTTGTTTCAACGCGGAAAGTTCTTATTTTCAGAAATTTCTGTATGTTAGCGAAGTAGTGACCGCTAATTTTTCATGAGTCTAGTATTCCCATCATACGGTGTTGCTATGCAGCATCAAATGCCCATTTGATATCAATAAATATGGCCAAATATTTTGTGTTTTACTGCTAGTGTTTCAAGAATATCACTTTCTGAATCCAGGATGTTGTCATTAGCAGATCGTTGTTGTCTACAACCGCTCTACTCGTGGGTCAGTAGTTTACGGTGTTCAAGGGTCTAGAACAGTCCTTTGGTAATGATCTCCTCTAGGATTTTACACATCACACATGTGAGAGAGATCGGTCTATATGAGTAAGAGTTTATTTTTGGCTTACGTGATTTGAGGATGGAAACAATTATCACCTCTCACCATGCCGAAGAAGATTTGTGTTCTATCCAAATTATGTAGTATATGCGCAAAAGACGTGCATGTGAATTATGTGGGAGATTCCTCCTGGAAATTACTGGGATCTCATCGAGGCCGTGCCTTGTATTATTGAAGATTAATAGAGCATCTTCGAATTCTCCTCCACTCATAAGAATGTTCAAGGGGTCTTCATAGTCTATGAAGATGGGTATTTCAACTATTTCTTCATCACGTTTTTTTTGCCGAAAATGATTCGTCATAATGGGAGGCACATGAGAGATTCATCGATATTGTCAATTATTTCACATGTTGCTGTATCTTTCTCTATTGTGGTTGCAAATAGTTTCCAGTCAGCTGATTTGATATTCCATTTTGGAATCGGATTATCCGATTGTTGACTTCTCAGTTGTTGGATATCACTATAGGATTGTGATCACTGTTATAGTTGGAACATAGAGCTTCACATGTTAGTAGAGGAGTGAGAGTGTGGTCACACATCGTGAGGTTCAAGACGCAGCCGGTGTGCGTATTGAATCTGGTTCTGTTTCCATTATTAAATCCGGACAGATTGACGTGGTTGATTAGTTCGTCGATCGTCCCACCTCTACTATTGGTGGAAAGGAGACCCCATATGACATTTTAGCCGTTAAAATCTCCGACGTGGTTGAAGAATTTGTTCTATCAAGCTCAGAAGATCCAAGATATCATGTGTTTTGTTTGGTGGAAGATATATATTGCAGATAGAAATGTTGTTTCCTTCCAATGTGACAGTAATAGCTTCCAAATTAGTTTCCATGTCGATGAGTTTCACTTGAATTTTTTCTTGGATAAATATAGTTACGCCACCACTTGTCCCGTCCTGAACGTCTCTGTTTTAGAGAAAGAGTTGAAAATTTCTCAAACTCAGTATTTCATCATTTCTGAAGTGAGTTTTTTGTAAACAGATCACGAACACTACTAAAACATTTCTAATGCGCTCTGAGATCGGTGCCTGTGCCAAAGTAGCGATCCACTTTCGATTTGAGTTGCTGGAGATTAAATCCATACGGCAAAATGTTCTCAGGAAGTTTATCCCACATAAACGTAGTTTTCCAAATGAAAGAGTCCTTAATCAGTGAAGTTCGAGGTGTACTGAGTTGAACCTCAAAACGATGAGCAGCCACGATCCGTCGTGTATTGCTGATACGTACCACTCTTGGTGGAATCAAATATGGCAAGTCACTTGAACACTTCCCGTGAAAGTATCTATAGTAGAGAGGCAAATCTCCAACTTTTCTTCGATGTTCCAGACTATCAAGGTTGCAAGTGATTTTCGCGTCTCCAATCAGGCAAATGTTTTTTTTCAGGGTATGTTCAGGGGCGGACCTTCATACATGAGAACAATATTCCAAAGAAGGTCTGCTCTGAGCTTTATAAAGCATCAAAAGTTGCTGAGGTGTGTACAGTTTTCTGGTTCGCAACAGTGTTCCAATATTTTGAGAAGCAATCTTTGCAATTCCAGCGACATGGTTGTGCCAAGACATATTGGTGGTCATTCAACGTGAAATACCAGCATTCAATAGTATGATTTATGAACTATTGAATATTCCACTTTCAGAAAGCAATTGGGATAATAGAAATATTGAAAATGTCCCTATGGGATGAAAATGCAGTAACGTTAGCTACAAATAGAAGTGGTAAAAACATGGGAAGTTTCATTCCTCATTCCTCAATCCTCATGATGATATCCTACCACGTAGTAACTGCTACATCCATCAAGTCATCAAATATATAATGAATATTTCTTCATTACAGCGAAATCTCCAGTTTTCTCCCACATCAATTCAACCCTAAATGGAATGACAACAATTAGAGCATCAAAAGTAGAACAATTACTCATAAATGAATTCGATGAACATCAGGTATGTAATTCAATTCGAAACAATAACAAATGTTCATAATGAAAAGAGAAATGGAAATTTCTATGTTCTCTTTGTATTTGTAACTAACGTTACAAATAACTCAACTCAAGTATCTCAAACGTAACTAACGTTTTACGTTAGGCTATATCCATCAATTTATACAAATGTTCATATTTGAATTTTCGACTGTTCGAGTGCAAATCAATTGACTCTCAATATACCCTGGATCGCACTTGAAATTCCAGCGACATTACAGCTTTTATATTAATAAAAATTCATGTCAAAAAATGCAAATGAATCAGAGGTTATTTTTATCGTGAAGATATTATTTCAGAATCCTACTGAAAAAATTATAGGTAACAAATGTAACTGTAAATAATGAAAAAATTATTCTTACGTCAATTTATAGACCACCATCTACTGATATTAGAGAGTTTTTAGATAGTCTTGGGCGGTATTTAGTGGCATCAAAATTTCTTACTGATTATCATCTCATTTTGGGTGACATTAACATTAACATATTAGATGAGGATGATCAGTTGGTGTCTGACTATTTGAACATACTTTATGAATTTGATTTTGTTTCAACAATAAATGGAATAACAAGAGATGCTTCAGGAACTTGCTTAGATCATATTTTTGTAAGAAGTAAAAATTATGAATTATCCAATAATTTGTGTGCCCCCTGTATTTATAAGTCTGCACTCACTGACAATTCATCGACAATTCTACATTTGCAATAGGGTGGCATTGGGAAAGACTATTCGGGACAGCAAATTCAAAGTTTGTATACGAAAACTATGAATTATAATAACTTAAAACATTCTTTAAAGCATTATGACTGGACTGCATTCTATGATATTCAAGATACAAATAAATTAGCTGAAACTCTTATGAAAGTAGTGAAAACAAATATAGATACTAATACTCAAAAAATTTAAATAAATGCCAAAAACAAACATCGAAAACAGTGGATTACAAATGGTCTGGTAAAATCTATAAACAAGAAAGACACACTTTATAAAGAACATAAGAAAAACCCAAATGATTTATTTAAAAAACATGAATTTATTAATTATAAAAACAATTTGACAACACTGATCAGAACAGCCAAACGTAACTACTACCAAAATAAAATTGATGCATCTAAACATAATTCAAAAATTCTGTGGAACACTGTAAATGAACTCACAGGCAAAACAGAACAAATAACAGTATAACAGAAATACATAATGTTCAAGGAAACTCTATCACTGATTCTTTTGAAATAGCTACGGAATTCAATAACTATTTTTCCAATGTAGGACCAGAACTTGCTAATAAAATACCGCGGACTTCAAATTGTAAACATTCTTACAAATCACTACCCCATTAAGTTTTCTTGGAACCTGCAACAGAAGAAGAAGTTATTAACACCATAAAATCTTTAAAAAACAAAAAATCACCGGGTTACGACGAAATTACCGCAGAATGTTTGAAGGAAATTGCAAATGAGATTGCAACACCACTGTGTTATTTAATAAACAATATTATTTATAAAGGTGTATACCCTTCTTGTTTTAAATTATCAATTGTAGTCCCATTACATAAAAAAGGAAGTAAAACTGAAGTTTCCAATTATAGACCTATCTCCCTGATTTCTAACTTTGCAAAAATATTTGAAAAAATTTTGAAAATTCGTGTAACAAAATACTTAAATAAATACAATTTAATATCAGAACATCAATTTGGGTTCAGGGAAGATAGGTCAACACAAGATGCAATCTCTTTTCTGACAAGCAAAATTTATAAATCACTAGATACAAACAAAACATCGTTATGCATTTTCTTGGATGTTGCAAAGGCATTTGACACAGTGTCTCATAATAGGATGTTGGAAACTTTACAGGATTTAGGTTTCAGGGGCAGTGTTTATAATTTCATGGTAAGCTATTTAGCTGGAAGAAAGCAAAAAGTCAAAATAAATGATAAATTAAGTGAAGAAAATGTAATAACATATGGTGTGCCGCAAGGTACGGTTCTAGGGCCTACTCTGTTCACCATTTATATTAATCATTTACTTACCTTGAATACTGAAGGTTCCATTATTAGTTTTGCATATGACACGGCTGTTTTTTATCAGAGTGAGTCATGGGCTGACCTACAACAAAAAATTGATCAAGATTTTATTCACATTATAGACTGGTTTGATTATAATTTATCAACTGTTAAGTACTCAAAAACGTGCTTTGTTCCATTTAGTTGTTATGAAAATGGTTTACCAGATTTTAATGTTGTACAGTTACATGTCAACAATAAAATAATAGAAATAAATAGAGTTAGATATATAAAATATTTAGGTATAACAATTGACGATACTATGAAATGGAATATACATATACAAAATGTAATTAAAACATTAAGGCCTATGCTATATAAAATAAAATTTCTGAACCGATACTTAGACTTACCTGTGATAAAGATTGTATATTACTATCTGGTTGAATGTAGGCTAAATTACGGAATATTGGGATCGGCTGGAGCCGCAAACTGTCATTTGTCCAAACTTGAGACTCTACAAAAAAGATTCCTAAAAATAATATTTAAAAGAGACATGTTGTATCCTACAAACCTTCTTTATAAAGAGGCTAAAATATTTGATATTAGTCAGTTGTACTACATACAGTTAGTGTATTTTCAATATAAACATAAACGTCACGATTATATAGACCACGTACATAACACTAGAAATAAAGTAAAAAAATTGATCAAAACAGAACTGACACTCAAAACAATTGGTCATCGAAGTCATTTGCATTCAGCTAGTCGAGCCTATAATATACTTTCGGAGTCCATTCGACAGGCAGAACATTTTAAAAAATTTGAAAAATTATTTAAAAAATTCGTTTTGGACGAACGACATCAAATTAATTTGTTACTAAGAGCCTGACGTCCTAGTAACATAGTATGTTGTTCTTTTTTGTATTGGCAAATCCTGTTGTTTGCAATGGTTTGTAGTTCTTTTTGTTTATTATTATTTTTATTAACTACTACATACAAAAGTTTTATTTACTGTCTAGATTATTTCTTCTATATTTCTTTTTTGTTTGTTGCTATAGTTTATTTCATAAAATACGTATATTTTTTAATCGAAAATTTTGGCAGTTTCATCGCATACAAGCTCTGCTTTCGCGATGTTCTGTGTTGGTGTTCATTTGTATTATTATTAAAATGTACATGATTTTATGAAAGAAAATATCTGTTTGTGTTTGATAAACTCAAATACTACTTGACCAATTTCAAAAAGGTTTTCAATTATAAAAAGCTACATCATTAATTTTGTTTCAGAAAATTGAAGATTCATACAAAAATTGTAATAATGTATTTCAATTCCAAAGTATGGAAATTTGTTCTAAAAACGTTAATTACTTGCCTGCGCATCACATCAATCCTAAAGCGGCATGGCACAATTCCTGCGTTAGAGTAGCTTCAGAAGTCATAACCTCAAACTTGCGTGAGAATTTCGGGTTGCCTTCAATATCTTCAATAAATGTTTCCACTGCCTGTATTATTATTCTTATTCATCAGAAGAATAAAACAATTCGTTAAAAAAAGAAGCCTGTAATGAAAATTGCACTGGTCAATCCATTTCAGGTATTTTTATACGTTATCTATACCAATTTCAGTTTATAAATATTAACGTTTTGACAGTTTTGATTTCATTTTCATTCGGATTGCATTTATCAGTAACATTAGTTCCACTGCAAATAACTGAATTCAAGGAAAAGGAAATGAACTAAGGAAGTGAACAATATATAATGCAAAATCCGAAACTCAATTTGAAATTTTCGAACAGGAAAAATTATGTCGATAAACATGCATAGTATATTTTTGGAAATATGTATCTGTGAAAGTCGAGAATTTTCAATCAGTATTGAACTTTTGCCAGTGTTTGTTGTTTCTTCCAATTCTTTTTGAATTCGAATAACTGAAACTATTCATTATCACTAACCCATATCTATTCGAATAAAAAATATCAGCTCCTGAAAGTTGTTTTTCATTCTTTCAGGACGTTCACAGTTCGGCCTGGTATTTGACATTATCCTGCTCATATAGTTTTGGTCTTTGGTTCGATCTGGTGTGCATAATATTGACTGCATGTGTTTCATTCAGTTTTGTTGTAATTCATACAAGTAAGTAAATTTTATGGAATGTTATGATAAAGATCAGGTATTTCTTGGTTTACTCCAAAGACATTTTCAAATAACAGGAATTGAGTGATTCCAAACTATTGAATGGGTAAGGTATAAATAATACTAACAAATACCAATACTAACATTCAGTGCTAAGACATGTTTCAACACCCTGTGTCATCTTCTAAGTGAGTTTGTTAACTCGCTCAGAATATGACACGGGTTATAAATGATTATTTTATTTATATCAAATGCCGAAAGTGTAGAACAAATTTCCAAACTATTTTGAAATTATCTACTTATCGTATGAGTATTCATTTCAGTTGATCTAGGTTACATAAAAATTATAGCATTCGAAAGTTTGGCAAGTACGATTGGAAAAGTTAACATCATCAAAAGTCAACTTAAACTCATTCCTCACGGAGAAGTGACAGCCTCTTATATACATATGGATGAAGCAATACTTTTGAAAATGAGGATTCATAGAAGTCTCCTTGGCGCTCTGTTGCAAAGCCATGCTTCGACATCAACTATGGAACATGACTCGATCTTTGTCTTTTTCTGTGGCTTTTACTGCAAAGTAACTGGTTCTGATCAGAGCTCAAAAACTAGTCATCCATGATCCAACACCAAATAGCGCTGTTTTGCGCCACCATTAATCTCATTGATGGTGCTAGGTTGAACTACGAATATAATGCTCAACTCAGTTGTCCTCAAATGACAAGCCTGACCGAGAAAATGGAGTGACACTCCTCACGAAGACATAATTTCTGGTTCGAATGGAGACTTAGTCTACGAGTATCAAAGATAAACGTGATTTTCATAATTGATCTGTTGCAGAGCCAAGCTTCGATATATCAACCACCATACGAGATTCTTTGTTTTTCTCTGCAGCATCAACTGCAAGGCAACTGCATGGTTACAACCAGAGCCCAAAAACGGAGCCCCCATCATCTAATACCAGGCAGCGCTGTTTGGATTCGCCTTAGGACTCAGCACTGGAGTAGAAGAAATATTCATGAATAGTCTTTCAATGAAAATGACAAAACACTCAATCCACGAATATAAAAAATAAGCAAGGCTTCTAAAGACCAAGATTCGTGTTCAACTGTCAAATGATACCCGTCCCTGATATATCCCTGCAGCATCTACTGTGGGTCAGATTGAACGACTTGGAATTATTTCACGCCAGAGGTTTTAGTTTATCCTTTCATTTTTTATTAGATTCTTTCATTGAATTGAAAGGAGATATCCATGATACAATTTCAGAAATGGTACTTTCTTGAAATTTCAGTTCTCCAACACCAGTTCTGCGACACTCTCGTCATACATTTCAGTTCAGTCTACTCCATCTTCTGAAGAAAGCAACTTGTTGGATAAAACACACACATATAGAAAAGTGTTATACAGGGTGTCCCTGGACTTCCTCTTTTCCTCTCGGGAATGTATAGATGGGGTCAAAATATTACCAGTACTTCATATAACTTTTTTTCCTAAATGTCTTCGTAACCAAGTTACGGGCCCTCGAAGTTACAAAATGAAAAATGTTTTTCTTTGATAACTTTTCAAGTGAATATTCAAAATCATCCAAATTTTGGTAATTGACTAAGCAAATGAATTCCTTCGATAAGCTTTCATGCAGGAGTCAGTTGTTTTGCTACAAAGTCAGGAACGGACTACCCCCGATGGTCCACACCCCAAAACTTTGAAATGACAGATATTTTTCAATATTTTTCAACAAATTAGGGTTACTTGGACAATTTTATGAATAAAAGTACTCGTGTGGAAAGTCGATCGAAGCAACGAGTCTTGATAAAAATGTAGTTTCACTCGACGACATCAAACCCGCTCGTCCACCATTATTTGAAATGAATAATTATCAAAGTAGAAATAATAATGATAACGTTAATTCAACAACATTTATCCTGAGATGTCTACCATTATTCGAAAATATTAGTTTTTAAGAAAAATGGAAATGATAGGTAAAAATGTTCATAACGAATTTTTATAATGCAAACACGTTTAACTAACGAAACTCAAGAGCCTCAAGAGCAAACAGAAATGAAAAATCCGCTACAGAAACTGCTCGATATGACCACCTTCTCTCTCTATACATTTTCTTAGTCTGCGAAGACACCCTCTCTGTACTTGAAATAGCATTCCAGGGTCGTTTCGTATGGCTTCACAATGTAATGTTATTCTATTCAACAATGCATCTCTTGTGTGAATAGGTGTAGCGTAAACAAGGCTTTTTAGATGCCCCCACAGAAAGAAATCCAATGGATTTAAATCCGGAGACCGCGATGGCCATGAATATGGCCCACCTCTACCAATCCATCTATTGTGGAAAATATGAGAGTTGATAACTCCATTTCTACTGAAACCTGCTTCATCAGTGAATAAAACTCGATTAATAAAAGTCATATCCTCTCTTTGCCTATCCATGAACCAATTGGCATATTCCAGTCGTGCTGGAAAATCTTGAGGTGTCATGGCATGTACCTTCTGGATGTGAAATGGGTGGAGCAGTTGTTCCCTAATTATTCTATGAATAGTGGACTTGGATGTATGGAACTGTTCTGATAGATTTCTGATGCTCATTGAAGGATCATCAGCGACGGCTTCCAAAATATTTTCCTCCAATACAACGGTACGTACAGTCTAGGAGCGCCCTCACCACCTCGTTTTGGCAAAACTGTACCTACAATAATATCGAAATAAAACAACGTGCTCAAATTAATTATCAATTATTACATACCTGTCTCCCTCAAGCTGCGATCGACACGCTCGAATGTTTCTCTTGACGGTACCGTTCGATTGGGAAAATGATCGGAATACAGACGACGAGCTTCTGCAGCATCACAAAATGCTCGTCCATAAAATACATGCATATCTGCATATTCATTGAATGTAAACTGTTCGGCCATATCAAAAAAATTCAAAATATCCTATAGAATATTGACAATACAATGATAGTCATATGACAACGCACCACTCAACAAAACAAAATCGCATTCCAGTTTCTCATTTTTTATCAAAATTTTCTAAAAGGTTTTTTTGTCAACATCTGTGAAAGAAATATTATTCCCTGGATATTTTTCACCTGATCATGTGCAGCCGTTTTTGTAGTTCATTCGTTTGCTTTTTATTAGTATAGTAAATATTTTTTCCGATGTGCGTTTTTTCAGCTAAATTTAGATTCGTGTTGAAGAATTTCGCCCATTAAATAATATTAACAGTGAAACTCCTCAACAGTTTAGCTGTGAAGAAGAATTTGAAACATTCGAATGTTGAGTTTCATGAGATTCAGATAACTGATCAACACGAAACGTGATTATTCCACACGTATTATGTACATACAAAATATGGAATGAATTCGATATTTCATAGTAGAGTAGCTTGTTAGTTTAAAAACACCACGAATCTACAGAAATTGATATTTCTTTTGAAAAAATATCTGCTATCACAATTGTGACTTAAACTTTCATATAGGTACTGTACTTTTTGTTTACGACTTCATTTTAGCATACTTTGTATTATTCCTGTTATAAATGTTGTTGAATTAACGTTATCATTATTATTTCTGCTTTGATTATTCATTTCAAATAATGGTGGACGAGCGGGTTTGATGTCGTCGAGTAGAACTACATTTTTATCAAGACTCGTTGCTCCGATCGACTTTCCACACGAGTACTTTCATTCATAAAATTGTCCAAGTAACCTTATTTTGTTGAAAAATATTGAAAAATATCTGTCATTTCAAAGTTTTGGGGTGTGGACCATCGGGGGTAGTCCGTTCCTGACTTTGTAGCAAAACAACTGACTCCTGCATGAAAGCTCATCGACGGAATTCATTTGTTTAGTCAATTACCAACATTTGGATGATTTTGAATATTCACCTGAAAAGTTATCAAAGAAAAACATTTTTCATTTTGTAACTTCGAGTGCCCGTAACTTGGTTACGGAGACTTTTAGGAAAAAAGTATATGAAGTACTGGTGATATTTTGACCCCATCTATACATTCCCGAGAGGAAAAGAGGAAGTCCAGGGACACCCTGTATTTCTAGTGTCCGGGAGCATTGCTTGTTTTGGAAACTAGTACTTCATCAAAAACGACACCAAACATATCTGTACTAATGGCAATGGAAAAGCCCTTGCCAGTGCTTTCCCCAATTTCAATTAGTTCTTGTGGCATGGTGTCTGAAGTACATGACTGGTATGGCGTCTATGACATTATGCAGTTATCAGGCAAATCTACCTTCAAATATCATTTACAACGTTCAAACTTTGTTTTTATATGTTAAGTCCTTGACGAAATGAATCTGTTCTTTCTTCAACTGTGTAGAAACTTATATTTGCTCGAATTTATCCCTTTTTTTATTTTCTCGTGGATTTTAGTCTAATGATTTCGTTTATATCACCATCCGATTCTGAATTGAATCAACGCTTCTATTGGGTCGAATATTCATACACACAATTTTTATAAACTTTTCTTTGGATTAGCAACGTTCTCTGGTTACAATCAATCACTGTTTCTTTATGTGGTTGATGTGTGGTACACATCGATATTGAAGGAAAAAAATCAAATGATATAATCGTCTCTCACATTGAAATGATTTTTCAGCAATCACTACTGTTAATAGCAGTTCCGTTGGACTGGCCATTTCTCAATGCCTGATGATGACGGGAATGTTGCAATTTGGAATGCGACAATTGGCAGACGTAATCCAACAACTAATAAGTGTGGAAAGAATTCTCCAGTATACAAAACTGGACACTGAAGGTCCTTTTGAGACTCCAGAAGGTGAGTTACGATTTGAATATAATCAAGACGCTGTTCCACATAAATATCTATAGTGGATAATTTCACGTTGATAAAAATCTGAAAAAAATATCTTATTAACGGTACATAAAACCTCATTAAAGCTGGAATTATGAATATATGAAAAATAAAAAGAGAGACAGAACCTTTTATCACAATGAAACTTCAGCAAGAAAAGAACATTTTATATATACCACAGTTTTCTCTTTAGTTCTCTCCACTTCATATAAAATGAAATGCTTTTCATTGATTGAAATAAAAAAGTTTCATATATCATAAATGTATAAGTTTAGTTCTAATGTGAATCTGAAAAATGATCATTCAAGTAGTAAAGTAGGCAATAAGATTTTAAATGAGTTTTTGACGAGTAGAAAATGTGTGTGCACGTGAAACAGGACAGCTCCGTTTAATTAGAAATAACAAGAGTAAAGGCCGTATAAAAATACTGATATTTTGGTGTGTTGGAAAATCGTGAACTGCGAGCAGAACCTTTTAATGTATTTTTAGTTTTTCATGTCAAATCTGTGTTTGCACCTACATTTTGAAGATTTTACATTTGCACAAACTGTTTGGAAAAACCTTATCAGCAAGTGAAGAAAAAACTGGTAACAAATAGCTATCCTATAGTCAGAGGGTTGAACACCATTTTTGATCGATATCAGAATGGCCGATATTTGGGCATCATGTGAGCAGGATCTAGGTGATAAAACTGTCACTTGTGACAGCTGTCACATCACGCAACATCCATCAGAAGTATGTACGGGTTTGAGTTCGTCTGAACTTCATGCAGTGGTTCTTATCAAAAGAACCCTACATTATTTTTGTCAAGAATGCCGCGTATCCTTCAAGAGTGTACCACTACTCGTAAGAGAAATTAGAAGTTTCAAAGCTGAATTCGCCGCCCTCACAGCAGAAGTTGCTACTCTGAAATCAGAAGTTAGTGACCTAAGAGTGGAAAATATCGACCTCAAATCAGAACTTAATGTACTCGAGAACGAAATCGACCAGCTGAAAAAAGTCAAGACGGAGGAAACTGGCTCTCAGGAAAGTATCATTGTGGAGCTGATGGAGAGACAAAGAAGAGAATCCAACTTAATTATAGCAAATATAAAGGAATCGCAGGCCACTTCACCTTCAAGCAGGAAAGAGGAAGATATTAAAAATGTACAGGATCTACTTCAATATCAAAATATCGACATGAATAATTTAAAAATATTCAGAGTTGGGAAAGCTTCCCCTGATAAAAATCGCCTGATCAAAGTAATCACAGCGAACAAAGAGAATGCAATTTCGGTACTCAAGAATAAAAATTCGCTTCCACAAAGCATCAAAATCTTCAAGGACCAAACAAAAAAACAACAAGATTATTATAAGAGTATCAAGAAACAGCTTCAGGAAATAATTGCAAAAGGCGATAACCGAAAAACCATTAGATACATTAACAATATACCTACTATTGTTAACATGGTCAAAAATGAAAAAAAGTAGCACTTCATCCTAATATACCCTTAAAAACAAACATTATCTATGGTAACATTGAAAGTCTTACCGCACATAAAGACGAAGCCGGATATCTTATTATTCAGCGAAAGTCGTACTACTGAAGACATTCAAGATTCCGAGATTTTGCTCCCGAACTATAACACAATTAGATGTGATTCATTATCAAGACATTCGGGAGGTGTTGTGATTTATGTTAACCGTAGTATACATTATTCGATCTATAAACGATATATTCTCAACAACAATTACTGGTGTATAGCATTAAAAATTAAGTATAATCAAACAAACATGATAGTCGGTGTTTTGTACCATTCACCCAGTGCAAGTCACTCAATATTTCTTGATGATTTCGAAAACATCTGTGAAGATTTATGTACATCTAACAAAAAATTTATCTTGGCCGGCGATTTTAACATAAATCTACTCAAAAATGACACATATTCAACTCGTTTTCGAAATATAATAAACAGTCATGGAGTTTGTCAGCACGTAAATGAATGTACCAGAATTACAAATAATAGTTCCTCTTTGATTGATTTTGTTCTTAGTAATTTCGATAATCAAACCATTGTACATCATGTGCCAAAGTTAACTGATCATTCCTTGATTTCAGTCAATTTGTCTAATAGAATAAAGAGTGACTCAAAAACTCTGATTTCCTACCGAAATTTGGGCAGAACAAACATGGATACAATAACCAAAGAACTAATAAGCAACAATTATTTATTAAACTGTGTTGATGTAAATCGATTTTAAAGTGATTTTATTTTCCAAACAAAAAATACTGTTAATATCATAGCTCCTCTCCAAACATACCGTTGTCATAAAAATAGTTTACCATGGTATGACTAGGATGTGCATAATTTTGCTAAAGCAAGAGATGATGCATATAAGACCTTTAAGAATAGCAAAAATGATGATGATTGGCAATGGTACAAAAAATTGAGGAATGATGTAGTAAATTTACTCAAAACAAAAAAACAGAAGTACTATTATAATAAAATTGATTTGAACACGAGAAATCCACGAGGCATGTGGAAAAGCATAAAATCGCTGATAAACACAACGAATAACTCTAGTTTCAGTAACGGCATCCAGTTTGAAATAAACGGTCAAGTAAAAATTTGCACGGAAACTCGTGAAATCTTTATTTCGAAACTAGTATCGAATCCATAGTTGACTCTATAAATGCTAATACAGTTTGGCAAGCGGGTGATGAGGCAGTGTCTACTTTTTCTGAATTTCAGCAGCTAAAGATAGCAGACCTTGCTAAAATAATCAACAACTTGGAAAACAAATCTGGGGCAGAAATTGTCGATATTAAATTTATAAAATATACTTTTGGTGTTATTGGGCATGTGCTATTGCAGTTTGTAAATATTTCCCTACAATATGGACAATTTCCTAATGCATTAAAAGTCAGTACTGTTGTTCCGATACCTAAAATTCCAAACACAAATAAATCAAGTGAATATCGTCCCATTAATACTCTGCCGGGAATGGAGGAATTGTTGGAAATGGCTGTATACGATCAACTAATGAATTATATTAACAAGAACAATATCCTAATAACAAACCAATCTGGATTTCGAAAGAATTTCTCCTGTGAAACCGCTCTACAACTGACTGTTACCAAGTGGATACAATCAATTGATAAGGGAGAATACGTTGTTGCAGTTTTTCTTGATTTACGAAGAGCATTCGAGACAATTGATAGGAATATCCTTTTAAAAAAATTTGAATTAATTGGGATTAAAAGGGTTGTGCTAAATTGGTTTAAAAATTATTTAAATGATCGACAACAAGTCACAAAGATTGAAAGTGAATTATCCATTCCAGTCACTACAAAGTTCGGAGTGCCCCAGGGAAGTGTACTGGGGCCCTTGTTGTTTTTGATTTACATAAACGACATAAACACATACTACACTAGTGACTTCATCAACTTATTTGCTGACGACACGTTACTATCTATAGCACATAAAGACCTGAAAGTAGCTATAGAAAAGATGAACTCATCTCTAAATCAAATTGAGAATTATTTTTCGGCAAATAAAATGAAATTAAATACTTCAAAAACGAAAGCTATGATTCTAACAACCTCTTACAAATATAAACAAATGAATATAAATACTCTTTCCCTGTATGCTGATGGTCAGAAACTTGAATTTGTGAAAGAATTCAAATATTTAGGTTTTATGTTGGACAACAGTATGTCTTTTGGTGCACACTATAACTATATGACTAAAAAGATTTCAAAAAAACTATATTTCTTCACTAGAATTTCGAAACACCTTTCTACAAATGCGAAAATAACCGTATATAATACAATAATACAGCCCCATTTTGATTATTGCAGTACGCTGTTATACAGTTTTGACCAAAATAAAATTATGTCTCTGCAAAAGTTACAGAACAGAGGAATGAGGGTGGTTCTTGGATGTAATCGTTATGCAAGTATATGCTTTATGCTCAGTGCATTACAGTGGATGTCTATTCGTGAAAGATATTACAGGTCAGCAATGATATTTATTTTTAAGATAACCAATCATATGCTACCTTCTTATTTCGAAGAATTTATCATTTATAGAAATTCCACTCACAATTACACTACTGAACAAAATGAAAATTTTCACCTGCCACACTGTAGTTTATCAAACTCCATGAAAATTTTATTATATAAAGGCCTCATTGAATATAACAAACTTCCCCAAAATATGAAGAATAATAAAAACCTGTTTCAATTCAAAAAAGATTTGACTGATTATATGAAAGGTATCACAATAGAATAGATAGTAAGTGACTCGGTATATATTATGTATTTATGTGTACCTATATGTATATATGTATTATATCCTTACTATGTATGTCTATATAACATGAAATATTATGTATATTATGTTTGTGTATTAGGATCTTCCTACCAATAAATCATTCATTCATTCATTCATTCAAAAATCAACTTGTGTTAGAGAAAATGACGATAGTTATGTAGCTGAACGAATATTTTCAAAGCATGGCAAAATAAATATAACAACAATAAACTAGTTGTCCGTTACCATTCGCAGGTACTTCATTATCAAAGTCCTGGCCTGATGAAGGACGAATAGAATTCAAGAATTTGTCACTGAAATATGCCAAGGATGATCCAGAAGTTTTGAAAAATCTTAACTTCGTCGTAGAACCAGGAAGAAAGGTGAGTCTCATCTTGTTCAGAAACGTGATATGTTTAATTGATAGTGAAACATATAACTATGAAAATCATCATATTGCAATTGCTGAAGAATTGTACTATGCAGTAAAAAAAATGGGAAATTTCACAATTGACAATTATTATCTGAAATGTGAAATAATGGGCTTGGAAATCCTCCACAATGAGTTTCGTCAAAAATCTCTCTTTCATGATCATTTTCCAATTCAAATAGTTCCAATACTCATATTTAATTTTTTTTTATTTTTACTAATATTCTTCGCAGGTTGATAATCGAAATTGCCTTCATTTCAATTCCAAGGATGTATTTTTGATTCTGAATATGTTATACAAAAGCGTTGAAAGGCCACACAAAAAGTTTTTTTTCGATATGTATAATTCTGATTTTCATCTCAGAATTCTTAGTTGCAAGTCAGAATTCTGAGATACAAGTCAGAATTCTGAGATACAAGTCAGAATTCTGACTTGCAACTCAGAATTCTGAGATGAAAGTCAGAATTATACAAGAAGGGCCACACAAAAATATTTTTTTCGATTTGTATAATTCTGACTTTCATCTCAGAATTCTGACTTGTAAGTCAGAATTCTGACTTGTATCACAGAATTCTGACTTGCAAATCAGAATTCTAACTTGCAACTCAGAATTCTGAGATGAAAGTCAGAATTATACAAATCGGAAAAAATATTTTTGTGTGGCCCTTCTTGTATAATTCTGACTTTCATCTCAGAATTCTGAGTTGCAAGTCTAGGTTTTTTATGGGGCAACCTTAGTCTGCAAAAGTGGACATAGTGTGTTTTGGATTTTGAAAATCTCATTTCTAGTCGATAGTGGATCTCTGATTTCAAAATTCTACTTGTGCATTGGATAACACTTTATTCGATTCAAGATACCAACGTGGTCTATAACTCACCATTCTCTTCAAAACTTCATTCAGACAGCTTGTGTGTGATATAGGGCGATAGTTGGAATAATAATCGCCCCTCTCCATGTTTCTGGTATTGCCATATTTTATTGAATAGATTAGGAATAACATACATGGGTCATTTCGAAAGTTATCTCATGAAATCATATATGACTTCGTCGGATCCAAGCGCAGAGGTTTTGGTATTTTCCAAGGCTGTTTCAAACTCGAAAAAAGTGAGAGAAATATTATATTCTAGACTATCTCTCTGCTGTTGTTCTAATTGTCTGCAGATCTGGACCTAGATTTGGAGTGTTCCTTATTGCAGCAAAATATTTCTGGGAATCTGTGATGAGATGGCCATTATCTTTGTGTACTTGAGATACATTTGTGAACTTTTTACTCATTATGGTGCGAATCCAATTTCAAACTTACGGTGCTAATTTCTTCGTCTGCGTCATCTGCATTGTCGAGGATAACATCTCTCAAAGTGTTCAATTTCGCTTTGTATAAATCCCAGTTAGCTTTATTCCTAAGCCACTGTTTGAAGAAGATGTCGGAAGGGTTTTATTGGAACGCTCTATACCCATAAGAAAATGATCTATCATATCATCACAAGGCAGTACCATCTGAATGAAGGAAAAAGAGTTGATGAGCAAGGTCTATGACTGATAAGGAGCGAGATCTGAGATTTAGAAAATGTCTTTCAGCACTATTCAGAACTGTAAGATTCAGGTCATCAATGAACTCTTCAGCTTACCTTCCTCTGATGTCAAGATTTTCAGATTCCCAGAGTGGGTTATGAGCATTGAAGTTCCCCACAATCAAGCAGAGTTCTGGGAGTTAGTTGGCTATTGTTCTAAGGCCATTTAAGTCCCAGTTGTTGTTAGGTAGGTGGACACTGCAGGTCGTCAAGCTGAAAAGGAAGTCTATGTGTGCTGCTACTACTTTAAAATCAGAATGTATTTGGATTCCATGACCAGGTATATTGTTTTGGATTTTTCTGTAGCTAAAATATCCTCTCATTTGGAATTCCTCTTGAGGTTTGGGGTAGGTTTCTTGCAAGCATATACAATATAGATTTTTTTCCACATTTTTTTCTTTCAGCTCAAAATAATGAAGGTCACATCCATTACAGTTCCAGAAAGTCAAATTTTCCAAAGGATCCTAAGTGTGTTTGCTTTATTGGTTGAATAACATGACCTGTATCCTGAGCGGTTGTTTTGCAAAAACTGAGTATCGTGTCATATTTTTCAGTTTCAAGTCCTGCGGTGGACTTCTTTTATTGTTCGTTCCTTTTCTCAATTGAGTAGAAGTTTTTTTTTAAGTAAGTACTGAGTTGATCCTCGAAACGATGAGCAGCCACAGTCCGTCGCGTATTTATGATGCGTACTGCTCGTGGTAGCACTTGGCACATTTGATTCCACGACGTATCTATATAAAAAATACAAATCTCCAACATTTTTTCGATGTTTCAGGGTAACAAGGTTGAAGGAGATGTTGACGTCTCCAATCAGAGAATGTTGCATTAGTTTCAGATTTTACCTTCCAGCTCGACCACTATTTTTTGAATTCAGAAGGCGGTGGTAGAGAAGTGTGAATGAGGTTAGTTTGGATGGTTAGGATGAGGAAAAGGAGTTGAGAGTTATTTCATTTGGTCTCAATCGTGTCCTCAAAGCATCTCTCAACGTCAACAATCTGTATAGACAATACATAAGATATATTTTTTTTGTTTGCTGTTCTTGAAGTGAATTTTTTCTCAGCTTCAAAATAGGAATTTGCTGTATCGTCTTGATTTTTGAATATCTTTTTTCAGTGTAAGTTCAGGGCAGTTCTTCAAATTTGATGAATGATTTCCTTTGCAGTTCGCACATATGTTCATCACATTTTCATTCATGTTTTTTTTCACAGACGCAGGTTTTCTCTGTTTGGCATCATGAGTATATGTGTCCGAATAGTTAGCAGTTGAAGCTTCTCGTTGGTGCTGGGAAATACGGACGAACTCTCAATTTGTAGTAAACTGCATGTATATTAGTGGGTAGTTTCGTTCAGTTGAATTCCAAAATTTTCATTTGGTGAATCAACAGTTTCATGTCCTTTCATTTGTTTCATACGAATTATAGTTTCGGGCCACGGGAACCACTTTTTAAAAAGACTTTATTTAGATTTACAGACTTTATTGTACAGAAGTTACTCTAACAATCGTACTAACAGAACTGATTCTTCCTTCAAGATAGGTGGCTTTTATAAGTTTATTATAACTTAGTCAGCATTTTATGAATAAGCATAAAGGAGGGTTTTATATACATAACTTCTCCATCCCTAAGATGAAAATAATACATTAATATTATTTTCATCAACATTTTCTAAATGAATATTTTCTTGTTTATTTTTCCTTTTAAAACATTTAAATTTGTTCTTATATTTGGAATGTAAAATAAAATATGTAAGAAGTATAATAAATATAAATATACAAATATACATTAAAGTATAAGAAGTGCTGTCTTCTTCTAAGGCTTCTAGTCGATGTAATTGGGTTTTTTCAGCAAGGTCCTGAAGTCGGGTTAGTTCGTCGAGGTTTACTCTTTCAGGAACTTTCATAGGGTTATTCTCAGGATGTAGCTGGATAGTATCTATTTCGGGTAACTGTAGAGGGTTTCCTTGAACGGAAGTGGCGTCGTTGGAATAAACTTCACTTCTAACAGTGAGGTTACATTTATGTGGGATATGGATCAACTGTGGTTGTCTGATATTTTCGTATCCATGCACCTTACAATTTTTCTCAATCATGATCTTATCAATGGGGATAATGATAATGTAGGCATCGTTGACAGGTTCTATTATGTCCTGGTCTAATTGAATTTGAATCGTCTGGCATTGATGATCGGTTTTACCAATTAGTAATTTCGGTAAACAATCTTCTTTTGAAATTTGGTTGTCAACATGGTATATGCAGGTATTTTTAATTCTCGTACAGGGTTCATCTTCATAATGATGGTAAGTCGAGTTAAGAATTATATAGGGTTTTAAAGGAACGATAGCTTGGTTGAGTGTTGGAATTGGGAACAAATGGAAGTAATCATGAACATTTTCAAGAAGTATCGGAAAATGAATTGCAAATATAATAATTCCATTTTTATAATCAATTTCAATTTTTAGTGATTTGTTATACGACTGAATGTTTGTAAAGTTTGGTAAACTGCCTTTGTAAAGGTTTAACATTATTTTTATTAATTCTTCGATCAGATAATGGTAATATCGTGCTATGAATGATGTTTAATTCTGCAAATAAAATTGAATCTTCAATGTTATTAAATATTGATAATATAATTCGACAATCTATTATCATTGTATCAAGAGAATTTTGAAGTCTTAAGAATAGCGTGAACTTATTCAGATTTAAGACAATACTTTTTATTTTTTCGTCAATTAATTGTTGGTTTTTAACAATTTGCTGTAAGCTATTCGTAGTTTCGTTCATAAATTTTCTTGTGATAGTTAGGTAATTTTCTAAATCATAGTGAAGCATGTTCTGATTCTTTTCCAAAGTGAAAATTGCTTTATTATATTTTTCTGCATCTTCATCATCTAAAGTACCAAAGAGCCATTTACTTGTTCTGCCTACTATATTAATAGATGCCCTTTTTGATCGATTATTTTCTTGAGGTTTAATATTGATTAATTTCACTTTGATTTTGTCTAGCAAATAATTCAGATTATTATACATGTGGTGTAGTTGTGGGTCTTTGATCAAGATAAATTCTGCGATTGTTTTTGTATTATTATTTAAGATGTTTAGGGGAGAATCAAATTGTTTTAAGTCAATGAATTTAATAAACGTATGTTTTTGTGTAGTGGTTCTTGCTTTTCCAAGGGAAAAGGGAAGGATAGGGTTATTTATCCTCGTCATTATTATGTCTTATCCTACCGACTGCGCCAATTATAGTTTCGGGCCATGAGAACCACTTTTTAAAAAGACTTTATTTAGATATTCAGACTTTATTGTACAGAAGTTACTCTAACAATCGTACTAACAGAACTGACTCTTCCTTCAAGATAGGTGGCTTTTATAAGTTTATTATAATTTAGTCAGCATTTGATGAATAAGCATAAAGGAGGGTTTTATATACATAACTTACGAGTTTCTTTGGTGACCCCTTGAAATTCAAGTTCTTCTTCCATATCTTCAATTGGGTAGTTGAGAAAGTCTTTACAAAACACTGAACCCTTGCTTTTGCAGAAAAACTTCGACCTCAAACTTGGAAAATTTTTCATTCGAAAGCAGTATCTCTGCTTGAGCTCTAGTTCTTGTTTCTATCAGCAGTCCGTCCTTTACTTTCATCAATCTTTGGATAAGGAATGGACTGACTCTTGTGAAGTCGTCATTCTTCCTTTTCATGATAAGGAATAGAGAGATAGGACCCGTCGTCTCCTGACACATGTTTGGTGTTTTCCCTCGGGTAGAGTTTCCACCGGTAGTTGCTAGGTTTTGGAAGATAGGTAGGTAGGTAGGTCTGAAGTGAGTGGGTCTATTCGACCCTCCACCGCAACCCATAAGGGTTTATTGTGGCTCACACCTATTCAAACTCGGCCATATAAACCCAGCTTCTTAACGAAGCCGATTAGTTTGTATGGTGAGTGGTCTTTCAGGTCAGATGATGAGAGTACGGATCTGCCGAACTCAAAGAACCTAATTTGGTCTCCAGCGGGGTAGACACAAAGTATATGCCCTGGAGTTTCATCATTTTCCAGACAGAGGCGACACACACTGTTTTCCGACAGTCCAAGTCTCTGCATGTGATGATTCAAATGACAGTGACCTGTAAGAAGGCCTGTTAAACATCGTAGTTCATCCCTACTATAGTGCAACAATTGTTGGGAATCAAGCTTCGAAGGGTGAATAAACGTCTTGGAGTGAGCCAATCCTGGAAGATTCTTGTCATCCAGGTGTTCAGTGTTTGTTTGGCAAAGCCCAAAGCGATGTTAATGACAGGTTCTGGTCCAATGAAGCCGCTGGCAGCACCCTCCTTTGCAAAAGAGTCAGCAGCTTCATTGTCTTCCAGGCCAGTATGGTCAGGAAACCAGACTAGAGACAATCTGTTTAGTATTTCTATCCAGAAGAGTCTTTTTTGGCAGTTTTTTACCAATTTAGACGTTGCTCGGTAGCATGATACTATAACCATAAAGATATGATCAATTGGGCGACGAGAATTGGACCTCTGCGCGCACGACGTCATCGCGTGACAAAATGCATTAGTACGCCTCAGCGAAGCATGGATTTTATATGCAATTTGGATTAATTTCGACGATTTTTACAACATTGTTACTATTTTGTAACCGGTAATTTTATGAGATTGAATGTAATAATGGAAAAATCAGTCTATATAATTTAAATTGCTTTACAGAGGCAAATTTTAATTTTTGGCATGCTTTTACGGTAGCAGAATAAATCGTGTATAAAGTTAGTACAACACATTTTAAAATGGGAAGACATCAACATAATATTATATAAACGACACAAATACACAATATTTTTTTAAATTTTTATTTATATATCAATGGGAATATCTCAATTTTACACAAAGTAAATTTTACAAGTGAATGGTCTAGTTCAAGAATATAATTTAATTTAATTAATTCATAATTTTGTCATTTTGCGTTTTCTCATACTAGATATTTCTTTAATATTTCTGTTCAAAATTCTTATTCTAAAAAACATTTTGCATCTAAAAAATAAATTTTTTGCTGCATTGCTTAACTGGACACTTTCCGCTAATTTATTTAAATTTACAAGATAATTTTCAAAGATTCTCCATTATATTTGGTGAATATATGGTCTAGCTCATTACATTTGGATAAAAACTCTTCACTAGGTTTCTGTAATCCACCTTCTGTTAAATGGTTGACCCAGGAAAAAGAAATCTCATTGGAATCGGGGATAGAACCAAGTTTTTCTTTGTTTCTCAACTTAAATGCGATAAAACCTGCCAAATTTTCCAATCCGTCCCACCTTAACTCTTCCTTTGTATCGAGTATATTTTTTTCAAATATTTCCTTCTCATTTTCATCGGCTTCAGATAAATCTAAAGCACTAAGCATTTCTCCGGTAAGAGCCTAAAAGTACAATTTTTTATTCAAAATTAATTTTAAAGAAAGAAAATAAATCAAAATGAAACCAAATTTAATAAATGAAATAAAATCCTCTTAATACCTGCTGCATTACTGAGTTCTTGGCCTCGTTTACAATATTTGCAGAAGTGGTTGGTTGGTTAGTTACAATGTCAAGTTCCTCTTCAATATTTGCGGATTTAGATATTACATTATCATTTCTGCCCACCAAATAATTTCTTAGCAGATATTTGAATTGTAGGGCATTTGGGTGGTCATGCAGACCACCAATTGCTCTCATAATAGAAAAAAATCCTTCAAGTGGGTCCTGGTTTAGCCGGTACATCAATAAATATTTGACACCAAATTCTTCTTTGAGGTCAAAAAAAAGCTTTTGCAAGGATTCTATACTTATAATAATCCCTTTCTGAAACGGTAGTAAAGTATTTGACCCAATCTTTCTCATATCTTTAACCATATTTTTCATTTTTTCCAAAATTTCGTTTTGTTCTTGTAAAGCCAGACCATACCCTAGAATATTGATTTTAAAGTGTATTAAATAAGTAGTTTAGAATAGAATATTGTTATTTTTACCTTTAACTCGATTTCGTGAATCTGCATGTGGTATTTGCGAGTTAAAAACGTCAAACCAGACATCGCTTTTGAAATTGTATGCGAAAACAACTTAGAAGCATATTTTACTTTCTGCCTTTGAGCACCTAAAAATCAATTGGAATTATAATATAATAAGTTCATGACCTCATGATATACACAAACAAAATCTTAATTTTAAATGGTAGTTACCTTTTACAGTTAATAAATCTGCGTTAAGCTTATGGGCAATATTCAAGTCCAAATTTTTAGTATTTTGCAATAAGTCTACAACTGGTTTGGAATTGATAATTTTTCCGTTTAAAAGATATCCACTGTCAAGAAAATGATTCCTTAAAAGTTTAATCATATGTGGGGCGTTTGCAAATATGTGAATGTCTTTGTCGTTAGCTGGATTCTTGAAACTGGTGTTTCCTTCAGAAATATTCAGAGCATTCCAAAGAGCCCTGTTACTTCCACCCAGGTCACAGTTAAGGGCATAGACAGGGTACCCAATATTCTCCAACTTTGTGATAATCTTGAAAATCAAGTTTTTTGTCATTTTACAATCATAGTTGTAAAATATTGGCTGCTTCCAGTTCCCGAATATCCCACGTGCCATAACAACTTGCGCATATTTTGCTGGAGCCATAGTCATATCATTTTTTTGTCATATTCATAAGTATTTTGTATTTTCATTTCATCGAAGAGTAAAATACAGCATCTTTCCATTTTGATTAAAACTGTATTTTGCGATTTCATTAAACTTAATACTATGTTTAGAATACCTGCAGATAAAATAAAGGTAAGTACAATATGTAATAATATTTTACTGAAACTTTGATTATTAGATAATCTACCAAAATTAAACCTTGTTAAATAACTAACCTGGTTGTATATTTATTTTACCCGACCACCTTCTTAAAGTTAAAATTGCTGGCAAAGGGTAGCCCCTTTTCTTTAAAAGGCGATATGCTCTTGGTCCAGCGGAATACAAAGATATTGCCGAAGTTATGTCATCAACAGTCCAATGAATTTGCTTTCTACTTTTTAATTTACGAAGCTGTCCATCTGTGAATATTGTTTTAAAAGATTGCAACTGCTCTTTCAGGTCAAAGTTTTCTTTCTGAAGATGACTCAAAAGTTCAGATTCTTCCTACTACTAGTGAACTAAAAATGTCATTATAATGTTTATTAAAATTAGCAGGCATGTAATATTTTATTTATTTATTATTTGTAGGTATTTACCTCATTGTTTGTGTCGAAATATCTCTACTTGTAGTTTCTGTTTCTAACTCCCCTAAACCTGTACTACTGATTAATAATGCCTCACCAAGCTCACCAAGTACTTCACCTGAGCCTTCACCAATATTTTTTAATGTCAAATCATGCTTTTTTGCCTATAAATTTAAAATTCACCTAAGTTGTTTTTGACTATTGAACTTGGCTTAAAACTAACCATCTAACTACTTTATAAATGCATTCTTTAATATTAATCAGCGCCAAACATACTTACAAGTTATGAATATTTTCAATTAAATCCCTTTTTTTTTGTTCTTTCCTCTCGGTCTATGAAAGAAATGACGTTATCTTCATTTAAAAATGAAATAAAAAAATATTTGATGCTGAATGCTTTTTATAGTATAGATGAGTTTATAAATAGAATTAAATGACCTGTCAAAGGGAAAATAGGAGGAATGAGGAATCTAAATTATTTCCTCATTGTGTAAACTTTTTGTGTAGTGTTAGTATTTTGTTTTATCCCATATACACCTGACAAATATTTTGTTTTGTCTCATATACACCTGTTTTTTTGTGAAATTGACAAGTATAAGTTATATTATACAATCATATTTGTAAATATGTTCATGTGTGTAAATGTGATGATTCAGTTTTTATTCATTTTGTTACATGACTCTACATTTATTTGTGACATTTGTGATATTTATTTGTGTGTGATATTTAAGTGACGTGCCAAATATACACTATTGTATCAAATATTGGTAAATAAATATTCTATTCTATTCTATTCTATCTGTTTTGTGGTTTTGGCCTTTAGAGATTTGGCTAGGTTAAGTGAAGGCACAGCATTCTTTCCAATTTCCATTTGTTTCTTGGTAGTTGTAAAAGTTTTTCTTTATCACAAAAATCATCATCCGTAAAATGATCAGAACATACTCTTGCATTCTTGATTTTAAAATTATGTTTTTGGTAGCATTTCTGTACCCATAAATTGCAGACTTCCTTAGCAGTTGGAAAGGTAAAGTATCGGTAGCTAGTTGAATTGTTTTTAGTTTTTTTGTTATTGTTATTTGTACAACCGGTAACTGCACAGTAAACCATTGTTCATTGTTTTGTTTTCAAATATTTGACGTGTATTTGATACACAGAAACACGCAAGGAACCTAAACACAGCGACAGCATTCACATCTCACCACATTTCACAGCGCGATTCGCCATTCTCGATCGCTCGTTTTGTCACGCGCTTACGTCAGAGGAGGAAGAGAGATAGAAGATACGATACGCGTGGGTTTATCTTTATGGTTATAGTATCATGCTCGGTAGGAGTCAAGAGCTTCCAATGCCGCTTGACTGTCCGAAAATATTTTTATTGACTTGTGAGTGAGGTAGGATTTATCCAATCTCTCCGCACACAATTCAATAGCGTGAATTTCCGCTTGAAATACAGTCGCATAAGTTGCTAGGCAGGTATATAACTCTGTCCTGGGTCTGCGACTGAAAACACCTGCACCAGAACCGGAAGGTGTTTTTGATCCATCTGTGAACCAACAACTATCTGCTCTTAATATTTCCTTCTCTCGCAGGATCCAGTCCTCTCTACCCGGGAATAGTACTTTATAAGGGCAGTTCGTAGTTGACAGTTGGAGGCATAAATTCAGAGGTCATTTCCAGAATGCTGTGACTTTCAATGTCAACCAACAGTCTGTTGCACTCTGCATTGAATTGATTTGTGCAATTGGCACAAATTGTACGATTGTGCAATTGATTTATGCACAAGTCTGTATGCAGTCCATCTAGCCTCAGTAAATAGGCTGCAAGAGTTCTGGCCCATTCCTTATGGAGATTAACATGGGAAAACGGCTAAGGTTCATTCTGCAATTTTTGGTTCCTTTCAAGGTCACGCGTACGGCAGAGAATCGAGCAGCGTTATCGCGGTTTGGAAGATAACGATTCGAGCGCGTTTGGAATGAGAACAAATACAGGGTATTAAAGAAAAAAACATGGTTGCCAGCGTTAAAGAAAAAAACATGGCGGCAATGTAACGGACATTGAGCGGAATATACAGGGTACGACAAAATACATGATTTAAGAAACATGGCAGTTTAACGGGGCTCTATCGTTTCAACGTATGATTCTTCAATGTATACAGGGTGTCTCATTCGAAAAAGAAACATGCCAGGGGGGCGATCCCAATGAGAAACGTTGGAAAATGGGACAAAGGGGGTATTCTGCAATGACATTTCAAAATACGTCACAAGCGTTTTTTCGTGTTAGTTGGGAAATGGGGGGGGGAGTGAGGGTAAAGAAAACACGCGGGAGGGCAATATTTGTCATCGTAATCGAAAAAAACATGGCTGCCATACAGGATGTCTCATCGTTCAAGAAAAATAAACATGTACAGGGTGTCTCAAATACCTCAGCGTGGAAAATAACGGTATAATAGTAATGATGAATGAAAAAATTGAATCAAAGAAAAACCATGGTTACGGGCGTTAAAGAAAAAAAGACGTGGATGCCATCGAAATATGCAGGGTGTCTCAAATTAAGCCATTCAAGAAAGTTTGACGGGGCTTTATTGTTTTAACGTGTGATTCTTCAATATTTACGGGGTTCTATGGTTTTG
Organism: Leptinotarsa decemlineata; assembly: GCF_025532065.1. Classification (NCBI taxonomy): domain Eukaryota; kingdom Metazoa; phylum Arthropoda; class Insecta; order Coleoptera; family Chrysomelidae; genus Leptinotarsa; species Leptinotarsa decemlineata. The sequence continues at coordinate 1,319,951 of NW_027412603.1, read as the reverse complement.
CCGTGAGATTCTTCAATATGTACAGGATGTCTCATTTAAGAAAAAAACATGATAGTTCAACGGGGCTCTATTGTTTTAGCATACGATTCTTCAATGTATACAGTGTGTCTCAAAATACGTCATTTAAGGAACAGAACAGTTAAACGGGGCTCTATCGTTTTTATGTGTGATTCTTTAATGTGTACAGGGTGTCATATTCAAGAAAAAACAGGACAGTTCAACGGTGCTCTATTGTTTCAGCATGCGATTCTTCAATGTATACAGGGTGTCTCATTCAAGAAACAGCATGACAGTTTAATGGGGCTCTATCGTTTTGACGTGTGATTCTTCAATGTGTATAGGGTGTCTCATTCAAGAAAAAGCATGACAGTCCAACGGGGCTCTATCGTTTTAGCATGCGATTCTTCAATGTATACAGGGTGTCTCATTCAAGAAACAGCATGACAGTTTAACGGGGCTCTATCGTTTTGACGTGTGATTCTTTAATGTGTATAGGGTGTCTCATTCAAGAAAAAGCATGACAGTTCAACGGGGCTCTATCGTTTTAGCATGCGATTCTTCAATGTGTACAGGGTGTCTCAAACACGTCATTTGAGGAACAGAACAGTTTAACGAGGCTCTATCGTTTTGACGTGTGATGTGTACTGGGTGTCTCAAAATACGCCATTTAATAAAAAATTTCGTTACTGGCTCAAAATCCAATGCTTTTTCTTATGGAGCTTGAGTCATTAGTCATTATCAGATCTCGTAGCGGAACCTTGTGGAATACCCAACTCGAGGTGAGACTCATACGATGCAATATATATGTTTATATATGAGTAAGAAGTGTATATGAAGTCAGCGTGGAGTAGAGAAAAAACAAAGATTACAGTCAAAAGGGCACTAAACCACATTTTCGTTAATAATAGTCGGGTCATCACGCATAGCACGCCAAATTAAAGGAGAGGAAATGCAGGATTCATCAACAAAGAAAAAACAAAGATTGCTGTCAGAAGGGCACTATGCGACATATTCGTTGATAATAGTAGCATTGTCATGTACAGAGCGTCAAATGGAAGAAGAAGAAATGCAGAATACATCGACAGAGGAAAAACAAAGATTACGGTCAGAAGGGCACTGAGCGACATATTTGTTAATAATAGTAGCATTGTCATGTACAGCGCATCAAATGGAAGAAGAAGAAATGCAGAATACATCGACAGAGGAAAAACGAAGATTACGGTTAGAAGGACATCAAGCCACATTTTCGTTAACCAAGTTTGCATCATCATGAGTAGTGAACCAGATAAAAGTAAACATAATAGAAAAATTCATATAGGGTGTCGTTTGAGAAGGAAATGTAGTTTCGAGGTAACGAGGTAACGAGAATCTAGGAGGATATAGTGCGATGAAATGTTCAGTTCTTTCCAGAAAAATGTGGAGAGGAGGTAGATCTAGAAGGATCTCCATGGCCGCTGTCGGTGTGGTACTGATGGCACCACTGATAGCCAGACAAGCCTGTCTCTGTAAGCCAGAGAGCTTCGCTTGGACCGTTTTCTGTAAAGCCTTCACCAGTCCATTGCACCATAAGTGATCATTGGTCTGACAATCATCACATAAACCCAACGAATTTTTTTGGGACCTAAATCGTAAGTTTTACCACAAATCCATCGGCATGTCCATAGAGATAGTCTGGCTTTGTGTAAAACTTTTTCCAAGTCACTCCAGGTGAGTCTTTTATCAAGGACAATGCCAAGATATTTCACCTCCGTTCCAGATGGAATGACCACACCATTGAGGGAACGTGGCGTTAGATCGTCCAATTTCCTCATTTCGGTAAAGGGGATTACAAGAGTTTTGCTGGGGTTGACAGACATCTGCTGATGCCTCAGGCATCAACTGTGAACAACATCCAACGCGCTTTGTTACAAGCTACTCTTCACGACGTGGACCTTGCCAAGTTGACAAGGTCATCTGCATAAGCTTGCAGATCAAATTTTCTTCTGTCGAGGGCATCAAGCAGACTATCCACCAGAAGCGACAACAGAAGGGGAGATAGTACCCACCTTGAGGGCGACCCCTGGTGACCCTGAACCTGGGAGATAGGAGGCTCCTCATTAATAGGTATGAGAAGATCCATTCTGTTCCCACGAATAGTTAGGGAAATGTCTGTCAACCTCCACAGAACTCCGCATGTGAATACAGGGTACTGTCACCATATATTTCCATTCTTGCCTATCAGTATGGGCGTTACGCAGTCAAGAATAGATTGCGAGTTTTTTTCAAAAGGTTCATTTCTCATTTGAGCAGTCCTCAGTTTCACCAATCTTCTTTGACCTCACCAAAATGGGTCTCCCTACCAGAAGTATATACTCCTACTGACATCGCTCGCAGGATCATTTTGGATATTGAATGTTACGATTCCTAGTCAATTTAACTGTATCGTTTATGAATATTCTGAAGACATCCGGAACTAACAATATTCTTCGAGAAACATCTAATACAGTATCTTAATTGCACGAAACATTTACATTGAATTTATTGATTTAGATTCAATTGGTTGAATGATATGTGAACCAAGAAATATATCGAACATTAACAGTAGTAGTAGTTGAAAATATTGAAAATATCAATGAGTAAATTGCATGTCTTCCTTATCTTGCTCAAATTCTAATAAAATACTTCTCTTCAGCATAGCAACGATACATGTTCACTCATTTCTTGAAACTGAATTGCTCCTTGAAATTTGGTAGATATTGCGTCACATCAAAACGATTCTCTACGTGTGACGTCACAAATTCGCTTCTTCGTTATTCGCCGTAACTGTTCATCTTCGGTATTGTCGCATTTTATATAATCCCGTGAAATTTGATATATTTTGAAGGGAGTGTGGGAGACAATTCAACTAAAATATTTCACGACATAATTTTCCGAAATATTGTTACACCGCATTTCTATTGAACATGGTATTTTTTTTGTGTTATGAAGCAACTGAAAACTGCAGAATGGAGAGACGCTTCTGTCTTCTGCATTTGCCTTCTCCTTGCAAATCATCAGTTGAACTTACTTAGTGGATTTCCAATCACCGCATGATTAGCGCCGCACCTTGAGCAGGAAAAGTAGGAAATTACCAGATCAGTATTGCTATATTTTTAGCAAGTTACAAAAAAAAATACAAAATTTCCACATATTTTACCTACATTGGTAATTCTCTGCAATTAATTCAATAAATGCATAGCACTTCACCTTGGAGAGAAAAAGTATGGAACTAATAATTCGGTATTGCTATATTTCCCACAAGTTCCAGAAAAGATTCAGTTCTACTGGTTATTGAATTATCACATATTTTACCCACATTGATAATTATCTGCAATCATGTCATGTTGCTTCGAACTAAGTATTTTGATTATTTCATTCACATGACACTTCCATAAAAGTTTGCGTAATCACTTGAACCACCTTCCCATCAGAAACCTCCGACCTACGGCACGCCTGATGATGAAATGATACAGAGATCCAGAAAGTTTCAGCATTTCATTCACAGAGGTAGAGACTTCCTACAAATCAAGTGACGCAGCTTGACAATGTCAAATGGACATTTCTAATTTCTATTTTCAAGTAGTTCATATTTTGGAAATGATATAAGGGGATTTTTTGTCGTTGTGCTCCTTGAATTCAAGAACTCAGTAAAGGATTATTTTGTTAGTGAATATATTCAAAGCAACAGCTTCAAATTCAACTTCATTCAATATCTAATAAGTAATACATTCAAAACTGAAATGACTTTCAATATCATTTCAGTTCAATGTCAAAATCAAAATTCACTTCCTTTTCTACTTTTTGGTCATTTTCATTTTTTACCTTGATTATTTCATTCGTTTTACTGTATATTCATTTCACGTTTTATTGTTTTATATAATTTACATTTTAGGTATTCATTCATTTCATTTGTTCTTACGTATATTTCGAATCTTAGTAAAATCATATTAGACAATGGAAGACCAAAATAAATAAATTCACGACGACACATTGTCAGCTACTTTTGAACAAAAATCTGAAAGGTGATTGAGTCTTGCTCTTCTGCAATGGAAAATAACTCAGAGAAACTTTCACACCATATGGCTACTTTGGTTTTGACGCCTGTCCAGGTACATAGCTATTAAAACTTGGAACACGCCGACTCCATCCACGCATACATTCCTTCTGACGTCAGGAATGTTTTTTGGTGCGTTTCCATCTGTTTTGTCTCTCTCGATCCTATCGCTTTTTGAAATGGATAATTCGTATACGCCATAATATTAACATAGATTTTGCTAATAATAAGTGAAAAATAAAATCTTTTATTTCTAATGAGAAAAAACTTAATCAACACCATTATATTTATATTGCTTCTATTCTCAGGTTGGCATAGTTGGTCGAACTGGGGCAGGCAAGTCATCAATTATTGCAGCCCTCTTTCGGTTGGCTCCCACAGAGGGATCCATTTTCATTGATGGGGTGGATACAAAGAATGTAGGACTTTCAGATTTGCGAAAGAAAATTTCCATCATTCCACAAGAACCAATTTTATTCTCTGCTTCATTGAGGTACAACTTAGATCCTTTCAATGAAATTGAAGATGACAAACTTTGGGAAGTTTTGGCACAGGTACTATCAAAGACATTTTTTTTCTGGAAATGATCAAGATTTATTTAGGTGGAACTCAAAGAAGTAGTGGACTCCTTGGATTTTATGGTGACTGAAGGAGGAAACAATTTCAGTTCAGGTCAAAAACAACTCATATGTTTAGCTAGAGCCATATTGAGGAAAAACAAAATTCTGGTTTTAGATGAAGCAACTGCCAATGTTGATCAAAGGTAGGAAAAATATTTTTCAAATATGTCAAGCCAAATTTGATCTTCAATTTAGTTCATGAAGAATTTATTATTTTTCGTACGGTCATTTTGACCGTACGTATAAAACTCAAGTTGTATACTTGATAATGAGGTCAAATCCGAAACCGGTCGTATAAATTGAATTTACCAATGGTATTTAGACAAAAGTATTTTTATCCATTCATTCATTCATTCATGCACGCAACTTATGAAATATAACCTCAAAAGTAACATGTCACTGCAACACAACTCGTGCCTACCAAACAACCGTACGTTTTTCAGTAGATAAAGGTGTTATGTCCTAGGTTGGTGACATGACAGTTTTATCCACTAAAACGGTGAGTATGCTATGCGGCATACCACTTTTAGAACCTGGGGTCTCAAGAAATAAATAAAATCGGTTTTTCCAAAAAATGTGACAAAAAACCTTTATCGACTCAGGTCTTTCTTCATAAATTATCAAAAAATGGAATATCAGTATTTTTCAGCAGAAAAAGTTTTGAAGGAAGACAAAAATTCCGGTTATTGATGTTTCGGTATAAACCTTCGGAATGAGAAAATTTTTGATGAGCATTGAAATGATTGGATGACGATTTTTTCGCTGGCGGACTGTCCAACTAGTGTCCATTTTTCAATTCTCAATATCCATATCTGATATGTTAAAATTATGATTTTTGTTGGAGCACTCGAATGGGGTACGTGCGCAAGCCAAATAACTCGTTTTTAGCCATTTTCAGCGCTCAGTTGGAAGTATAATAATTAGTAATCCTGCGAATTTAGGAAGTCAGACTTTCGGTCAGTGAATTTTGTTTCTTAATAAACAGGGTGTCCCTGGACTTCCTCTTTTCCTCTCGGGAATGTATAGATAGAGTCAAAATATCACCAGTACTTCATATAACTTTTTTTCTTAAAGTCTTCGTAACCAAGTTACGGGCCCTCGAAGTTACAAAATGAAAAATGTTTTTTTTGATAACTTTTCAAGTGAATATTCAAAATCATCCAAATTTTGGTAATTGACTAAACAAATGAATTCCATCGATGAGCTTTCATGCAGGAGTCAGTTGTTTTGCTACAAAGTCAGGAACGGACTACCCCCGATGGTCCACACCCCAAAACTTTGAAATGACAGATATTTTTCAATATTTTTCGACAAAATAAGGTTACTTGGACAATTTTATGAATAAAAGTACTCGTGTGGAAAGTCGATCGGAGCAACGAGTCTTGATAAAAATGTAGTTCTACTCGACGACATCAAACCCGCTCGTCCACCATTATTTGAAGTGAATAATTATCAAAGCAGAAATAATAATGATAACGTTAATTCAACAACATTTATAACAGGAATAATACAAAGTATGCTAAAATGAAGTCGTAAACAAAAAGTACAGTACCTATATGGAAGTTTAAGTCACAATTGTGATAGCATATATTTTTTCAAAAGAAATATCAAGTTCTGTAGATTCGTGGTGTTTTTAAACTAACAAGCTACCCTACTATGAAATATCGAATTCATTCCATATTTTGTATGTACATAATACGTGTGGAATAATCACGTTTCGTGTTGATCAGTTATCTGAATCTCATGAAACTCAACATTCGAATGTTTCAAATTCTTCTTCACAGCTAAACTGTTGAGGAGTTTCACTGATAATTATAACTTTATGGGAGAAATTCTTCAACACGAATCTAAATTTAGCTGAAAAAACGCACATCGGAAAAAATATTTACTATACTAATAAAAAGCAAACGAATGAACTACAAAAACGGCTGCACATGATCAGGTGAAAAATATCCAGGGAATAATATTTTTTTCACAGATGTTGACAAAAAAACCTTTTAGAAAGTTTTGATAAAAAATGAGAAACTGGAATGCGATTTTGTTTTGTTGAGTGGTGCGTTGTCATATGACTATCATTGTATTGTCAATATTCTATAGGATATTTTGAATTTTTTTGATATGGCCGAACAGTTTACATTCAATGAATATGCAGATATGCATGTATTTTATTGACGAGCATTTTGTAATGCTGCAGAAGCTCGTCGTTTGTATTCCGAGCATTTTCCCAATCGAACGGTACCGTCAAAAGAAACATTCGAGCGTGTCGATCGCAGCTTGAGGGAGACAGGTATGTAATAATTGATAATCAATTTGAGCACGTTGTTTTATTTCGATATTATTGTAGGTACAGTTTTGCCAAAACGAGGTGGTGAGGGCGCTCCTAGGACTGTACGTACCGTTGTATTGGAGGAAAATATTTTGGAAGCCGTCGCTGATGATCCTTCAATGAGCATCAGAAATCTATCAGAACAGTTCCATACATCCAAGTCCACTATTCATAGAATAATTAGGGAACAACTGCTCCACCCATTTCACATCCAGAAGGTACATGCCATGACACCTCAAGATTTTCCAGCACGACTGGAATATGCCAATTGGTTCATGGATAGGCAAAGAGAGGATATGACTTTTATTAATCGAGTTTTATTCACTGATGAAGCAGGTTTCAGTAGAGATGGAGTTATCAACTCTCATAATCTCCATATATGGGTCGAAGAAAATCCCCATGGGATATTGCAAACCAAACACCAACGGAAATTCAACGTGAATGTTTGGGCTGGTATCATAGGAAACCATCTTATAGGACCATTCGTTCTACAGGACCGATTGAATGGAGAACGTTATTTGGAGTTCATTCAGAACGATTTGAATGGACTTTTGGAACATGTTCCATTGCAAACCCGAAGAGATATGTGGTTTATGCATGATGGCGCTCCTCCTCATTTTAGTTTGATTGTGCGTGACTATCTGAACCATATTTTCCACAATAGATGGATTGGTAGAGGTGGGCCATATTCATGGCCATCGCGGTCTCCGGATTTAAATCCATTGGATTTCTTTCTGTGGGGGCATCTAAAAAGCCTTGTTTACGCTACACCTATTCACACAAGAGATGCATTGTTGAATAGAAAAACATTACATTGTGAAGCCATACGAAACGACCCTGGAATGCTATTTCAAGTACAGAGAGGGTGTCTTCGCAGACTAAGAAAATGTATAGAGAGAGAAGGTGGTCATATCGAGCAGTTTCTGTAGCGGATTTTTCATTTCTGTTTGCTCTTGAGGCTCTTGAGTTTCGTTAGTTAAACGTGTTTGCATTATAAAAATTCTTTATGAACACTTTACCTATCATTTCCATTTTCCTTAAAAACTAATATTTTCGAATAATGGTAGACATCTCAGGATAAATGTTGTTGAATTAACGTTATCATTATTATTTCTGCTTTGATAATTATTCATTTCAAATAATGGTGGACGAGCAGGTTTGATGTCGTCGAGTGAAACTACATTTTTATCAAGACTCGTTGCTCCGATCGACTTTCCACACGAGTACTTTTATTAATTTGTTGAAAAATATTGAAAAATATCTGTAATTTCAAAGTTTTGGGGTGTGGACCATCGGGGGTAGTCCGTTCCTGACTTTGTAGCAAAACAACTGACTCCTGCATGAAAACTCATCGAAGGAATTCATTTGTTTAGTCAATTACCAAAATTTGGATGGTTTTGAATATTCACTTGAAAAGTTATCAAAGAAAAACATTTTTCATTTTGTTACTTCGAGGGCCCGTAACTTGGTTACGAAGACTTTTAGGAAAAAAAGTTATATGAAGTACTGGTGATATTTTGACCCCATCTATACATTCCCGAGAGGAAAAGAGGAAGTCCAGGGACACCCTGTATATATTTTTTGAATTAGAATAAGAAATTTGAAAAAGAATTTGTTTATGTTCAGCTAAATTGTTCATAATTTCTGAACTATTTTTTTGGGCAATTTGGTTCAAATCGTGAACTATCAAGGGAGAAAATACAAATCGAATGATGTTATCACGATCTTCTGTGAAGGCGAACTAAAATTTGACCACATGCCACTTTTGAATTAGATTATATATTCCAAAGTCAGAAAGTGTATTGATCATTTACCCAAACATATGTTTCTTCAATTTCGTGAAAATAAATTTGGAAGCACAAATTTTCGAAAAATTGTCAAGAATAACACATGAAATGGTAATATCCTGAGGTAGGTAATTTCGAACAGAAAACGAAAACAGACTATTATACGGAATATTACATTTGAGAAGAACGCATAAACTAAAATCAAAGTAACTTTGAAACTTCTCATGAAAAATGAATGAAAGCCGTATTCGTCAATTTGATAAATTCCGATCTTTGCACAAACAGTTCAATGATAGATATCGCATACAGTGCCTGCATAACTCACTATCTGAATTTCGACTTTCCAGTTTCAAATACTGGGGGAATATACGTATGTGTCCATTAATACCTGCCACTGTTTATCCCATATTAGAAAAAAAATGTTTTCAATAATTTCACATAATGATGTTTGTTTCAGGACTGATTCGTTGATTCAAAAAACAATCAGAGAAAAGTTCTCTGATTGTACCGTCCTCACCATAGCCCACAGATTGAATACAATCATGGATGCCGATGAGGTTCTCGTCATTAGTTTTGGAAAGATACTAGAATTTGACCATCCACATGAGTTAATTCAAAGAGCAGATGGTCATTTCCGTGAGATGGTAGCAGAAACTGGTCCAGTTATTGCGTCACAATTGAGAGATATTGCTTTCGAAGCTTACAGGAACCAAGAAACTGTGGAGCAAAACACAAAAGTCTGATGAGAATAAGCAGTATTTTATTGATTGATAGAAAATTGTATATACTTCTCCTAATAGAAATTATCATAAGTATATGATTTCATACTCTCAGAAACTTATATATTTTTTCTGGACCAATACTTCCATCTCAAAATCATTGTCTTCATAAAATGTTTTCGAACATGTTTTCACAGTTGAAAAATAAAATTTCGATACGGAAAATAGATATATCGTATCATTCAAAAAAATGTAGGAAGAACTAAAACCTCTGACACTGTTTCCAAACACCAGAACTGCAATACTTTTTTGACCCGCGTTTCACTAACCAAGTTGGCGTTTTCAGAGAAAAAGTCTCCTTTTTGTTTTTTATCCATACAGTTTTGAATAGAATCTGAAATTTCAGCCCAATCACTTCCAAAGTAATTGCAAAACAACATAGTGATATGCAATTGCATTTATATAAATGATATTGATGGTATCTTATATAGTAGATATATCGCTTGAATTTCAGATATTTCTAACGTTGCCATTTCATCATTGAGGAACAATTTTTCTTTTCATATTCATGAAAATCAGTATATTTATTCACCTTTTTATGCTTACTACCTGACAACCATGTTTCGAAAATGTCATCTGAGATGACAAAAGGCCCCATAGTTAGTGGTACGATTTTTTGTCGTTTTTTCATGTGTTGCTCCAAGTGAACGCCTAACGTTCTCAACTGACCACCGCACTGTATTTTTTACTCACCATCAACAGCACCAAGGCAGCAGAAAGACCCAACAACATCATATCAGGATGTGTTGTTTGTTTTTTCGAATCAATTTTGTTATGTTCAATTTGGAACTTCGGGGGATGTGAAGTAGTTGTAAATGTTACCATTCTCTTTTCAAATTAGCATTTCAATTCATCATTTCGAGTTGTCGGTAATCTAGATCATAATTATGCTTTCAACATGATCTACAGGAACGTTATTTTGCAAAAACTTCAAGAAACTATTCCTCACATTTTTTCATCAACACGGAAAAAAAAGATTTGTTACTTCAAAGAAATTTATTTAGTCTAATTTATTTCATCACTTTGATTAAATACCATTCATTCCAAACGACGTGTGTATTGTATCGATTAGATGATAATTTTGCGAAGACAAAATGAAATTCTCATTTCAATTTCTCTAATATTTCAATTCAAGAGCTCTTTTACTTAGTCAAATGAATTGTGGATCATTTCAAGAATAACATTTATTGAGTTCTCAAAATAATTCGGTTAGGTCAAACAATATAATTTCATCAAATCAAAAGTACGTCTGTTGAATGAAAACTTTCCAATTCAGTTTAACACTATGGGGTGCTGTTTTGACACTAATATATAATTGAATCAACTGAATATTTATTTTCACTTCAACAATACATATCAATACCTTTAACTAATTTTGGAAATAATTTCAAGATTATGGATAATTTCATTTCAATATTTTCATTATTTGTTGGTTTGAAAAATTTAATTGTTTCCTTTAAAGAGATAATATAGTTGAAATACTTCTAAGGAATAGAGTGCCGGTCGGCACCATTTGTATTTTCGCAAGAACCGTAAACTAATCACGAGTGGAATAAGAATTAACAATGTGTTATGTGTTTTTCAAGGAAATGACGAAGAGGTTTACAGTTTCTTTTTGATTATACGTGGATTGAAGTTTTTCAGTGTTTTCACAGGTATGTTGATAATATACTTTCTTTCATTCCATATTTTGAAATAATTATGAATAGCATGTATTGGATAAACGGACATCGTTTTTTTCAAGCACCTGCCCATACATTTTTCTCGACAGCTATCTATAAAAGTGGCTTGAAGTTCTTATTGTTTAATGTAATGACTGAAAGAAAGCTTCCATATTTTCAATTCTGTTTTTAAGAAATTAGAAGTTGTCGAGTGAAATGATTATCATTGAGAGGTAGGTAGGTATGCATACACTGGGTAACTAGTTGACCTTTGATCTTTGGATACGAAGGAATTGGACATTTTCAGAGTAAATACAATTGAGGTGTTTGCCACAGAAATATGTGTAGGTATACAATGTCGGCGAAGAGCTGTACCTTTATTTCGAATTGTAAATTTCTTACATCATAAATAATTGAATGGTGCCGTAAACAATGATTTCATTTTCATCATGATAGTATATACTGAATCCTCGACGGAACTTTTTTTTAAGATTTTTCTTTCAAAGAACATTGTGAAATAATCACAGTTTTCTCTTGTATTACTTTATTAAAATCAGTAATACCGAAAAAGGAAAGTTATTTGTAACATATTTACAGAAATGATGACATCCAACAAAACTGCACAAACTCAAAACATGCAATATAATCTCTTTTATTTTTAGACATGGAGGAATTTCTTAATAACCTGGAATTGAACGACCTAATTGGCATTTTTAAAGGTAAAAAAATACATATATTATTTATCTCCTAATAATATACTTAAAACACATACTTTTCAGACAGAAAATGATGTAACCTTAGACATAGCTGAAAGGCTCACTGATGAAGAAATGAAAGAAATGACTCCCCCAATTGGCAAAAGGAAAATATTCAATCAAGGAAGCAAATGATGGAATAAATTAAGAATGATATATAACAGAGGTATGTCTTTCATTCATATCTTTAATAATAAATATGTATACCATTACAATTAAAAACATATTCAGTTTTCTCAAATAACTATATATTTTTGCGATTTGCTGTAGATAGTTATTATTATTCAGGTCTATACCTAAGTAATTAAATGCTAGAATTCTTAAATTCAATAGATTTGAAGGCCTGAAAGTTATGATTGGAGACCTAGGTAAATTTTGTCATCACAGTCATATTTCTAATCAAATTTTTCTGTGATGAAGTACGTCATTGTTTTTTTCTATTATCAAAAAATAAGGGTATCTCCTTTTGTTAAATTGGATGTGTACAAAAAAAAATAATGATATTTTTATATTTCTATGGGATAATATCTAAGCTAGTTAGTAGAAATTGATCCAATAGTATCATTGCGAAAATGTAGACTATCACTAATCTCTGTTCTCTTTCATTTTAGATCGTTACTTCAGTGAAAGGTTTCGAAATCAACTCTAATTGTTTTTTAGTAGATATCTCCAATAACAATAATAAATAATAAAATATGTTAATGTTTTATAAAAGGATTAACCATTTGTGAAAAATTTAAATATTTGTAGAAGTCTATTATAATTTATTAATTGTTTGAATAAATTTGGTACTAAAATTTCTCGATTTTCATTTATATTTTGCTCATTCTCACGTTGAACAATTTTCCATGGCATTTACATAATCAGTATTGAATATGAAATATTATCCGCAAGACTCCCATCAGCAGCTGATTAAAAAATCGTGATACGTAAGTAGATCAATAATCCAGTTGAGAAAATGATACAAAGAGTATTTACTGTATTGAGAAATCGGGTTGTTGAACAAACTATAATATATTCTCACAATTATTCAATAACTTGATCTATTTTGATTGGAGATTCACTGACTCTGTATTTCTGCCTCTGCCGAAAAGTAATTTTCTCAATATACTAAAACTATACGTAATGCTTTTTATCTACAAACTTAAAAAACATATTGAAGTTTTGGAGAAGAATCCAATAACCAAATTCATCATTATTCATACTTATTTTGAACTTTCGAAATGCTTTACTTTATCAGAAAGATACTCACAATGAGGTATAAACATTGTTAGTTCAACTACTATTCATTATTTGTTCAACAAAATCATTACTTTAGTGGAAATTTTCCCATTATCAAAACAAGCAAAGTTCTCCATCATTCTGCAGATATTTATGTTTCTTCAACATAACTTTTACTCAAATAGAAAATACATTTGATTATTTCAATCAAATCCACTATTTCACCCATCTTTAAATTTTGTTGGTTCAATAGAATATTCGAATTACTCTAAATCATTCTCGCTATCAATTAGACAAAATATTACTTGAATTCAATTCTTCTTTGAATTGAAATAACTAATGGATGCGATTGTTTCAATGAAATATTTGTTTGATACAATGAACATATGCTTGAAAAAATAGTTAGGAGTCAAGAATTCTTTTTACTTGCATCAACAAAATATTTTGTCGTGCATATATGACACTTTTATTTCTTTGAATGAAGTGAATTTTATTTCATTCAACAAATTTCTTTTTTTTCGTGAATCAATGCTATGGAAAAATATCTGATATCATAGAGAGAAACAATTAGATGATACTTTAGGTCCTGATTTTTACTACCTCATCTAAAATGAACTAACCTAATATATTAATACCAATTTCAGTTGTTGGTATTTGAATCAATGTTCAAATCTATTCGAAATAACTTTTTCGTAAATAAAAATCGTCCCAAAAAAATACTGACCGTTTTGGGGAGTGCAACTTTCATAGAGTCATCACGTTGCCTCTCATAGAAAATAATGTCTTTGAAGCTAACATCATCTAGTGTCAATAGTTTTCATTTATATTCAGCACATTTTTTTCAAAAATATGTTCAGCAGACTCCAACCATTGTATAGTTTAAGATGTTTTGATTGTGTGAAGAGGGAGCTTCAGGATTTCGAATTCATATCACAACAAACAGTACAGAAACGCATCATTATGTTTTGGTAAATTTGATTATTCCTATTTTTTCAAAAGATTCATCTGAAATATCAGCTGCGTATCAATTAAAAACTGTATATAGGAAACTCAAAAGTACCAAAAAGCCTGAGAGTTTCTAATGGTGCAGATGTGGAATCATTGTTGTAGAATACATGCCGTTCAGTTCACTTCTGGCAGATTTTCAAGATATCATTTCATTACTATTCCTTTAAAAAAGCTTCAGTTTCTGCAGAAGTTCATTCATCTGTAGCTTGATGCGACTAAACGTAAACAAATCGAATATTTCCAGAATTTCGCGAAACATAACGAAAGATACTCATGTAAAACTACTTCAGAAAACGACAACAGAAAGGAAAGGTGAATTTGTAGTTTTGAAAACATCAGAGAAGTGAAACATTCTTTGGTGAAAACTTTCTCATTGAGTTGGAAATTTTGTGAGTTTCAACACCAATTTCCAATTCGTTATCGTACTATTTTTATTGATCATTGTATTTTTGTACTGTCCAAGCGATAGTTTTACTGAAACTTGAGCTTTTGTGACGAGTCTTGTTTATTAACTTCCACCATCCTGTACACTTACTGAATTATTTATTGATAATTTGTGAATAAACATTATCATCATTATTATTATTATTTTTTCAACCGTAGTTTGCGATGGTCAGGCTCTATCCCCCGAAACCCTGATACATTCGAGAGGGCGCCAGCATTATCAACCAACGACCAATTCCGACACCGTGTGGTAAGTGATCATAGAGTCCGAGAATCATGTGCCCTGAACAAGCGCAATGAGTCGAGAATGACAGCCTTCTGCATCTGTCCGGCTGAGATTTCTGCCTTAGTGCGACAAGCCGGTATGATTTTGAAATTTGAGAGTAGAGAGGTCATCATTCCACCAAGGACTACAATCACAACACGACAAAGTTTTTGTTTCGGGGTTGAAATTAGATGATTTTAATGTATTTCCACGTGTTAAAACCGAAAGTGACCATAAAAATTATATATTAGCTCTTGTTTTCAAGATATAGTATCATTATATTATATATATGTATATTGAGTTTTCAACAAATGCAATATTTCATCACCAACAGTTGGTACACATGTTTGTTTACATAACACCCCTCTCATCAGCTGTTCTTAAGTAGTAAACATAACCTATGTGAGTTTGTCAATTGTACGCATGTGGTTGCTATTGAAATTATCGTGTGAAGTTGATTTTTAAATTAATTTAAGTGCTGATCTGAAATGCCTCGAAAGTGTGTGAATTCTGTCGATAGCTTTTGCTATATATGTGGTGAAATAACATTTAAGGCTCAGAAACGTAAAATGACACCTATCGTTAAGACAGCCTATGAACATTATTTTGGTGTGAAAGTTGGGGACCCAGATAAATCATGGGCTCCTCATATATGTTGTAATTCTTGTTCCGTCATATTGCGAGAGTGGCTGAAAAATAAAAACCGGGCAATGGCTTCTGCAGTACCTATGTTTTGGCGTGAGCCTACCAATCATACAGACGACTGTTATTTCTGCTAAACTCCTCCCATTAAGCAAGGTTTATCTATGAAGAAAAGAGGAACGGTTAAATACCCTAATCTCCCATCTGCTCTTCGGCCTGTACCACACTCAGACAATTTGCCAGTCCCTTCTCCACCCCAGAACTATGAAATTTTAGAGGAAGGTGATGAAGACTGTTTAGAAGGAGCAACCCATCCTTCTACATCCTATGACCCTGATTTTGAGGTAAGCGATAGGTCTAGTGATCCGCACAGAATTAGTCAAGCAGAGTTGAGTGACCTTATAAGAGATCTTCGCTTGTCTAAGGAAAAGGCTGAGCTGTTAGGGTCAAGACTACAACAGTGGAATCTTCTAAAACATGATGTGAAAATATCTCAGTACAGACAGCGTCAAAAAGATTTGCTTCCTTTTTTTGAGAAAAAAAAAACCTCGTAGTTTGTTCTGATGTTAATGGTTTGATGGACTGCTTGAATTTGGATCACACTTCATCTGAATGGAGACTGTTTATAGACTCTTCAAAACTAAGCTTAAAAGCTGTACTTCTGCGTAATGGAAATCAGCTATCCTCTATTCCTATAGGTCATGCAGTTCACATGAAGGAAACGTATATAAATATGAAAACACTTCTCCAATCAATCAAATATGAACAACACAAGTGGCACATCTGTGGTGATCTGAAAGTCATTGCTATACTCCTAGGAATGCAATTAGGGTTCACCAAGTACTGTTGTTTTTTGTGTCTGTGGGACAGTCGGGATAGAAAATCTCACTATAAAAAAATGAACTGGCCTACACGAGACCTAAACCCTAATGAGAAAAATGTAGTTTACGATCCTCTTGTAGATCCTAAGGATGTTCTCCTTCCCCCATTACATATTAAGTTGGGACTAATGAAAAACTTTGTGAAGGCCATGGACCAGAAAGGACAAGCTTTTAAGTACTTGAGAGCAAAGTTTCCCAGGTTGAGTGATGCTGAAGTCAAGGAAGGCATCTTTATTGGGCCTCAAATCCGTGAAATCGTAAATGATCCTGCTTTTGACATGATTTTAACAGGAAATGAAAAAAGAGCCTGGGAAGCCTTCAAGAGGGTTGTACATGGGTTTTTAGGTAACAAAAGAGATGATAACTCCACAGCATTGGTTAAAGAGCTTCTTCAAGCTTACCACCAACTTGGATGCAACATGTCCTTAAAAATTCATTTTCTTCACTCTCATCTTAATTTCTTCCCACAAAACTGTGGAGCTGTGAGTGACGAACATGGAGAAAGATTCCATCAAGACATTGCCTTAATGGAACAGAGATATCAGGGCCGTTGGAATGAAGCAATGCTTGCAGCCTACTGCTGGTCTGTGTGTAGGGATGCTCCAGAAGTGTTTTATAAAAGACAAGCTAAACGACAGCGATCTTACAATGAATCGGATGGACTTAATTGAAATTTGGTGGTACAAACTTCTTTTATTTGTCAAAACACCAAGAATAATGTTTTTTTTATTAATTTTGTACTTAAAATATTCTAAAAGAAACATAACAATATTGTTTTATGTACTTTCACTTTTCACGTATAGTATAACTACTCTTTAAGATTAAGTACTGTGTATCTCAAAAACCAGAGCTAATAAAAATTTTTCATTGTTATTTTCGTTTTTATCACCCCAAAATTAGTAGAAATTGACTAATTTAGTGTAGGAAACATTCAAAAAATATTTTTTTGTTGTGTTGTGAATCAGAACAACCATCTTGACAGAGTGGTCTGGATAGAGTCTGCGAAGTTCGAAGGAAAAATCTTGATATTTTATCCGTTTTTCCACCTATTTTCAGACAATATTTTCTCCAGGAGCTGAAAACTCCACGACAAATATCGTCTAGCTCAGGTGGTCGAGAAGGACTGCATCAGGCTTTATAGCCTGAATGAGATCGAGGGTGGGGAACGAATAGTTCAAATAAATTCTGCAATTCTCGTTCCCCACAACGGATTCAATATCCCCCGGAGCGTAGGGCAACACTGGTATGTCGTCCAATACCATAAGAGTACCGTGGATAGTGATATAGCACTCTGAGGGTCGCGTTATGTCGATGAATATAGGACGAGACTGCATATGCTGGACATGCTGATAGCAAGTGCATTAGGGTCTCGGGCCCCTCGCGGCAGGTCCTGCACCTTGTGTCAGGAACCTGTATACCCATCACGCGACTGCGGTAGACTGAGATGTTGAAAACACCATCCTGGCAAGCCATGATGAACCACTCAGTTTACGACTTCAGCCTACTCGACCTGAGGAAAGCGAAAGTCAGGCGCTTTGATAGGCAAGGTCTCTGCGGCTTTTATATTAATTTGTGCTCAAAGGATTCCAACTCGGTGACAGAGTTGTGGTCACCTTGTTCAGTGTCGAAAACTAAACCGAGTTCATCAGCAGCTCGGGCAGCTGCCCGAGAAATGCTCCAATCCCTGCTCTCTCATGATCACGGACCATGCAGAGTGGAAGTTCGAACTCTTCACGACTTTACAGGCTATATCCAGTACCACTCCGTCATACAGATACTCAAAACTCAAAATTAAACGGCCTCCCTTTTTTCGTCGGTGGAAGTACAACTTCGGAACGGAAGATTTGGGATGCAAACTCCTATAGAGAAACATATTTTTTTGGATCTTTACGTCGAGTTGATACAGCTTCTCCCGAGTCCACTTCACTACTCCAAACGAATAGAGTAAGGTTGGAACGGCAAGCGTATTCCCCGACAGTTTCGATGACCAGATCTTTCGAAGTTTGCGCTGATATTTTCCGCGGAGAGAGTTATTCACTGTCGTTACTTCTTGTAAGTGGCGTAGTTCCACCTCGAGGTAAGTATACGTCTCTCCGGCATCCATCTACGAGCTGCACATCCTCTTTCGTGATGTGCATCGTCCTGTTTTCAGATGAAACATTGCACATTTGTCTATCCCGAATTTCATACCGATAGCCTGCGTTTACTCTTACACCACCCTCAAGGACTGATGGAAATCCTTCTCTCCAGAGATATAAAGTTCAAGATCATCCATAAGAAACAAATGGGTGACCTTGTGCCACCGGTTTCCGGGGGTGCTACAGTTATACCCTCCACTATTTCTGAGCTCAACGGATAATGGCAATAGTGAGATGCAGAAGAGAAGGGGAATGAGGGAATCGCCCTGAAATACACCACTTCTGGAAGTGACTCACCCTGTTTGGACTTTGGCTTAACCAGATGTTATGTTGAAGCGAGTGGTATCAGTTATACCACTCTGGCAAACTTGCTTCAACATAACATCTGGTTATAAAATAACCAAATAAAAAAAATAACTCCTTGTGGAAAATCTGTAGATAGAAGTATTATTTCTGCAATTCTTGTCTCTGAAAACTATCCATCTACATCAAGCAGTTCCAAATCCATCATTGGGAGACTCGACATTGGCGAGTTTATTCTAAAAATAGGACAAATAAATGACTTGACCGAAGATAATATACTCAATTGAAAATCGATCGTTCAGACTAGGGCTTGAACCACCAATCAACACGGCAGTCGATTCGAGTGAGTAAATAAAGCACACACGTCGAACCGCCTGGCTACCGTCCGAATAATTATATTAAAAAATAATACTTGAAAGAAGTTATGAATATTATTAACGTGTATAAGCCCACTCCAACCAAGTAACTCATCAAAAAATTCATTACTTGGATAATTTTCAGGAGACAATCCAGTGAAGACACGATTTTCACTGCACGAAACACACAGGAGGAAAACCAGGTATTTACGGCTTTCCAAATCGAATATGAAAATATATTTATATATGAATAATTTGTCTTAGAGGAAACACTGGACAATTGAATTCATGAATTTCCATCGAACATATACAGTGTCACCGATAAAGTCCGCATCAAATGGGAAGCTTTTTTATTTATCGTTTTATGTGAAATTTGATTTTGGCAGTAGATTTTGCTTAAGAAATGATGTCAAATGGCGTCTACAAAATAGGTCACGTGATTTCCTTAACCTGTCAAAATTGACATTTAGAAAAAGAAACATCGAAAAATGACATTATTCTTCAAAATATCCAAAAATATCAAAAGATGAAAACATTTTCTTTTGTAATTTTATACCCACACACCAAGTTTCAAACCCATAATAAGTATTTTATATTTTCACTATTTTTCCGCATTCCTGCTTTTCTACTTATCAAAATTTAAGCACACCTGTACTAAATCATTTATTTTAAGTAAACCCGTCACCGAATTTCTTTTTTTGTAATATAATAATATTTCAAGAGCCTCTGATGTTGAAAACAAATTTTGAAAAATAAAAGTTGTCAAACTTGATGCAAAGTTCATCTAGTTTCAACGGGGCTTTCCAAACTATACAGTACTTGAGTTTTTTAATGAGCAAATGGCCTCACAATATGAATTAGAACAAAATGGAACATTAGGAAACAATATCTTAGAGTGTTTATTGTTTTTTTAACAAAAAATACAGTGGAATTTAATCTTAATTAAAAGGAACTAAAAATAAACATGTACCTATACCTAATAGCAAAAAAACACGAAAAAAAGACTCACGACATTAAATACACTACATTTCTGTATGTCTTCCGTCGCGTTCTATGCAGATAATTATCCTTCTTGATACATCTTTTATTGAGTTGCTGATACTCACAGGGTTTATGTTTAAAATAGAGTTTCTTATAACAGTTTTTAGGTGATTCACGTCACGAAAAGGTCTTTGTTTATAAACTATTTGTTTTAAGTAACCCCACAAGAAAAAATCTAGTGGGGTTAATATTTTCTCCATATTTCGCCCAATAACTTTGCCCCTAAACATTTCTAAAAGTTTCTCTTTGACTTGTCTTGAACTATGAATAGGAGCCCCGTCACATTGATACCACAGACTATGTCTCATTTCAACCGGCATATTGTCCACTATATCACTGATCTCAGTATTTAGAAATTGCAAATAATCCTGAGAAGTTAAATTGTGTCTAAAAAAGAATGGTCCCATTACCTGATTATTTAAAACACCGCACCACACATTTGTTTTAAATGAATATTGGTCCCGACATTCTATCACAAAATGAGGATTTTCCTGAGCCCACCACCTACAATTCTGGGAACTGACTACGCCGTTCGATGTGAAGGTAGCTTCGTCGGTCCATAGGATTTTGTAAGGGAATTTTCTGTTTAATTCTACTTCTCCTTGGTACCAGAAAGAGAAATCTAGTCGAACATCGAAATCTCTTTCCTTTAAGGTATTTATAAATTTGGGTTTGTATGGTTTGAATTCATTTTTATGTAAAATTGCTCTTACGCTTCCTCTTTCAACGCCAGTTCTATCTACAATATTGGTAATACTTGATTTTCCCTGTTTGATAACATCCAGGCAGACAGCCAACTGAACCTTATCATTATTGCGTGATGGATTATGATGTTTTTTAAAAGTATTTTCAACTGAACCAGTCAGTTTATTTTTTTTTTAAATCCTACTCACAGTGGATTGCTGTACATGTCTACCAGGATGTCTTGCGTAAAAAATATCAGCCACTTGTCGATGCAATGTGTTTTCACCACAAATTAGCACAATTTCAATTTTTTCTTGTAAAGATAACGTATTATTTTAATTTTCATACATTACATTGAACTAACGGGCATTAATTTATTCAGTGACAGTGACGTTTTCTAAAACACATTATGTAGTTTCATATTTTTTCACAGCCTACCCAGTTTTTTTTAAATTAGTGTTGTTAGCGGAGTAGGTAAATGTAAATACTATGAGTTTTTTTCTTTTATTGAATGGGCTTCAAGAATCACGAAATGATGTTTCCTGAAACTTGGTGTGTGGGTATAAAATTACAAAAGAAAATGTTTTTATCCTTTGATATTTTTGGATATTTTGAAGAATAATGTCATTTTTCGATGTTTTTTTTTTTTAAATGTCAATTTTGACAGGTTAAGGAAATCACGTGACCTATTTTGTAGACGCCATTTGTTATCATTTCTTAAGCAAAATCTACTGCCAAAATCAAATTTCACATAAAACGATAAATAAAAAAGTTTCCCATTTGATGCGGACTTTATCGGTGACACTGTATATGAATAGATTGTCTAAGAGGAAACACTGAACAATTGAACAAAAATTCAATTCATGAATTTCCATCGAACATAAAACCACAAAGTGTCCAGGATAGATTAACTGAGACTTCATAAACTGATAGTGCGTTCCAAAATTCACATCACATAGTTCGGTGTAGCATAGAACAGTATCTAGCGAAATTTGTTGTTCTCACTAGTTAATTTATATTTATAATTTAGATTTTACATTGTATTAAAATGCTTCATGTTTCTATTGTCTTTCCAAAATTCATTCACAGGTACACCTGATATTCAGGTTGTTTCTTGGTGAGTAATATTTGTGTTTGAGCCTTAATCCACCTGAGGTGTTGAGAAAAATCTCTTTACATTCAGTTATAGGGATT
Organism: Leptinotarsa decemlineata; assembly: GCF_025532065.1. NCBI lineage: Eukaryota > Metazoa > Arthropoda > Insecta > Coleoptera > Chrysomelidae > Leptinotarsa > Leptinotarsa decemlineata. The sequence continues at coordinate 1,297,774 of NW_027412603.1, read as the reverse complement.
TCAACTCAATAAAATAGTCTATCCGACTTAAAATTTTCATTTCATTGGATAAAACAACTATAACAACAGTAATGATAATAAACCACTCTTTACATTTTATAATATATATATACATATATATTCATATTAATACGTATTCACAAATAGGATTGGAAGCATTAATATCTTTCAATTATTATATGCCAGCGGTTTCGTTGACAGACTGTGGCTATCATCTTCATGACTATACTCAAACTGAACGTTTTATCTTCTTGTTTGTTTTTTTATACAGTTATATCTCCTAGTGAATTTGTTGATGCTCCATTAATTAGGGTTTAAGCAGATATTTGACCTACCCTTTCATCCGGAGGTCTCATTGAATTTGTCTGAAGTTGGGTTACATAAACTGATATTCCTTGTGTTGTTGTTTCTCCAGATTCATTGTTTCTAGGAATGTATATTGTTTTGGGGAGTATATTGAATGATATATCTTGTTGGGTTCTGATTTGTATTTGTTCTTCGATACACAACACAACAAAAAAATATATTTTGAATGTTTCCTACACTAAATTAGTCAATTTCTACTAATTTTGGAGTGATAAGAACGAAAATAACAATGAAAAATTTTTATTAGCTCTGGTTTTTGAGATACACAGTACTTAATCTTAAAGAGTAGTTATACTATACGTGAAAAGTGAAAGTACATAAAACAATATTGTTATGTTTCTTTTAGAATATTTTAAGTACAAAATTAATAAAAAAAACATTATTCTTAGTGTTTTGACAAATAAAAGAAGTTTGTACCACCAAATTTCAATTAAGTCCATACGATTCATTGTAAGATCGCTGTCGTTTAGCTTGTCTTTTATAAAACACTTCTGGAGCATCCCTACACACAGAACAACAGTAGTCTGCAAGCATTGCTTCATTCCAACGGCCCTGATATCTCTGTTCCATTAAGGCAATGTCTTGATGGAATCTTTCTCCATGTTCGTCACTCACAGCTCCACAGTTTTGTGGGAAGAAATTGAGATGAGAGTGAAGAAAATGAATTTTTAAGGACATGTTTAAGGACATGTTGCATCCAAGTTGGTGGTAAGCTTGAAGAAGCTCTTTAACCAATGCTGTGAAGTTATCATCTCTTTTGTTACCTAATACCTAATGTAATATTTTCACATCATGTTTTAGAAGATTCCACATGTTGTAGTTTTTTCTTCATAGATAAACCTTTCTTAATGGGAGGAGTTAAGCAGAAATAACAGTCGTCTGTATGATTGGTAGGCTCACGCCAAACCATAGGTACTGCAAAAGCCATTGCCCGGTTTTTATTTTTCAGCCACTCTCGCAATATGACGGAACAAGAATTACAACATATATGAGGAGCCCATGATTTATCTTGGTCCCCAACTTTCACACCAAAATAATGTTCATAGGCTGTCTTAACGATAGGTGTCATTTTACGTTTCTGAGCCTTAAATGTTATTTCACCACATATATAGCAAAAGCTATCGACATAATTCACACACTTTCGAGGCATTTAAGATCAGCACTTAAATTAATTCAAAAATCAACTTCACACGATAATTCCAATAGCAACCACGTGCGTACAATTGACAAACTCACATAGGTTATGTTTACTACTTAAGAACAGCTGATGAGAGGGGTGTTGTGTAAACAAACATGTGTACCAACTGTTGGTGATGGAATATTTCATTTGTTGAAAACTCAATATACATATATATAATATAATGATACTATATCTTGAAAACAAGAGCTAATATATAATTTTTATGGTCACTTTCGGTTTTAACACGTGGAAATACATTAAAATCATCTAATTTCAACCCCGAAACAAAAACTTTGTTGTGTTGTGATAAGTGAATTATGACTTTCGAATTTAGGGATGTTTAGGTTTTCCCAAATGTTCATCCGGTTTTCTTCATTGACTTGTTTCATGAGTTTTATGTGAAAAAGTTATGTTTGTTTTGTATGGCGTGTGTGGCGAGGTTTGTATGTTTTTTTGTACTCGTCGTATCTTTGGATTCGGTTTTTCTTGGTTTGGTCGATATATAATTTGTTGCAGTCCGAACATTGTATGCTGTACACTCCGTTTAGGTTTTGGTCTTTTTTTTCATAGCTGTTTATGTCTTGTGTTATGTTCAGTTCCGTCTTGTAAGTGATGTTGATGTTCAAGGGTTTGAAGGTTGTGGTTAATTTTTCTGTTTGGTGTCCTATGTATATGAATGTAGTCCATCTTCGTGTTGTTTTGTTTGTTGCAGTAGTTTGATCGTTGTTCTGTATTTTTTGTTTGATTACATTTTCCAATTTCATCTATTTTTTTTTGGGTATATCGATTTATTTTGCTATTTCGTATATAATTTCCCTTTCCTTGGTCCGGAAACAAAGATCGCCTAACATTCTGAATTCACACACAATGGACGGCTGACAGAAATGACACGCAGACCTTTACCTTTTTCGTGTGATCTGAGCCTGAGGTCAAAATATCGCCGGAATAAACCTGCCCAAATTTGCACGTGTTTTTCCATGAGGCATGGCTTAATCTCCTACAGCTATATCGAATCGAATATATTGAGTATCTGTGAAATTTCTCAACCATTTTTTTGGTAGGCAGATTCATTGAATATGACAGGTTATTGATAAATAGTATATTTGAAAAATATAGTTTTTTCATTATCGAATAATGATTTGACCATACTCTTTCTATTACTGGGTGAATCAAAATTCGAAAACATTTTTTTACTTGATTTCCCAAATGAATACCTAATCAAAAAAAATCAATATGTGGACTCAAAATTAATCTTGTGACCTGTTTGTAGATGGTGTTGAAAGAGGGCAGAGGAGGTTTGTTTTGTTCTTATCGAGTTTTTGTGCTCCTGGGTTCTGGCAGATATACGTCTGTTGGTCTGAAAGATATATTGTTGTCCACAGTCCTCGCATGTGATGCTATATACTCCTTGGTTTTTTAGGGAAATTCTCTCTTTCGGTCTGGGCAGCCAACTGGATATCGTTTTGTGTGGTTTGTAGGTTGTCCGAATGTTTTTACGTCTTAGTATTCTCCCGATTTTGTCGGTCACACCTTTGATATAAGGTAGTGTCACAGATTGTCTGTCGTGTGGAGAGTCTTCTGTCGATCTAGTGGATGTTTTGTTGGTTCTTCTTTGTCTGTCGATGGCCTTTTGAATGATCTTTGGTCCGTAGCCATTTTGGAGCTGGCAGAATCTTATGTGAGAAACTCAGAGCACTTGGTGGATATCATTAAAAACATCAAACTAAACGACACCGACATCCTTGCCAGCCTAGACATAAAATCCCTCTACCCGAGTATACCCATAAACGAAGCCCCAGCCACCATTAGAACTGATCATAGCTTTCCGCAACATATCACGGATCTAGCAGAACACTGCCTTAAAAACACCTATTTCATATTTGACAACCAGATCTATAAACAGGTAGAGGGAGCTCCGATAGGTTCCTCCCTATCGCCGTGATCGCAAACCTGTTCATGATGCACTTCGAGAAAGAAACACTTAACAACGCCCGCCTCAAACCAACCCTGTGGAAAAGATATGAAGACGACATTATGCGAAACTTATGCGAGCTAAGGAATAACTAGGTCTCACATTTTAACTTGTGATTCCTAACACGGGTTGGACGATATCAAGTGGAAATCGATCGTTCAGACTAGAGCTTGAACCACCGACCAACACGGCAGTCAATTCGAGTAAGTGAACAAAGCACCCACGTCGAACCGCCTGGCTACCGACCGACAATATTGGACAATGAAAGTCCGATCTAATGAAATGCAGTTTCAAGGTTCTAGGCGTGAACTCAGGAAACAAAATTTCAGAGTGAAATAAATTTGAGACAAATTATTAGATCTCTAGATCATCAACTCGTTTGGGAATATGAAAAGAGGATATTATCAAAATGACTATTCTCGAGACTCTTACTAACGTAAAAATTTTAAAAAATATTGAAAATTCTCATAGGAGATACAAAAGAGTTCACTTCGTCAACATCAATGACAGCGTTCATTTCAGAAAACAAGAAAAACATAAAAAGTGAAAAAAATAATCATCTGAAATCTTTGAGATGAATAAGTTTGTCAATAAAATTGTGTTTGAAATTTGTTTTGTATGTTTTTGAGGAATGTTTTTGAATCGCTAGGTATGGACTCGTGCCACTCCTTATGTTCAGAAAGCACTTTTCAAAGGTAAATCAAATATAAAATAAGAATGATTTCTCATTGAAAATGATGACGGATAAATAAATACATTTTTCGACATTATTTTTCGAATAACTTCTGTTCTGTTGGGTATATATATTTTTTGAAAATACTTTTCTGACGGAATCCGAATATGAAATATATATCCATCCGATTATAGACACCTAACTCCACGCTTTTACTGGATGCCCTGTATATTAAACAATATTTTAGAGAAGCCGAATGCATGGAAATTCAGAACTTTTGTATGAAACACTTTTTGAAAGCGTTACTCCTTCGTCTCAAACTTTTGATGGAAGCTCGATATGACCCACACTGTATGTTTTTCTATGGGCATTTTTGAATTGCTGCAAATCAAAATGGTTTTCACAAAATTGAATATGTATTATTCATTTCGCCTTGACCCGAAGAATTTCGAAAAAAATATATAAATTTGATTTTCATTGAATCTCCATTTAGATATTACTCAAATTTGACTAGAGCGGAACAGTTCTTGACTGAAGAAAATCAATATGGTTATTAGTGATATTTTTTCATGGCATAGAAAAAATTTGCAATAATAATGGAGAATGATGTTTCCGTTAGGTATGCCTTGTTTGTACAGGAGAAGGTAGGTTTCCAAATAAACTAAGTAATTTGTTACCAACAGTTTTATCAAAATAAAAATAAAACTAGATTGATAGTAAATAGTTGTGGAAATTCAGGATGTATAATTCACGATACATTTTATTTTTGAGTGAGAATTACAAATGAATGTTTTTATTTGAACCCAGTCAAAATATGACAAAACAAATTTTGTCTGTTCCTGAGTTTATTTCACCCTAGAATTTTTTTTTAAGGGGTTCAATTCGAAGATTCCTGGTCACTAGCTGACGAATGGCATTCTTCTTTAGTTGGATTTGCCTCTTTTTCATCTTTATATATTGCGGTAATTACTTACCATGAAATATTCATCTTAAACAGGCGGAATAACTTGCGAGGAGGTGAACTCGTATTACCTACCACAATGAAAAGGGCACGTGGATGATCGCAAAATAAACCTCCGCATGGAGCCATATAAACATGCAATAAGTTTCAATAAGCAACAGAGGCAACCCTGCTGGAGGTAGAACGTACCGCTGAATATGACTTTTTTTATTGAAGGAGGTGAATAAGGTATAGAAGTGTTAGGAGTTCAACGAGTACTCCTGACATGTTGATATTTTATATGAAAAAAAAACATCATTTCATTACCCCTCTCTATTTGCCTCGTATATTTGTGGTAAAATTAATAATAAACCGTCATTTACACTCAGGTAAATGAATGTCTTCTGGTGGAGGGTTGGAAGCCCTAACTGTATAAGGAGTCTAAAAGTTTACAAATGCATAATATATATATACAGTGCTAGTCAAAAGTCCCCTCCCCCCCTCGTATCTTTTGAACGGGTATACTTCTAATAATGAAATTTGGAGGGTGGAAATAAACGGATGTAGGCTTCTCAACTGGTCATAACAGGTGACGCAATAGTCATAAATGACGTCACAAGGCCACTGTGACCAAAAATTTTAAATGGGACCCTATGGCAAGTGACAGCTCGTTTGAAAGGTATTGAAAATACCTATTCAGTCATACCAATTTTGTTTGGGTTTCGGCTGATTTTGATTGATAAATTGAAGAAATACGAAAATTATAGTTTCGCATTTAATTAATAAAGATTTAAAAACCAGTTCTTATAATAAGTGTTCAAAATGTGCTCCATCTACTTCCTGGCAGTAATGCATCCTATTGCTAAACTCTTGTCGTACTCGTCCCAGTGTGTCAGCGGAAATTGCCCTACATTCTTCAACAATTCGTTGTTTCAGAATGGCAATACTGTCAGGTGCTTAGATTTCAAGTACCCCCATAGAAAAAAATCTAATGGTGTAAGGTCCGGTGACCGAGCTGGCCATTCGATCGAACCTCGTCGTCCAATCCATCTACCACGATATTCTTCATCTAGGTAACGTCTTACTGCACCGTAATAGTGTGCAGGAGCACCATCTTGTTGAAACGTTATTTCCAAGTTGTCGAATTCATCTGGATTATCTTCTAGAATTTCAAGAATTAACGCCTCAATATCAGTTTGTAACATCTCCAGATACAATTCACCGGTTAAGTTAGCATTGAGAAAAAGAGGCCCAACTATGTGGTTTCCCAAAATACCTGCCCAAACATTTACTTTTTCTGGAAATTGAGTATGTTTTTCACGAGAGATGTGAGGATTTGTGTCAACATTTCCATTGAGAAAGAAAGTACTTTCGTCACTGAAACAAATTGTCTGTATGTAGCCTGGTTGTTGGTTCATTTTATCGGACATAGTTTCACAGAATTCTAGTCTTCGGTCGGGGTCATCATCTGAAAGTTGGTGCACCATTTTTAATTTGTATGGATGAAATTTGTTTAGCCAACACCCTATGTACTGTCCTTTGACTGACTTCACAGATAGACGCAACTTGGGCTATGGAAGAAGTAGGGTTTACTACCATTTCTCCAAGTATGTCAATTTTTTTGTCATCACTAATTGTTGGTCGACCAGATCGTTTGGCATCTTGAACACTACCTGATGCTTCAAACTTCCGAAGAAGCTTCCTCAAATAAACCCTCGATATAGGGCGATCGGGGTACCTCTCATTAAACAGTCGTTCCGCTGCATGGAAATTGTTTCTACATTCACCAATTATTAAGATAGCTGCTACTTTGTCGGCTACAGTACGTACCATTTTGCTTATGTAAACACTTAAACGTCTCGTTAAACAATAGCTTAGGTAAATTTTCGAAGTATAAACACTTTTGCCAAGTAGATAATTCAAACACGTCGACCTTTTTGACAATGAAAATAGCCATGATTTTGTTAGCAAAAATAGCAATGATATTGTAAATCATTTTGCAGACTAATTCTTAACTGTTTATATTGATGAAACAGTAACCTAACCTAACCTAACCTTACCTAACCAAATTGAGTAAGACACTTGATATATGTAGTATAGTAGTATATAAAATCTTTATTAATTAAATGCGAAACAATAATTTTCGTATTTCTTCAATTTATCAATGAAAATCAGCCGAAACCCAAACAAAATTGGTATGACTGAATAGGTATTTTCAATACCTTTCAAACGAGCTGTCACTTGCCATAGGGTCCCATTTAAAATTTTTGGTCACAGTGGCCTTGTGACGTCATTTATGACTATTGCGTCACCTGTTATGACCAGTTAAGAAGCCTACATCCGTTTATTTCCACTCTCCAAATTTCATTATTATAAGTATACCCGTTCCAAAGATACGAGGGGAGGAGGGGACTTTTGACTAGCACTGTATATATATATATATATATATATATATATATATATATATATATATATATATATATATATATATATATATATATATATATATATATATATATATATATATATATATATATATACAGGGTGTCCCTGGACTTCCTCTTTTCCTCTCGGGAATGTATAGATGGGGTCAAAATATCACCAGTACTTCATATAACTTTTTTTCCTAAAAGTCTTCGTAACCAAGTTACGGGCCCTCGAAGTTACGAAATGAAAAATGTTTTTCTTTGATAACTTTTCAAGTGAATATTCAAAATCATCCAAATTCTGGTAATTGACTAAACAAATGAATTCCGTCGATGAGCTTTCATGCAGGAGTCAGTTGTTTTACTACAAAGTCAGGAACGGACTACCCCCGATGGTCCACACCCCAAAACTTTGAAGTGACAGATATTTTTCAATATTTTTTAACAAAATAAGGTTACTTGGACAATTTTATGAATAAAAGTACTCGTGTGGAAAGTCGATCGGAGCAACGAGTCTTGATAAAAATGTAGTTCTACTCGACGACATCAAACCCGCTCGTCCACCATTATTTGAAATGAATAATTATCAAAGCAGAAATAATAATGATAACGTTAATTCAACAACATTTATAACAGGAATAATACAAAGTATGCTAAAATGAAGTCGTAAACAAAAAGTACAGTACCTATATGGAAGTTTAAGTCACAATTGTGATAGCAGATATTTTTTCAAAAGAAATATCAAGTTCTGTAGATTCGTGGTGTTTTTAAACTAACAAGCTACTCTACTATGAAATATCGAATTCATTCCATATTTTGTATGTACATAATACGTGTGGAATAATCACGTTTCGTGTTGATCAGTTATCTGAATCTCATGAAACTCAACATTCGAATGTTTCAAATTCTTCTTCACAGCTAAACTGTTGAGGAGTTCCACTGATAATTATAATTTTATGGGAGAAATTCTTTAACACGAATCTAAATTTAGCTGAAAAAACGCACATCGGAAAAAATATTTACTATACTAATAAAAAGCAAACGAATGAACTACAAAAACGACTGCACATGATCAGGTGAAAAATATCCAGATGTCACAGATGTTGACAAAAAAACCTTTTAGAAAGTTTTGATAAAAATGAGAAACTGGAATGCGATTTTGTTTTGTTGAGTGGTGCGTTGTCATATGACTATCATTGTATTGTCAATATTCTATAGGATATTTTGAATTTTTTTGATATGGCCGAACAGTTTACATTCAATGAATATGCAGATATGCATGTATTTTATGGAGGAGTATTTTGTAATGCTGCAAAAGCTCGTCGTCTGTATTCCGAGCATTTTCCTAATCGAACGGTACCGTCAAGAGAAACATTCGAGCGTGTCGATCGCAGCTTGAGGGAGACAGGTATGTAATAATTGATAATTAATTTGAGCACGTTGTTTTATTTCGATATTATTGTAGGTACAGTTTGGCCAAAACGAGGTGGTGAGGGCGCTCCTAGGACTGTACGTACCGTTGTATTGGAGGAAAATATTTTGGAAGCCGTCGCTGATGATCCTTCAATGAGCATCAGAAATCTATCAGAAAAGTTCCATACATCCAAGTCTACTATTCATAGAATAATTAGGGAACAACTGCTCCACCCATTTCACATCCAGAAGGTACATGCCATGACACCTCAAGATTTTCCAGCACGACTGGAATATGCAAATTGGTTCATGGATAGGCAAAGAGAGGATATGACTTTTATTAATCGAGTTTTATTCACTGATGAAGCAGGTTTCAGTAGAGATGGAGTTATCAACTCTCATAATCTCCATATATGGGCCGAAGAAAATCCCCATGGGATATTGCAAACCACACACCAACGGAAATTCAACGTGAATGTTTGGGCTGGTATCATAGGAAACCATATTATAGGACCATTCGTTCTACAGGACCGATTGAATGGAGAACGTTATTTGGAGTTCATTCAGAACGATTTGAATGGACTTTTGGAACATGTTCCATTGCAAACCCGAAGAGATATGTGGTTCATGCATGATGGCGCTCCTCCTCATTTTAGTTTGATTGTGCGTGACCATCTGAACCATATTATACACAATAGATGGATTGGTAGAGGTGGGCTATATTCATGGCCATCGCGGTCTCCGGATTTAAATCCATTGGATTTCTTTCTGTGGGGGCATCTGAAAAGCCTTGTTTACGCTACACCTATTCACACAAGAGATGCATTGTTGAATAGAATAACATTACATTGTGAAGCCATACGAAACGACCCTGGAATGCTATTTCAAGTACAGAGAGGGTGTCTTCGCAGACTAAGAAAATGTATAGAGAGAGAAGGTGGTCATATCGAGCAGTTTCTGTAGCGGATTTTTCATTTCTGTTTGCTCTTGAGGCTCTTGAGGCTCTTGAGTTTCGTTAGTTAAACGTGTTTGCATTATAAAAATTCGTTATGAACATTTTACCTATCATTTCCATTTTCCTTGAAAACTAATATTTTCGAATGATGGTAGACATCTCAGGATAAATGTTGTTGAATTAACGTTATCATTATTATTTCTGCTTTGATAATTATTCATTTCAAATAATGGTGGACGAGCGGGTTTGATGTCGTCGAGTGAAACTACATTTTTATCAAGACTCGTTGCTCCGATCGACTTTCCACACGAGTACTTTTATTCATAAAATTGTCCAAGTAACCTTAATTTGTTGAAAAATATTGAAAAATATCTGTCATTTCAAAGTTTTGGGGTGTGGACCATCGGGGGTAGTCCGTTCCTGACTTTGTAGCAAAACAACTGACTCCTGCATGAAAGCTCATCGAAGGAATTCATTTGTTTAGTCAATTACCAAAATTCGGATGATTTTGAATATTCACTTGAAAAGTTATCAAAGAAAAACATTTTTCATTTTGTAACTTCGAAGGCCCGTTACTTGGTAACGAAGGATTTTAGGAAAAAAAGGTATATGAAGTACTGGTGATATTTTGACCCCATCTATACATTCCCGAGAGGAAAAGAGGAAGTCCAGGGACACCCTGTATATATATATGTACATATATATATATATATATATATATATATATATATATATATATATATATATATATATATATATATATGTATATGTATGTCCCCACCAGAAGACAAACATTTACCTGAGTGTAATTCGGTTACGGCGTTGTTGAGTTATTGCACTTTCCCTCAAATATAAAGTTTCAAAAAAACTTATTTACTCGTACACGAATCCAGTCTATATCTTTTATTAAATTGAACTAGACTACTACTGAATACAAACCATTATTCTCACCTCTACGATACGATATTGATATCAGTTGAATATAATATTGAAATTCTTGAGAATGTGACTAACTTGAGGGTGAATTGCTTTATATTGCACAATTTCATCAAGTAGCTTATGCTTGTTGATGCCATAGTAACAAATGTTGTTGAATTGTATCTACTTGTCAGTTCGATTCAGTGATTCTTTGCAAAACAGTAACTGTGTTCTTTGTGCGAAAACTCCAGTATGCCTTTCGCGTTTAGTCCAAGTGATTGCATTGATATGTTATTAATTTTTGGGGAATGTCAGAAAAACTGCCGTCGAGCACAACGTCTATACCAAGAACGTTTTCTAGAGAGACCCATTCCGTCACGAATGACTTTTTCGAGAGTTGTAGAAAAATTGCGAACTGGGTCATTTCCTTCTACTATAAAGCATCGTCATCATACGAGATCTGTTAGAACTGAAGATTTAGAGATCAATGTGTTGGCTTATATTATTATTCATCCACATGTTTCTATCCGTACTCTTGCAGAAAAAGTCGGTGTGAGTAAATCTAATGTACAGAGAATTCTGAAAGAAAATAAATACCACCCATTCAAAATTCAGTTGGTACAAGGTTTGAAACCCACGGACTTTGAACGACGACTTGAATTCATTGCTTGTATTCAGGTAATATTACATGAAAGTCCTAACATATTCAGTCAAATTTTGTGGAGCGATGAATCGCGATTCCACAATAATGGAGTTGTGAATCGACATAACAGTTACTATTGGTCTCAAGAAAATCCCCACTGGGTCCGCGAAAGTAATTTTCAAACTACTTGGAGTATTAATGTATGGTGTGGATTGTTCAATGGCCGCATCATAGGACCTTACTTTTTCAATGAAAATCTCAATGGATTGCGATATTTACATTTTCTAGAAAATGATTTGATCCAGTTGATGGAAGATATTCCCATAGCAGAACGACAAGGAATTTGGTGGCAACAAGATGGTGCTCCTCCTCACAATTCACAGGTTGTTACTGAATATCTAGATAGAACGTACCCAAATAGATGGATTGGTAATAAGGGTCCAATTCGGTGGCCGGCTCGTTCTCCAGATTTATCACCGCTTGATTTTTTTCTATGGGGTAATTTAAAAGATATTGTTTTCACTACTCCCCCTTTGAATGTGGATGATCTGAAAATGGAAGTTCGACTAGCGTGCAGTGATATTACGCCTGATATTATAAGAGCGACTTGTACGAGAGAAGTAATTCGACGTTTCGAAGCCTGTGTAATATCTAATGGGCATCACTTTGAACAATTTTTATGACTTATTTCTAACTACCTACCATTCTTATGAAATGATTTATCAAGTTATATTATTTACATTGTTATTAATTAAAGATTTGTTTTCGAATACACCTCTTTCAATTTCGCAATTGTTTCATATTCAAAATGATTCCTGACTGAATTCCACAACTCAGAATTGAAACCATTACTTCGAACACCCAAAATTTTGACTAATTTTCATGTGATCTGATGCAGAGAGAATAATTGTATGAGATATTTTTGAAAATAAAAGTCGTTCTCAAGACTTTACATTTTAAGCAATAACTCAACAACGCCGTAACCGAATTTCAAAAACCAAACATGAAATGATTTCAGAATTTAACGTAGCATCTGAATATGTAATGATATATAGGGCGTCCTATTTCAAAAAATGGAATTTTGGTCTGTAGCACCTACACCAAACACCCTGTATATTTAAAAATTATATCAAAATATAGCTCTCATGAACTCCTAAAACTTTTGTATGAAACATTTTTGTGTATCTTCTTCAACAAACCAGATATTGCCTGTCACATAAAATGTGGGACACCCGGTATATATATATATATATATATATATATATATATATATATATATATATATATATATATATATATATATATTGAATGATGCAACTGATTTTCCTTTATTTTCAGTATTTAAATATTAAATTTCACAAAAAGGATTTGAAGCTTTATATAATCTATTAATTATCTGCGAGCGCTTTCGATAGCTGGTCGTGCTATCATCTTCTAGGCACTCCTCAAACTTTGAGGAGTTTGTATTCAAATTTGGATGTTTCTACTCTCAAAAAATGTATACTGACTTGAAAATTCCCTGTAAATTCATCAGCACTAATTGAAAATTATTAAATATATCATTTCATTGAGAAAGAACAAATGTATTACATGAAGAAATCAGCGAGATTTCGGGTATTGATTTTTTAGTGTGGAAACTTGTACATTCATTCAAAATAATCGTATCTTGATGTACTTCTGATAATAGAAAGCTACCATTTTCCAACTTGTATGGTGTTCTAACGTAAATGACTTTTGAAGTACCCATGTTGAAAATTTGTGAAATTAGAAGAATATTGTACAACAAATACCTAAATACTGGTATCGAATGACAGGGCCTGAATAGTAGAATAGCAGAACACTTTGAAAAAGATGCAAATTGAAGATGACCGCAGCTAATAAATGACGGATTATATATCATTCCACATCTACCTCAATATGGATATCAAATGACAGGGCTGCACTAATACTACATGTAGTAGTACACTATGAAAAAAAAAGCAAATCGAAAATAATCTATACAAAATACGTTGTCAACTCAGGATCGAAATACAAACATGGAAACTCAGGATCGAAATACAAACATGGATCTCCTAGTCAAGTCTAGATTTTGTATCGTGTGGAGAACTGTGTGGCGTTAGAATGGCTGGAAATGATACTTCGTTAGCGATACACCACCTAAATTAAGATAAAAGGTTAAAACGTGCCGAGAAATATGTTGCATTAGGGTGGATAAAATGATATGTCAAAAATATGTTGCATTAGGGTGGATAAAATGATATGTCAACGTTTTCCCCTCAATACTCAGGCACATCTTGTTGTAATATTCAATTATATTCACTTTAATTTTAGATTGAACTTCAAATTCTTTCAATATTGTAGAATTACTTACTAGTTAACTATATACAAGCAGATCCTGATGTCTTAAGGTACAACAACTTTAGTAAAAACCACTCTGGGTGGACATGAACATGAACATCACAATGAGCAATCATTTGCACAAAATGTGAGTATTTTTGTTTGAAAATTTTTAAAAATATTTTATATGGTTTTCTTTAAACATATTTTTTTAAATATTCAAACAAAAATTTTCACATTTTGTGCAAATGTTTGCTCATTGTGATGTTCATGTTCATGTCCACTTAGAGTGGTTTTTACTAAAGTTGTTGTAACTTAAGACAGCATAATCTTCTTGCATATACTCGACTATAGTCCGTTCATAATTTGTTGATAGCTCACTGCAAGTTTGACCCTCATTAGAGAACTGAAATACAGAGAGGACAGCTAATATGATATAATAACAAAAACCAAACTAAAACTGGCAGTTTAAGATGTTTTCGACTAACCCACCTTGTATCTGAAGAAATACAATACAGCTATAAAACTTTTAATCCGATTATGTAGGTATTTTGAGTCGAAATGAGTGACCAGTGTCGTAGGGTATATGATTAAAACATAAGTTACTTTAAATAAATAAATATATTAATATTCCTAAACTGTAGGTACTGTAAACTGTATTTTTATTTTAAAAAAATTTCTTTATTTTATTCAAAAATAATAAGTTACTTGCAATTTGTAAAAGATACATTTATTTAATTAATACCTATTTTTAAATGATATAAACTACGATTACTTACAAAACTATTCAAATTCAAAATAAACAGGATCATCTTCGGAATCGCAGTCGCATCAATTATATTGTCAAGATCCCACATTTTTTGTTCTTCTTCTATTGCATGTCTTACTGCATCTCGCCAATTTTGTTCTGTAATATGTTGTAAAGACTCATATAACAATTCACGTACAGCTTGTATTTTATATGACGTATTTTTTCTAGCCACATAGCTTTTCATTTGTGCCCAAGGTGCATTATCTAATACTATAATTGAGTTTGGTGGTATATGTTCAATCATCTGCTCAAAATACTCTTCGAAAACATCAGCTGTCATCTTCTCGTGATAGTCTTTTGTGCTTTCGGACTCAAATTCCAACAAACCATGCTTAGCAAATTTTTTTTCACTGCCAATGTGGGAAACTATTAATCTACTGCCTTTACCAGAGGGTGGGAAAATACCAGTAGACCAACCTTCCATAAAGGCTTGCCTGGAGCTTGATATATTTTTATCTGTCCAAATTTTTGTGAGAGTATGACCTGCGTTTACCCACGTTTCGTCCTGATAGTAAATTGGCCTTCCTTCAGCCCGAAATTTTCGTATAGATCTTAGATACTTTCTTCTCCAACATATTATCTCTTCCCGGTCAATCAAAAGTGATTTTCGGTCTGATTTCTCCCACCGGAAATTTAATTCTTTTAAAACTTGCCACAATTTGGTTCGTCCGACATGAGGCAAATCCGGGTCGTCTCTAACTTCTTGTAAAATTTTGTTTAAGTTGGGTATTTCTTTTTTGTAAAAAAATTCGTGAATTTTCCTTCGAATACCATTTTTGGCAAATTCATCAATTTCAATAGGTTTTTCCCCCTCTTTAAGTATTCATTTGTATTTGGGTTAGCTATACCTTTTTTTTTTCTTTCTGATAGGAACCTATATATTGTTGACTCCCCTATGCCCGTCATGTTGGCACAACTCTTGATTATGTTCTGAACAGTGTTTGTGGGATTCTGAGAAACCAGACCATCGTGAACGTTCAAAACAATAGTCTTCTCTCTTGGTGAATAGACAGACTTACTGACTGTACGCAACAGTACCGGTGTAAAACTTGATTATTGATGATGATGATGAAGCCATCGCAAGCAATCAAACAAAACAAGCAGGAACGAAAGGTACGTATATGTTTGTAAGAATATGAAAAAAAGTTACTCACGCACTGCACAAAATTCGCAAAATAAATATTAGAGACGTTAATTACTGCCGTAGACGCCGAAACACCAACGAGCCGTAAATTAAATGCGATTGAAAAATGTACTAAACCAAAAATTATTTTCGTTCGTAACAACTTCACCCTTTCAAGGCAAGTTTCGAATATAAACTGAAGCTTTATATTTAATGAATAAACACCTCAGGAACCTCCGCCTATGATTTTACGAGTTTTACGACCGTTTCATGATTTGGGCCCTCATTTTGTGCTATCGACAAATTATGAACGGACTATAGTAAGTAATTCTACAATATTAAAAGAATTTAGAGTTCAATGTAAAATTAAAATAAATATTTGAATTGAAGGGGTTATATTTTTAGGAGTGATTAATTTTTTGGGAAAGAAAGTTTTTGGCTATCTACTACTCCATCTGATACAAAAAAAAGGGGTGAGAGAATCTTCCAAAGAAAGGAAGGAAGTAATCAATTTGAAACTCTATACATGAATCTGTAGATCATGGACTTTCTTTCAGTTTATGTCTGAAAGTTACTTCTTTGCATGATCTACACATTCATGTATAGAGTTTCAAATTGATTACTTCCTTCCTTTCTTTGGAAGATTATCTCATCCCTTTTTTTTGTATCAGATGGAGTAGTAGAAAGCCAAAAACTTTCTTTCCCAATAAAATAAATATTATTGAATATTACTCACTTACTGCAGGTATCGCACTGATGGTGGCGTAACAGCCGGAAGCGCTTTGCAATTTACAAATACATTTTTTTTACACGAAATACGATTCCTTTCCTGATTTATCAGTCACATGTATGCAGTTTTAACAAATATCACCTTAATAATAATAAAACTAAAACAAACAAAATTAAAATGAGTCAAGAAATATTTTATGTTAAACGGTTTTATCGAAGAAGAATAATAATAATGATGTAGATGATAGAAACTAATTTGGCAGGTCCTAGGTAGCAGTCATTACACCACTCTTCTCAGTAACCTACGGTAGTGATCAGATAAAAAAATAATAAAATCGTTAGACGTAGTATTTACATATTTACTCAGGTTACACTACGCTCAACGATTTTATTATTTTATCATCTGATCAATACTGTAAATTACTGTAAATTGCTGATCAATACTGTAAATCATTTCCGAATGATTTTTTAAGCTTTCAGTATATTTTTTTTAATAAAACCTTTCCACATATTTTTTTACTCATTTCATACTCAGTTAAATTCCACGGTGATGTGTATATGTAGAAATATTTCTGAGTCGAATCATATTCTGAATTGAATAATATATCAAGCGGACTCAAATATCCCCACTCATATTGTGTTTTTCTTATCTATTATGAATAGTTGAGTTAATTGATGTTGTTGAAGTAAATTAACATATTTTTTGAGAACGAATGCTAACTGCTATCTGAAATATTTTTTATCATTCAAGACTCAAAAATAATGTGATAATTGAAACATTCCGATATTAGCTGAATGATAAGTTTACTTAGAATTCCAACAAAACTTGGTATAAAACGTAAGTACTAAATAGAATGTTGATAAAGCAGAAATGTTTTATGAAATACTTTCTGTAAATGTCATCAATAATGTTGTTCGAATACAAAAGATAAAAATTTGAAAGGAAACCTGAACACAAAGTGTATTATGATGGATTCTGTGGGAGTTGTAATACATGAAATACAAAAAAAAGTTGTTTGCACTAAATATGAAAACTGCCCTGCAGTTTCAGTTGGGTCATAACATTTCAATATTTTGCATAAAAATGCAATCGTATCATTTAGTGACTCAACTGGCCGAAAGTTATGGAATGGCATGAAATACTACTTTTAAAAGTTTTCTTTAATTTCGAAACAAAAAATGAAATACAAATCCCATTTTGTTACAGTTTAACCTCTGAGAAGAATGATTTCTGGAGAAATCAACTATTTTTCTAATTTTTCAAACGATTTCTGAAAAGTGATTCAATTTTTACTTAGCATATCTTGAAATGACGTATTTGATTTGATTCGATGATAACTCCTTAATTTTTTTCAAAACTATACTCATGTTGATAAGTCAGTATCATATTTATGTCAAATAGTCGGTAGTCATAGATGAAAGTTATTATATTGAATGGATTTCTCTTTTTGAACGAATTGATATCACAAACAAACAATCTCATTGAGAAAAGAGGTCAATGAAAGCATTGTGATTCAATATCAGACAGCGCTGTTTTAACCCGCAATAGGTTTGAACTGGTGCTGAACTGAACCACAAATACATTGGTGAAATTTGAAGGGACAAGCCGTAGTGTAAAAAGACAGTAACATCTCTCCTTGAAAAGAGATCCTATATGAAATCAATTGAAGACCTGAACTACGAATATCAAGATAAAAGAGGTTCCCAAACGCGGTCCGTCATGAAAACAAGCTTGGAAAACCATTCATGGTTCAGCAGTATTGATGAGACCTAGAATTTTTTGCCGAGAATTCGTTTATAACTTGCAACTCAATTCAGAAATACCAGTGTTTAAACTTTTTTTTTTTTTGGTAGCTACATTAAATTTCCTTCGACGCTGTTACCAAGTTTATTTTCTGATGCCTACATCATCAATTTAACGGAGAAGTCTAAATCAGAATCTTTAGTAGCACCTTGAAAATGAAAGATGTATGATGGTGAATGTTGAATTGAAGAATCTATTCAAGAGTTTGGGCAAATAACAACTTTTCATTAGAATGAGACAAAAATCATGAATTTTTCCTATACAGTAATTCTTATGATGTACCAGGTATATTAATTCAGCCGTCAAAAGGTTAGACCTCGAAATACCATGGCTCGTACAAATAAGTCTTGACCTTTGAGTATTGTCATTCTTGAAAGGGAGATGTCTGTTTGACAAAAAGGCACATTTGGCATTTTTTAACTGTGTTGAAGATTCAAATGAAAAAATGAGGGCATAACTAATAACTGAGTATACAGGGTATCCCTGGACTTTCTCTTTTCCTCTCGGGAATGTATAGATGGGGTCAAAATATCACCAGTACTTCATATAACTTTTTTTCCTAAAAGTCTTCGTAACCAAGTTACGGGCCCTCGAATTTAGAAAATGAAAAATGTTTTTCTTTGATAACTTTTCAAGTGAATATTCAAAATCATCCAAATTTAGGTAATTGACTAAACAAATGAATTCCGTCGATGAGCTTTCATGCAGGAGTCAGTTGTTTTGCTACAAAGTCAGGAACGGACTACCCCGATGATCCACACCCCAAAACTTTGAAATGACAGATATTTTTCAATATTTTTCAACAAAATAAGGTTACTTGGACAATTTTATGAATAAAAGTACTCGTGTGGAAAGTCGATCGGAGCAACGAGTCTTGATAAAAATGTAGTTCTACTCGACGACATCAAACCCGCTCGTCAAATGGGGTCAAAATATCACCAGTACTTCATATAACTTTTTTTCCTAAAATCCTTCGTTACCAAGTAACAGACCCTCGAAGTTACAAAATGAAAAATGTTTTTCTTTGATAACTTTTCAAGTGAATATTCAAAATCATCCAAATTTTGGTAATTGACTAAACAAATGACCCCATCTTTTCCCGAGAGGAAAAGAGGAAGTTCAGGGACACCCTGTATAAAATATTCAGTACCTCTTTGAAATATTTTGCCGAAGCAGCTGAATTGAAAAACTAATTGGTTTGAAACTATACCTGTAATGTTCATCATGCTATCAATCGAAATAGTAACGATTATTTTTTGTCAATCATCAAAAGTCAAAATTCAGGACTGTTAGACTTCTACTGCTGATAAAAATGGAGCCACCTGGATTATTAATACGCCTATTCCATAATGAAAAACAATGTCCAAAGTAGTATAGATACGGGTAGATCTTTCGAAGTGAAGGTTCAAAAATTTTGATAGTGTCGATGATATAATACTGATAAATCTTTCATTCATCATGTAATATTCCCTTATTTCATCCATTTAGCATCATACCTCAGATATTTAATATTATAATAATGAAATTCTTGTGTTGAATAATTACTCGAACTATCACAGTTTATGAAATGATTCATTATCTCAATCGCTCATCATCAAAATATGTAATTTCCGAAACTATCAAAGATATCATTGAATTACATATGATTTTTTTTCTGGGGAAATGGCCGTCTACTCGTGGTTAGAAGAAGTCACCGCTTTGAAAAAAATTGCCTTTCAAATTATGAACAGTACCTGGATTACGCATGTAGTTATCTTTAGCTACGACACAAATGACCAAATTAATATTTCCATCACAATATTTTGCTACAACTTCGTATCTGTTCTCTCACTAATAGTTGTTACCAAACCAAAACTACTTTCATAACCAAAATATTTTTGGAGTATGGAGACTGAATGACGAACTTTTGTTTCTCCGTCAATACTGAACCGATTTTTTTCATTCCTACTGGAATGGAATCGTCGAAGAGGTGCTGCAAAATCGTTATAAATATAAGCTTTCTTTGGAATTACATCAATATAATCAGGCCTGTATTTGTTGATTGTTCGGACACTTAGGAATCAAAACTTGTTCTATTTGCCGCCACCACGAGGTGCACTTTTATAAACCTCATGGTAACCCCTGGTGACATCGTTCAGATATATCTTCAGGGGTAACGGGTATTTTCAGGGAAAAAATCCTGATATACACTGTGCGCATGGTACTTCCCGCACACGGTAGTGTGGAACTTCGTAATGATGTGCAAGTCCCATTTTGATGCAGGGAATTCTGTCATTGTGAAGTTTCCAGATGGTAGGAAAGTTTGCGAGTTTGAGACAGGCGTTCAGGAGGGGGCTGAGGTAAAATGGAGTGGTATCAGAAAGATTCTTTTGGATTAGATAGACGACGAAGTATGGTCCACGGGCGGTATTTTCACAGAAGTGGTTTGCGTTGAAAATGTCTTCCTCGCTGAATGGCGATCTATGGTTCAGGATTTTGCTGCCCAAGGTCCATGATCTTTATAGTTGACATTCCAGCTAACTCTTGAAAGAGTTTTTTGGGGTTTCCTGTGGTCCTTCTTGAATCCAGTATTTTCAACACGCAGCTTTCTTGAAATTGACTTCGAGTTGAGAAATCTTACTTTTGGAGAATTCTTGAATTTCTAGGAGATTGTAGAATTGAAATCCCCTAACATCGGCATTGTATGTTTTTTAGGGGTATGGAGCTAGCTGATGATTCTTGGGGTATTGATAATATCATTCAAGATTGAAAAATAGAAGTGAATATTCAATGATGAAACCATATTTTCATGAAGGTTGACATGAAGATCCAAAGCTCTTCTGTGATCAAAGCAGACACTGTCAGAGCCTTGATCACGTCTATACCTCTCCTTGGAGATATGATGATGAAATGCTTTCAAAATATAGTCGTACTCTGTTGATTTCGTCAGATAGCTATGACCTATTGCCTTTTCTACGACTGGGAATATGGAATTTATTTTGATTAATATTTCTCTTTCACCCAATCAACAAATTGTGATATTGATTTTATGAAATCCAGACTGGTGTGGTATTGTCGAATGGAATCTGAAGTATCAAACGATTCGTCTTCTACTGCAGAAATCATCAACAGTGGTATATGCGTGGACTGCGAAGACAAAGGTCATATTTTGAAGTTGCTGACCGACTCTAGAACTGTGATGATTTTATTTTCACATTCAACAAAAATATGATAAAGACATGTGCTGAAGAAATTTCCACAGAATGGTAATCACATTCGTTCATTGAATCTGAATATTTTTCAAAATTACATTTTCATTTAAAACATTTTTGTTTGTATGCTCCTAAAAAATATATAATCAACTGATTTGAAATACCTACTATCTTTATCACCTGACCGAGATTACGAAGAGTATCTAAATATAAAGTGCAACTCTCATATTTGATCTTATACCATCGTTTTAGTTGTAAAAACCCTTTTTACAGTGGTATACTGAAAATATTGTGTATCGTTTTGAAATTTTCAAAGTTTTCATTTGTTTCTAGTTTTTTCTTTACTTTCTGTTGAGTTATTCAATCTGTTAAAAATATGTTTTTGTCAATCAGCTGCCGCCTACGACGCACGATAACCCTCATGAGTCGATACTTGTGCGAATTAAAGATCACCGAGGTCTCGCCTTTTAACGTGCTCTTTTTAGAAAGGGTTAGACCAGGGGACTCCAAACTACGGCCCGCGGGCCAAATCCGGCCCGCCACTGTCATCAATCCGGCCCGCGACAGCCAATTATTTATTGTCATCAATCTGGCCCGCGACAGCCAATGATTACCTAATTGTTGTTACTACTGCTGTGATGAGTTGAAGAAGAAAACACAGAATGATAATTACTCGGTTTTATTTACTTGCCAGGTAAAACTTAATGACAGAAATGATGACAAAGATAACTCAACTCAAGTATCTAAGTTTAAGCATATTAATAACTAACAAATAATTGAAATGAATCACAGTAAAACAAAAACACTAATGGATTTATGTAATTGTGATTTTCCACCGACAATACTTTGTAGTTGTGGATCAATTTTACTTGTACCAATTATCAAAAGAGACTTAGATTGTTTATCGGTTAATTGAGATCTGTAAACATTCTTTGTGTACTTCATCTCGGAAAAAGTTTTCTCACAAAAGTAAGTAGTACCAAAAACAACCCACGAGCAAATTTATGCAAACTATCAAATTGTTCCAGTGGAAGACTCGTAGAATTCCAACAAAGATGAATTTTGATATTTGTTCTTAAGCATATCACTGCACCGTAAATCAATAATTTCCATTTGGACTTCCGAAGCCAGAATTTCAGTGTCAGATTCAACAGAATTTCACTAGTTCGGACTTCCATTGTCTACTATATAAAATGTTTTGAAATCCCTGAAACAAGTAAAAAAGAATAATTAAAAAAGAATAGTTGAAAATAACAATTATATTAAGCAACAATAAACCTGAAATGCAATGATAGTGAAATAACCTACAAGTAAAAATATAATAATTGAATAAATAAAAATTAAAGGAATGCAAAAAGGAAATAATAAAAAATAAAAAAGTGTAGAGATTCCAAATCACGTTAGTTCACGCCGTTTCGATTGTTGGTATCTACAATCGTCTTCGGGTGATGACTGGACTGATTCCTCCGAGAGATGACTATTTTATAGGTCGTTGAAATACTTTCACTTTCTCTACTTTCCATTTTCCGCTTCACTGATTCCGTGAGAGATGACCGATTTGGCGGGAGTTGGTCATTTTTCGTTTGATGATGGGTTTCCATATGTTTCGTATATCTACGCTGGCCTGGCTGA
Source organism: Leptinotarsa decemlineata (assembly GCF_025532065.1). Taxonomy (NCBI): domain Eukaryota; kingdom Metazoa; phylum Arthropoda; class Insecta; order Coleoptera; family Chrysomelidae; genus Leptinotarsa; species Leptinotarsa decemlineata. Next base: position 1,274,661 of record NW_027412603.1, on the reverse strand, counting down.
ATACGTTGTTGGACAACATGTATGCGGCTTCCTTAAATTTTCTCCTGAACCAATGTTCCTCTCTGTGCAAGATCTCAGCTTGGGACCACTCAATGTTGTGTTGATGGGTCCAAACATGGTCTGCTATTCCTGATTTGCTGGTTCCTCCTCGCTGTGTGTGCTTCTTGTGCTCGGCAATGCGAACATTCAATGGCCTCTTAGTTTCACCAATATAGGATTTTCCGCACTCACAAGGTATCCGGTAAATGCAATTCTTGGAATCGCAGTCCGCGTTTGGGGCCTGGTTTTCGTGAGGCTGCTACGGATAGTGTTACCGGATCTGAAACAGGTTCTAATGTTGTACTTGGAACCAATTCTTCTTATCCTCTCCGATAATCCTCTGATGTAGGGAAGTGCAAGCACTGGTTGTGACGGCTTCTCTTCCTTGCGAGGCTCCTGCTGTCTTTTAGCCAAAGTCTTTTCTACCATCGCTTTGGAGTATCCATTCCGCTGAAGATCATTTTTGATGATGTCTAGTTCCTTCTGGAGACCTTCCTTCGTATTACAGAGGCCAAAAGCATGGTCTAATAGAGTCTTGATGATTCCTCTTTTTGTCGATTGATGGTGGTTGGATTCGTGGTTCAGATACTGTCCCGTATGAGTGGGTTTTCGGTATACTGATGTTTCCCACTCAGTGTCGGTCCTCTTCACCAAAACGTCTAAGAATGGCAATTCATTGTGGATTTCCTTCTCCATTGTGAAAGTGATGGAAGGTCTCACGCTGTTGATGTGTTTCAGAAAGGCGTCTAGTTCAGTATTCCCATGGTTCCATATTATGAAGGTGTCGTCAACATATCTCAACCAGACTCGAGGTTTCTTGTGGGCTTCTTCAATGGCCAGAGTTTCAAACCACTCCATATATATGTTGGCTATGACTGGTGAAAGTGGCGATCCCATTGGCAGTCCCTGCCAATACGAAACATATGGAAACCCATCATCAAACGGAAAATGACCAACTCCCGCCAAATCGGTCATCTCTCACGGAATCAGTGAAGCGGAAAATGGAAAGTAGAGAAAGTGAAAGTATTTCAACGACCTATAAAATAGTCATCTCTCGGAGGAATCAGTCCAGTCATCACCCGAAGACGATTGTAGATACCAACAATCGAAACGTCGTGAACTAACGTGATTTGGAATCTCTACACTTTTTTATTTTTTATTATTTTCTTTTTGCATTCCTTTAATTTTTATTTATTCAATTATTATATTTTTACTTGACTTGTAGGTTATTTCACTATCATTGCATTTCAGGTTTATTGTTGCTTAATATAATTGTTATTTTCAACTATTCTTTTTTAATTATTCTTTTTTACTTGTTTCAGGGATTTCAAATCATTTTATATAGTAGACAATGGAAGTCCGAACTAGTGAAATTCATCACGAAACATTGTCAATCACCTTCAAACAAACAGATTCAACAGGATTTTGGAAAAGCTTAATTTCATTCGCAATGACATCAAAATCTGAGAAAGGAGTATCAAAATTTACCTTCAAAGCACTGAAAGTTTCGATTGCAAAATTGACGGGAAATTAAGTCTCTGTAGTGTGGCTGAATATTTCACATGTTTCAAAATGTGTGAAACATTTTTTACGTAATTGCGATTGAAATAGTATTATTTTCAGCCTGAAGAATTTGATATTGGTGTATAAATCAGGGAGAAGCTGATTTTCTCCTTGCAATCTCAAATTCAGTTCGTTCGTTCGTTTTGTCAAATCGACATAGAAGGCTAACTTCCACATCCATTCACTATTTTCTAAATCGGCAAAAGGGCGCTGCTTCTCATTTAAAAAAATTTCGATCTCTGCTCGAAGTTCAAAAAAGCGCTTAAGGACTTTTCCGCAACTAAGCCAGCGTACGGCAGTATTATATGGTAAATCATTTTCTCCAATCTGTTGAATAAACTCGCGGAATTGTCTGTGGATCTGATTAAGTTAACAACTAATATGGCTGGTTTTAGAACTTCAGACATATCCAAACATTTTCCGAACAAGGACTGTTGATGAATGATACAATGTAAGACTAATGGTTTTGAACCGCCATCATTTTCTACAGCCTTTGACACCAGTGCAACCACTCCTTTATTTCTACCATACATATTTTTGCCTCCATCAGTTGTTATAGATTTCAAATTTCTCCATCAAAGGTTTTTTTTATTAATGGCATTTCCAACTCCCATAGAAATATAATATCTGCCCCAGATGTCGTGCCGTGAATACTGTCTATATCAAGAAGTTCTTCATACACTTAATAGCTTTTATCTACTCCGCGAATAAAAATCAACACCTGAGCAGTATCTAACACATCCGTTAACTCATCCAATGCTAGAGAAAACCACTCATGATGTCCATTTTTGTCAGACAGTTGAGATGATATATTTTCTGCGATGTCTTGCACCCTCCGAGCCACGGTGTTTGCTGACAAACTGACACTTTTAAATAAATTCACCTTTTCGGGGCATATTTCTTCGGCTACTGCAATCAAGCATTCTTTTATCATTTCTCCATCGGTGAATGGTTTGCCACGTTTTCCGATTTCAAGAGCCACTCGAAAGCTGGCGCGAGTTGCAGACTCTTGTTCAGTATTCGTTTTGGTAAAAAAAGATTGCTGCGATTTGAGTCCGCGTTTCAAAGCTTCAACTTTTTCCTTCTGCAAACTTCCTGTATATTTGGAGTAACTTTGAAGATGTTTCGATTCATAGTGTCGTTTAATGTTATAGTATTTGAGAACAGCTATGGTTTCATTACAAATTAAACATAGCGCCTTATTACTGGACCCAATAACAAAATACTGAAAGTTCCATTTTTCTTGTTACGTTCTGCATGCACTGTCAATTTTTCGCTTCTTTTCCATACTAACAAATCACACATAAAAACAATAAGTCAAATCAAAATATTTTCATTGACGGGTGTTACTTTATTTCACAATAGACAGTTTCGCTTCCTTCGCCTTTTCTACGCAGACTAACTCGCAGTTGCGCTGCTAGCCTTTTCATATGCAATTATTACTACCATCTCGAGGTGATCGGAATACACTAACTAGAACCAGAACTTTCTCGAACCATCGCGGTAATTCCAAATATTTAATTACGTCTAATGCCACCTAGCGGGTAGCTGAAAAAGATAGTACATAGTACCGCTACTCGCCTCTAGATGTCGTTAAGTGTCACAATACACAATAATAATTGAAATGCAAAAAAAGCGTAAGTTTGCCTAGGTCACGCACTTTGCGACTATCCTAGTCTAGAAATATAGTTAAGGGCAGAAATTGGCCCTTGGAGCAAACTGAAAAAATTATTATGGCCCGAAGGCTTCAAAGTTTGGAGACCCCTGAGTTAGACGATACGCAGTGAAAATCGATCGTCTGGCCGTAGGGTTTGAACAACGCCTACCCAACCGGCTACCGTCTTACCAATAGGTAAATTGTCAATTTTTCATATAGGGTTCCAGGATTCACAATGAACAAATTCGTAAATTTACAGAGATAAGTAAAATATTACAAAGATAATAATACCGGAGTACTGTTTCTAGTATGTTATTTATTATTAGGTAACAATAAAAACATGTAGTACAGTATACTTGACATAAACAGTCAATCATATTTGTAATTTACATTCGATGATTTCATGGTTTTCATCATAAAATATAACTGTGAAATATATATCTTCAGAAGTTATATTGGACTCAGTATCCAACTACTATGTAGTGAAACGCGTATTGGAAATAAAGTCTAAATTGTGAAGATTTATGATCATTTTCATCAATGGTGTTATTGATATCCACCAAGTAATGGTCGGTCTATTCAAAATATTTTATAAAGCAACAATTTTTTTTTGTCTCGTGCTCAATTCTGAAATGGTCTAAGACAATTCTAATTGTTATGAAACGTGAATCAACTATAAGAGAATCATCTTTCCATCTTGAGGAAGGCATGTTCATTTCGTCGACTACTTTTTTAAAAGTATAAATTACATACAAAATGTTAGTATCGTGAAGTTGCTAATACTGACAAGGCAACTAGATATGTGGTAGATCCTGTATATTGGTATTTCATATTGAAATATTCTATCACAATACCTCTTTCCATGGAAATTAATGTTCGAAAAGTTTCACGTACAACCAAGTAATAGAAAAGTATTTCATTAAAATTCATGATATCAATTCTGTCTGTCAAGGGTTTTATTGGGATTCTTTTAAAATCACCTCATACTTCCGTAACCGGTCGGTGATATTATTATTATTATTACTATATTCAATTTATGACTGATAGAACCGTCCAGAGAAATTTTTTGAGAAAATAGTGTCCTGTTAACCAAGAAATCATGAAATCGAATTTATTCTTGGGGAAAGAAATATTTGACTGTGTAGACAATTCAATATAGACATTTCCTTCTGATATCCAACTGTCCTTGTATTATCATTCCGCTCTGTTTCGTTAATTGTTGATTTTCTTGGATCACTCAATTTTTAAAAAGATGAATGTTGGCAATATGATTATTCACAACACAACAAAGTTTTTGTTTCGGGGTTGAAATTAGATGATTTTAATGTATTTCCACGTGTTAAAACCGAAAGTGACCATAAAAATTATATATTAGCTCCTGTTTTCAAGATTTAGTATCATTATATTATATATATGTATATTGAGTTTTCAACAAATGAAATATTTCATCACCAACAGTTGGTACACATGTTTGTTTACATAACACCCCTCTCATCAGCTGTTCTTAAGTAGTAAACATAACCTATGTGAGTTTGTCAATTGTACGCACGTGGATGCTATTGAAATTATCGTGTGAAGTTGATTTTTAAATTAATTTAAGTGCTGATCTTAAATGCCTCGAAAGTGTGTGAATTCTGTCGATAGCTTTTGCTATATATGCGGTGAAATAACATTTAAGGCTCAGAAACGTAAAATGACCCCTATCGTTAAGACAGCCTATGAACATTATTTTGGTGTGAAAGTTGGGGACCAAGATAAATCTTGGGCTCCTCATATATGTTGTTATTCTCGTTCCGTCATATTGCGAGAGTGGCTGAAAAATAAAAACCGGGCAATGGCTTTTGCAGTACCTATGGTTTGGCGTGAGCCTACCAATCATACAGACGACTGTTATTTCTGCTTAACTCCTCCCATTAAGCAAGGTTTATCTATGAAGAAAAGAGGAACGGTTAAATACCCTAATCTCCCATCTGCTCTTCGGCCTGTACCACACTCAGACAATTTGCCAGTCCCTTCTCCACCCCAAAACTATGAAATTTTAGAGGAAGGTGATGAAGACTGTTTAGAAGGAGCAACCCATCCTTCTACATCCTATGACCCTGATTTTCAGGTAAGCGATAGGTCTAGTGATCCGCACAGAATTAGTCAAGCAGAGTTGAAGTGACCTTATGAGAGATCTTCGCTTGTCTAAGGAAAAGGCTGAGCTGTTAGGGTCAAGACTACAACAGTGGAATCTTCTAAAACATGATGTGAAAATATCTCAGTACAGACATCGTTAAAAAGATTTGCTTCCTTTTTTTGAGAAGAAAGAAAACCTCGTAGTTTGTTCTGATGTTAATGGTTTGATGGACTGCTTGAATTTGGATCACACTCCATCTGAATGGAGACTGTTTGTAGACTCTTCAAAGCTAAGCTTAAAAGCTGTACTTCTGCATAATGGAAATCAGCTACCCTCTATTCCTATAGGTCATGCAGTTCACATGAAGGAAACGTATATAAATATGAAAACACTTCTCCAATCAATCAAATATGAACAACACAAGTGGCACATCTGTGGTGATCTGAAAGTCATTGCTACACTCCTAGGAATGCAATTAGGGTTCACCAAGTACTGTTGTTTTTTGTGTCTGTTGGACAGTCGGGATAGAAAATCTCACTATAAAAAAATGAACTGGCCTACACGAGACCTAAACCCTAATGAGAAAAATGTACTTTACGAGCCTCTTGTAGATCCTAAGGATGTTCTCCTTCCCCCATTACATATTAAGTTGGGACTAATGAAAAACTTTGTGAAGGCCATGGACCAGGAAGGACGACAAGCTTTTAAGTACTTGAGAGCAAAGTTTCCCAGGTTGAGTGATGCTAAAATCAAGGAAGGCATCTTTATTGGGCCTCAAATCCGTGAAATCGTAAATGATCCTGCTTTTGACATGATTTTAACAGGAAATGAAAAAAGAGCCTGGGAAGCCTTTAAGGGGGTTGTACATGGGTTTTTAGGTAACAAAAGAGATGATAACTTCACAGCATTGGTTAAAGAGCTTCTTCAAGCTTACCACCAACTTGGATGCAACATGTCCTTAAAAATTCATTTTCTTCACTCTCATCTTAATTTCTTCCCACAAAACTGTGGAGCTGTGAGTGACGAACATGGAGAAAGATTCCATCAAGACATTGCCTTAATGGAACAGAGATATCAGGGCCGTTGGAATGAAGCAATGCTTGCAGACTACTGCTGGTCTGTGTGTAGGGATGCTCCAGAAGTGTTTTTTAAAAGACAAGCTAAACGACAGCGATCTTACAATGAATCGGATGGACTTAATTGAAATTTGGTGGTACAAAATTCTTTTATTTGTCAAAACACTAAGAATAGTGTTTTTTTTAATTAATTTTGTACTCAAAATATTCTAAAAGAAACATAACAATATTGTTTTATGTACTTTCACTTTTCACGTATAGTATAACTACTCTTTAAGATTAAGTACTGTGTATCTCAAAAACCAGAGCTAATAAAAATTTTTCATTGTTATTTTCGTTTTTATCACCCCAAAATTAGTAGGAATTGACTAATTTTGTGTAGGAAACATTCAAAAAATATTTTTTTGTTGTGTTGTGTTATGAAAGCCTAAAGATCAATAGTACATTTCATTAATTCGGACTTCCATTGTCTAATATTATAAAAAATGATTTGAAATTCCTGAAAGAACCAATTCAAATAAAAAAACAAATAGAATAGCTGCAAATAACAATTATACACTGAAACACCCTCCATCGAAGAGTACCAAGCTGTAATACTGAATAAAATGAAATAAATTTTGCTCAGAATCAATTCTAGAGAAACTGAATTACTATAGCATATTAAAAGCTTGTCGCACTGTATAGGTATTTATAAAAGAGACTCTGGTTGATTTCACGGAATCAAAGCATTCAGGTATTGTTTTCTAATGAAGCTTTTTATTAATCGAATAGAACTAAAATTTTTTACAGGGATCAATGATATAGTCGATTCAAAACAATTTTTCTCATGTAAGTTCTCAGAAACATCTCCAGTTTGGATGATTTCTCTTCCCAATTTTAATTTTCTTATATGATATTCAAATCAGAAACATTTTGAAGCAGGAATAGAATTAGGTATCTTATTCAAATATGATTTTTTCAATTATTAAAAGAAATTAATTTTCAATACAAATCATGAAATTGTAAAACAACAACAAAAATTAATTGGCGCTCCAGGGCGACTTCATCGATTCCAGTGGCGCATTTGCTTTTTCAGCTGCAGGAAAACCCGGTAAAACCTGCAGCACTAGAACACCTCGTGACACGCCTATCGTCAAACTTAAACCAGTCCGTTTCGTCTTTGACCAAGGCGTAATGACCAGATTTAACGCCAGAAATTGATTTTTGCATATTTATCTCTTCGTTCATCTATTGTTATAACGACAGTTCATACATACAACGTAAAAATTGCTTTTGATAAATGATTGAATTAGAGCGTCAAAGAGAAATATATAAGTTAAATTTCAATCGATTACTTATTTGAAAATTACATACCCACACTATATCGTTTTTAAAGGTTAGCCAAATCACGATACGTGTTTTATATTATAAGAAATTCAGTTATACATTGATATTGAAAAATATTTTGTTTTACATATCCTTCACGTTCTTGAATATCATTATTAATATATTTATCGAAAATTCTCACCCGAAATATCTGATGATAATGAAATATCATAAATTCATAAATAAAGACAGATTCACTTGTCAACTTATTGTAGATTTGATGACAATCAATCATCAACAACTCTATTGAAATATAATTACCATTTTCGAATATATGCTTTATTTACTTTTTGGGTACAATATCATTATTTCCTATAACATGCAAGATTTTTATACAGAGCAATGATTCCACCACACGTTTTATAGCTCGGTAAATAATACTAATGAACACACTTTGACGATTATTTCAATTATTCTGAAATTTTAAAATTTCAAATAGGTTTTCCAACCACTCCTTGATAGTTTTTAAACGAATATTCATAGAATTTTAAGTAAATTGTTACGCTGATTATCCTAATGACTTTCGGTTGGCAGTTATCTTGCATGCCTGTACTTCGTGTTTTTTCAGTCGATTATAGTAAAGTGTGTGTACCTGAGAGTGATACGAGTATGCGAAATGGATGTTGTACATAAACTCAAAGCAGATAATCCCCACAAGAAAGCGAACGTCATATCTAAAATATTTTTCTGGTAAGTTTCTATTGGTTCTGTACATTCAAGTGTTTCAAAGCTGAAAAGTACCACATAAAGTGACCATCTATGAAAAATAAAAAGGTCATCAAACCAAATTCTCAAAATAGTATAGACGGCCCACATAGCAATAGATATCCAAGGAATATTTCATGAATATACATTTAAGGATCTTGTATTATGCTATGAATATGCCATGGATATATTTATATATATATATATATATATATATATATATATATATATATATTTATCTTCTGGAGAATATTCCCTGGAAGTGCTCCTGGCGAAACTTTGATATATTTTAAGAATATTCCTTGGGAATATTTTTATAACACAACACAACAAAAAAATATTTTTTGAATGTTTCCTACACTAAATTAGTCAATTTCTATTAATTTTGGGGTGATAAAAACGAAAATAACAATGAAAAATTTTTATCAGCTCTGGTTTTTGAGATACACAGTACTTAATCTTGAAGAGTAGTTATACTATACGTGAAAAGTGAAAGTACATAAAACAATATTGTTATGTTTCTTTTAGAATATTTCCAGTACAAAATTATTAAAAAAAAAACATTATTCTTAGTGTTTTGACAAATAAAAGAAGTTTGTACCACCAAATTTCAATTAAGTCCATCCGATTCATTGTAAGATCGCTGTCGTTTAGCTTGTCTTTTATAAAACACTTCTGGAGCATCCCTACACACAGACCAGCAGTAGTCTGCAAGCATTGCTTCATTCCAACGACCCTGATATCTCTGTTCCATTAAGGCAATGTCTTGATGGAATCTTTCTCCATGTTCGTCACTCACAGCTCCACAGTTTTGTGGGAAGAAATTAAGATGAGAGTGAAGAAAATGAATTTTTAAGGACATGTTGCATCCAAGTTGGTGGTAAGCTTGAAGAAGCTCTTTAACCAATGCTGTGAAGTTATCATCTCTTTTGTTACCTAAAAACCCATGTACAACCCCCTTAAAGGCTTCCCAGGCTCTTTTTTCATTTCCTGTTAAAATCATGTCAAAAGCAGGATCATTAACGATTTCACGGATTTGAGGCCCAATAAAGATGCCTTCCTTGATTTTAGCATCACTCAACCTGGGAAACTTTGCTCTCAAGTACTTAAAAGCTTGTCGTCCTTCCTGGTCCATGGCCTTCACAAAGTTTTTCATTAGTCCCAACTTAATATGTAATGGGGGAAGGAGAACATCCTTAGGATCTACAAGAGGCTCGTAAACTACATTTTTCTCATTAGGGTTTAGGTCTCGCGTAGGCCAGTTCATTTTTTAATAATGAAATTTTCTATCCCGACTGTCCCACAGACACAAAAAACAACAGTACTTGGTGAACCCTAATTGCATTCCTAGGAGTATAGCAATGACTTTCAGATCACCACAGATGTGCCACTTGTGTTGTTCATATTTGATTGATTGGAGAAGTGTTTTCATATTTATATACGTTTCCTTCATGTGAACTGCATGACCTATAGGAATAGAGGGTAGCTGATTTCCATTATGCAGAAGTACATCTTTTAAGCTTAGTTTTGAAGAGTCTATAAACAGTCTTCATTCAGATGGAGTGTGATCCAAATTCAAGCAGTCCATCAAACCATTAACATCAGAACAAACTACGAGGTTTTCTTTTCTCTCAAAAAAAGGAAGCAAATCTTTTTGACGCTGTCTGACGCTCAGCCTTTTCCTTAGACAAGCGAAGATCTCTTATAAGGTCACTCAACTCTGCTTGACTAATTCTGTGCGGATCACTAGACCTATCGCTTACCTCAAAATCAGGGTCATAGGATGTAGAAGGATGGGTTGCTCCTTCTAAACAGTCTTCATCACCTTCCTCTGAAATTTCATAGTTTTGGGGTGGAGAAGGGACTGGCAAATTGTCTGAGTGTGGTACAGGCCGAAGAGCAGATGGGAGATTAGGGTATTTAACCGTTCCTCTTTTCTTCATAGATAAACCTTGCTTAATGGGAGGAGTTAAGCAGAAATAACAGTCGTCTGTATGATTGGTAGGCTCACGCCAAATCATAGGTACTGCAAAAGCCATTGCCCGGTTTTTATTTTTCAGCCACTCTCGCAATATGACGGAACAAGAATTACAACATATATGAGGAGCCCATGATTTATTTTGGTCCCCAACTTTCACACCAAAATAATGTTCATAGGCTGTCTTAACGATAGGTGTCATTTTACGTTTTTGAGCCTTAAATGTTATTCTTGGAATATCTTATAATATTCTTAGAATATCTAAGGAATATTCTATTAAGAATATTCCAGGAATAGAACCCGAGGAATATTCATAAAATATTCAGGATATTCTAAGTTTATTGTAGGAAAATACCATAGAGAAACACCATAGAATATTCTTTAAATATATGTTATGAATATTCTAGGAATATTTGGAATATTCCAAGAATGTGACGAGTAACCGCTATTAGGCATGTATATATTGCATTTTGATGCAAGATTCACACAAGTAATAAAACACATAATATTCATAAACAAATATATTTTAAAAACAATATACACTGAAATATTTGACGTTTCAACCAATATTAAAAATAATAAATCTGATTCAAAATATTTATTCACTGAATAAAATATTCCTGAATACTGTTATATTATAAATATCAGAGATGTATTCAAATTAGGATGTTCCTACTCTCAAACAAATGTATACTAAAAAATATACTAAAATAACAACTCTGTGAATTCATCAGCACTAATTAAAAAATAATAAATATATGATTTCATTGAAAAAGAAAAAGTGTATTACATCAAGAAATAGGTTAGGTTAAGTTTCTCACTTAAAAAAATAAACCCACAAATGAAGTATTTAAAATGAGTGGTATGATGGGTTCTTCAATGAATTTCACTTACTTAAAGTTATCCAAACTTCGGTCACCAGAATAGTTTTCCTTATATTTGTCCAACAATGCATCAGCCAGTGTTCCAATAGTAATACCTGGAACAAAATGTGCATTCACGTTCATTATCACTATTTGAAAGTGGCACAATAAAACTGGAATAAAAATCAAATAGATATTTTTCGCATAGGTTACTCATGAACATTTACAACATTTGATGACTTGGAGAGCAACTTGCATTGTCTTGTTGAAAAGTACTCATTACATTTTCAGTTCCTTGGCGCACCTGCCTGTACCAGGTACCACTCTGTTTGCTTTTGGGCAAATTGATACTATCTTGAAAACGAGTGATAAAAATTATGAAAACAAATGATACAAAAAAATGTGTCATTCACTTACTTTTCTCTATTGAAGATACACAACTGAAATCACTCTAGTTCAAACATGTACTTAGTCAAACCAACAAATCCCACACACCAACTCTTCTCGAACCTAAAATGAGGTATAGTAGGTTAATCACCATGACTTTACTATCGATACTATTGCATTTTACTTACTTTTCTTGAAGACTGAATATATGCAACTCTCCTGTTTGAAGATCCAAAATCAAACTATTCGCTGTACTGCAAATTGGACAACCCCAAATTATAAATGGTACACTGAATGTGACAGAATTATACTTTGATAATAACACCAACATACCAGGCATTACACACGCGAACCTGCCACGTCAACCGCCATGTTGAATCAAATGTCAGATTTAACGCAAATGTACCATGCATTAAGGGACAGCCGCTTTCACAGAGATTATTCGACTGTCGCGCGCTACACTTCAATTGACCGATGAGAAACGTTTACTCCAATTCTTCACTTACCCATTTCTCTTTTTCCAGGATTTTTCGCTTTGTAATTAAATAATTTCAAATACAAAAAGACAAATAGGATGAGAATTAAGCAATTTATTGATACAATTGGTTCATTTATTGGCCCATTCAAATTTTTTTGTCGTTTCCAACAGTTGCTGTTGGAGCAATTCATCCAGAATCTTCGCGTTGATTTCAAAAACTGGTTAACACTATCAGGGTTATATACATTAGGTTATGCATTCGATTAAGATAATTCAAAATTCCATTGTATAGAATATTCCAAAATATACCGTGGGGATATATTCTAAGAATATACCATATGGTATATTCGATTGACAATATTCTTAGAATATTCAAGGGAGAATAATCCATTTATAGACATTCTATGCACATTCTTTCGGGAATAATCCTGCCATATTCATTCAAGCATATTCTATAAATATTCTAAAGGCATGTATATATTCCAAGAATATCCTATGAATATTTGGAATATATACGTTCGTTTTATGATATACAGGGAATATTCCATGAATATCTAGTGCTGTGTGGGGGTCGACTACTTAAAGACATGTTTCAAAAAAATATTCAATTTTCATAAAAATCACTAAAACAGAATCATTTTGTATCAAGAAGTAATACTACCTAACTTGAGTCGTCGACTAGGTATCATCTCAACCTTATACATTTTGAACAACCATAAATTTTCGTTTAGAGCAATCATAGCCGTATATTCCTTCAAGCATGCGGTCTATCCAACTGCAGCTTGTACGAGTATAAGCCGTTTCCATTGACTTACTTGACCTATAAGCATATTGGTCTCGATGCACTAGCAGGCTAACAACCAATGATTGGTTCCTAATATTCCTGTCAAGTAGTATTTCCATTCCACTGAACTGATTTTGTTCGAGCCTTGTTTTCACACAACTATTTCCTTGAACTCCTCAATTCTTCTCGTCCGTGCAGGTCTTTATTCCACCAGAGTACATTCTTGTTTGATTTCTGGCCGTTCGTTATAAGTAGATATAATTGTTTCCTAATATCAACTCTGGGACTATACAATTTTTCATTGCAAAATTCGTCTATTCCGAGCAAAATTCCAGGTTTCCCTTATAGACACTTCAGTGAGCTCTTCAGTTGTCTCAATTAAATGTGATCAATACTTCAGAACCTTCGATTTTCAAGTTCATTTGACGATCAACAAATTTCTCCGAACAAACAAGGCTAGTTATGGATGTGTTACCTTAGGTTACACCTATCATACAGTGTCATCCCCAAAGTACGCATCATATGGGAAACTTTTTTATTAAGAGTTTTTCGACAAAAAGTGAATTTTGATAAAAGTTTGTGCATCCCGTGGAACTGAACATGCGCCAACAAAATACAGTACAACACACGTAATATACGAGGAGCCTTCAAATATTTGATTTTGTGACAGGAGTGAAGTGTTCTTAGTTTGAAAAATTTCGGGAAATGTTATCCAGAAAAGTTGTTCAGCACTGAAAAATACATCCAGATTTGTAGTCATGGCCATCTAAGTGGAGTTATATTTGTTTACCCGTTTTTTCAAACGGGGACTACGAAAAACAAATTTTTCCTAAAACGATGTATGGACAGCATCCTGTGTATACGACGGTTCGTTTTAAAAGCCTGTGATATTACAAATTACACAACTGTCGTGTTAACCACGGTCAATTTTTTCGAAAAGTAAATTAATTTTCGAAGTTTTTGGTGCAAAGTTATTTTTATTTTTTGTTATCACCAAAAATTACTCACAATTATGCAGTATTAAAACAAAAACTTGATATTCAATGATATCAACTCACAAAACATCAAAATGAAATATGTATTCCTGAATAAATCATTGATTTCCTGGAGATTTTCTTGTCCAAAATAAATGTTTTGAGTTGAATCTCCAGAAAATCAATGAGTTTGTTCCGAAATGCCTATTTTATTTCGATGTTTTGTGATTTGATATTATTGAATATTGATTTCTTGCTACAATATTCTATATTTTTGAGTAATTTTCGGTGTTAACAAAATGTAAAAATAACTTTGCACCAAAAACTTTGAAAATTAATTAACTTTTCAAAACAATTGACCGTGGTTAACATCATAGTTGTGTAATTTATAGTATTATACGCTTTTAAAATAACCCATCGTATACAGGACGCTACAGTACAACACACGTAATATACGGGGAGCCTTCAAATATTTGATTTTGTGACAGGAGTGAAGTGTTCTTAGTTTGAAAAATTTCGGGAAATGTTATCCAGAAAAGTTGTTCAGCACTGAAAAATACATTCAGATTTGTAGTCATGGCCATCTAAGTGGAGTTATGTTTGTTTACCCGTTTTTTCAAACGGGGACTACGAAAAACAAATTTTTCCTAAAACGATGTATGGACAGCATCCTGTGTATACGACGGTTCGTTTTAAAAGCCTGTGATATTACAAATTGCACAACTGTCGTGTTAACCACGGTCAATTTTTTTGAAAAGTAAATTAATTTTCGAAGTTTTTGGTGCAAAGTTATTTTTATTTTTTGTTATCACCAAAAATTACTCACAATTATACAGTATTAAAACAAAAACTTGATATTCAATGATATCAAATCACAAAACATCAAAATGAAATATGTATTCCTGAATAAATCATTGATTTCCTGGAGATTTTCTTGTCCAAAATAAATGTTTTGAGTTGAATCTCCAGAAAATCAATGAGTTTGTTCCGAAATGCCTATTTTATTTCGATGTTTTGTGATTTGATATTATTGAATATTGATTTCTTGCTACAATATTCTATATTTTTGAGTAATTTTCGGTGTTAACAAAATGTAAAAATAACTTTGCACCAAAAACTTTGAAAATTAATTAACTTTTCAAAACAATTGACCGTGGTTAACATCATAGTTGTGTAATTTATAATATTACAGGCTTTTAAAATAACCCATCGTATACAGGACGCTGTATATTTATCGTTTAAGCAAAAATATTTTTTTCGTAGCTACCCTTTAAAAAAATTGGTGAAAAAATAAACTCCACTCAGATGGCCATAAGTTCAAATCTAGATGTATTTTTCAATGCTCAACAACTTTTCTAATTAATATTTCCCGAAATTTTTCAAAATAAGAGTACTTTACTCCTGTCACAAAAACAAATAGTTGAAGGCTCCTCGTTGTACTGTATTCTGTTGGTGCATGTTTAGTTTTATTACGAGATGCACAAATTTTTATCAGGAATAACTTTTTGTCGAACAGTTTCCCATATGGTTCATACTTTGGGGATGACACTGTATAAGAATACATACCACTGATGATATCTACCGCAGTAACAGACGAAACATTTGGTATTACAAGTTTTATTCGACCACGGCCTACCAGACCAAATTTTGTTTTCATTCTTAATTATCACTACTGTTGATTTTCTACATATTGAGCTCACGAGGACAGGTTCATTTCCTCAATATGTGGTCATTGTATCACCTTTACTAACATTTCAGGTATAAAAGGGTTAGGTATGTATCATCCAAGTATGCTTGTTCATCTGTTCCAGAAAATGCTCGTAGAGTTTGTGATTATCATAAAGAAAATATTATTCTCTATAAGGAAAGAAGTACATACATACAGGCTGATTCACGGTGGATGGCATATTGGACGTTTCTGGTGAACCAGACAACGGATCACTTTGAAAATTTAATGGAGGGCATATTCGGACATTCTCTAGCCAATTAAAATATTTTCGGCAATGCGGTGTTGCCGCTTCTATTAGAAAGCAGTGGCAACTTTGATTTTTCAAATGGAACACTCTGTATATATTATTATTTTTAGAATCTCCAACAATTGCACGACAACTTTTCTTGATATTTCCCTATACCTATCTGTTACTATATTGGCATCTAAAAATGCCAATATCTTTTAGTTAAGAAGTACTACGATATCAAAATTTGGTTTGGAGTTAGGTGATACTTGGACACTTTCCACACGTCAGCCTAATCTCCATTACTTCAATACAGGGTGGTAAAAAAATACAGTTTTTTCGTTTGCTTGAAAAAGTTGCTGAAATTTGATTATTTTAAATGGAACACCCTGTATATTATTGGAAATTCGAAAAGCTGCTGATATTTGCTTTCTTTCTATGTATATCATACCTATACCTAACTAGTCAAGTTTCGGACTTATGAACATTTATTTGTGAAAATGTCCCTTCAGAATGGTATTTCCATTCGGTATTTGGTAAGCAGGCCATGATTACTATTTGACAGTAGCATTGTGACATTCTCCTAATAATATCGACATTTTCGTCACTTTTTTCGTTTGCTTGAAAAAGTTGCTGAAATTTGATTATTTTAAATGGAACACCCTATATATTATTGAAAATTCGGAAAGCTGCTGAAATTTGCTTTCTTTCTATGTATATCATACCTATACCTAACTAGTCAAATTTCGGACTTATGAACATTTATTTATGAAAATGTCCCTTCAGAATGGTATTTCCATTCGGTATTTGGTAAGCAGGCCATGATTACTATTTGACAGTAGCGTTGTGACATTCTCCTAATAATATCGACATTTTCGTCACTTCAGAAGTTGCAAATACCTTCAAAACGATGAAACAAAACTATTCAAACGAATTTCTTATGAATTTGTTTATTATTTTTGGACAGTGTGACAAAATTATCAGCAGAACATGTAGAAAGTTCAATGAAATGTATCCGAATCTACCGCCAATGAACCTCAAGAAATTTATACGAATTCAGAACAATTTCAATATGTTTGGATAAACTTTAAAAAAGCACCGAGAAACTTGCCTCGACCCGTAACTTTCGAAGACAACCAGATTAATGTCTTAGCATATTTTCACGCATTTCCCGAGTCATCGATAAGAAGTGCTGAAGAAGATTTGGGTATAAAATATTCATCGGTTCAAAGAATCTTGCCCTCCATTAAATTTTCAAAGTGATCCGTTGTCTGGTTCACCAGAAACGTCTAATGTGCCATCCACCGTGAATCAGCCTGTATATGTCTAAAAATAATGCATTTTACCCAAAAAAGTATCACTCAATAAATTTTTCATTGTAGCATCTCATTGAACGTAAAATTGCTACTAGGTTTTCAATCAGAACAATTTTTCATCTCCAAGATTGAAGGAGTTATCAGGAATTACATTCAAATTGGCTCAATCTCTATAATTAGGTAATAAGTGTCTTTTTGATCGTTTCAGATCACTTTGGTCACGCCGTTGCCAACGTATTATATTTAGGGCCTGTTTCACCAGTGACTGATAAAGTTTTAGATAACAATCTGGTAGATAAAATATCTACTAGATAAAAGTGTCTGATATAAGGTGTTCTGTTTCACCACCCAAGTTTCTGTTATAACATCTGAGAGATAGATATCTAACAGCTCATCAGTTGAAATAAGTGGCAACGTTGCCTATTTTGGAGTTCTGTGGGTTTTGTACATCGACATAACCTTAATCGTTATGTCGAACTATACTGACAGTTGACATTTTAGTGTGGTGTATGTGAATTTGAATAGTAGAAATGAATAAAAAGCGGGACAGAAGCGTAAACTCTACGCGAGAAGAAACTGAGAAACTCATATCACTAGTGGAGGAGAAAAGGAAGATAATAGAGAATAAAAAAAGCGATGTCATCACTTGGTATGAAAAAGAAGGTGCCTGGAAAGCAATCGAAACAGAATTTAATTGTTCTTCGAGTGGAATATTTAGAAATGTCAAAAACCTGAAATGTAAGTATGACGCGCTGAAGAGGGACACCAGAAAGAAGGCCAGCTTTGTGAAGGCAGAATTATATAGAACTGGTGGTGGAACTAGTAAAGCACTCCCTTTGACACCAGTAGAAGAAAAGGTGAAAGAAATGGTGTTACTGTCTATTGAAGGAGATGAGAGTTTGTATGACTCTGATAAAATCAATAACTTTGGTAAGCACTTATTTATGTATATATAAATGGTTATTTATCTATCCTGCTTGGTTATTTATTTATCATATTTGTAACATACTTTTTACTTTTCAGAAACGACAGAAATAGCTACTGAAATCCATGTCGAGAGCTCACCGCCATTTCCTATTGAAGTTGATGAACTAGTAGTTGTTGAAGACGCATATGAATCGCTCTCTCCCCCTAAAAAAAAAAAGAGTTACAAGCCAGAGGCAGGGCCCAGCAATTCAGAAGAAGGTGGAGATGATAAAATGTTGACTCCGCCAAAGAAGTGGAATGTGTGGAAAACTACAGATTTAAAATCAAAAAAACACCCAGCTTTAAGTGAGTATTTTCAATACTTTCACTTTTGGCGGCTTCTCCTTTTCAGTGTTGTATGTGTATTATGTTTGGAGTTGAACTTACTGAAATGCAAATAAGAATATTGATATTCAACAGACCCTCATTAAATTTAGAAAATTTACTATAGTCTATTTCAAAAGAGTGTAGAGTAATAAATCATGAAGTGTCATAAAATTTGCCTGAATTTCGTTGTCGTCCATGGGCGTAGGCAAATCTTAGGATTAACAAACTTAATAATTGAAGTAAATTAAAAATTACAGACATAGATAATAATAAAAGGCCATTTTTGGGAAGTAATTTGGTCTAAAACTAAGTACCTACATGTATTTAGGTAAGTAAAATTTCTTAAAAAAAGATTAAGATTAATTTTAGTGGTTCTTGTAAACTTATTTAATATGCAATTTGGGTTCATATACTTGAGCATGATTTCTCAAAAAAGGGTTAACACTTAGTTCCGAGGTGCCATGTCATTATAATAATTCCTTTTTGACCCTGCCCACCAATCATGCAATACCTATTAAACCCAGGTAATTAAGAAAAAGGGTTTAAATATATTGTAATGGTGTCTTAAACATTCGAGTTATAATAGTAATTGTTACTACACCAATTAAACGTACAGTGATATTGTGATATAGAAATAGTGAAAAAGTTATAAAATGGGGACATTTACTCCAAAGAAAAGAAGTGTAAAAAATTCTCCGCTATCTGTTTGCGAAAAAGTTATAATTTTAAATGTATATGATTGCATAAAACACGATCACCCTAGTTTGTCTGTGCAAGAAAGTGTTGAGCGATGTGCCCGAATGACTGGAATTGGACAGTCCACGATTTTTAAATTATTGCGAGAAAGAAAGATATCAGGCCAGGTAAGTCCATGCAAGAGAAAATCAGGAAGACCAATAAAAATCTTAGATGAAGACACCAAATGTGACATTCGAAGAAAAGTTCATTCGTTTTATTTTAAAAAGGAAATACCCACTCTTGAAAAAATATTTATCGAGATAAGCCGAGATAACGATATTCCTTTGATATCCAGAAAACTTTTATGGAAAACTTTAAAAAGTATGAATTTTGCCTGGGAAAAGCACAATCGAAAGGCACTATTACTGGAAAGTGATGAAATTGTTTGCTGGAGACGAAAATATTTGACAACTATAAAGCAGTACCGCAGAGAGCAAAAGAAAATTTTTTATCTTGATGAGACGTGGATAAACGAAGGTTATATAGTCAAAAAAATGTGGCAAGATAAAAATATAACAAGTTCTCGCCATGCTTTCATAGAAGGCCTTTCGACGGGTATTAAAGTGCCTTCGGGAAAAGGGAAGAGGCTTATAATTGCTCACATTGGAAGCGAAGACGGATTTTTAAAAGAAGGTTTGTTAAGCTTTGAGTCGTGCCGGACGGGAGATTATCATGAGGACATGAATTCGGATGTCTTCGAAGACTACTTCGGGGAAATGTTAAAATTTCTTTCAGCTGATTCGGTCGTGGTTATGGATAATGCAAGCTACCATTCAAGGCGCTTAGAGAAGGTACCAACTTCAGCTTGGAGAAAGCAAGAAATTATTAACTGGCTGTCAAATGAAGGTATTCAGTTTGAGACGAATTCAGTAAAGAAGGAACTACTAGCCATAGTAAAACAACATAAATCTCGCTTCATGAAATATGCCGTAGAAGATGTAGCAGAAAAGTATAAAGTAACTGTGCTGCGCCTACCGCCATATCATTGCGAATTAAATCCTATAGAACTTATATGGGCACAAGTTAAAGGATATGTTGCAAGGCACAATACCACATTTAAAATGAAAGATGTCAAGGTATTGTTTGATCAAGCCATTATGGAAATCACATCAGAAAACTGGCAAAAAGCAATCCAGCATGTTTTAAAAGAGGAAGATAAAATGTGGGAACTGGACAACTTGGTCGATCAGGTGGTTGACCCTATAATTATAACACCAGGGGATGATGACAGTTCTTCGGATGAAGACTATACTGATGTAGAATAATTTAATTGAATTGTAAATATACTGTAGCGGGATAAGCAATCTGGACAGAGACCAGTGTATCAGTGACAGTGACACTTTTGCTTAGGTTAGGGTTTAGAATTAAGGGTAGTCTGAATAATTATTTTCTCGGAAGGTTCTCGAAAATTGTACCTAGTAATCTCTAGAACATTCAATTAGGGTATAAATAGAGTGTTGTTAAACGTTAAGGGAAGTTCACAGTTTTAGTATTGTTCAAGTGTCAAATTGTAATAACGATTCCAGTAAAGTTCTTGTCGTTTTTGTGAATAAATTGATTTAAAGTCCCCACAAGTGTTTCAATACGTAAAGTTCGTTCGTGTGTGTTTGTGAGTATTTCCCGATTTCGGTTCGTATATATTTTATTGTTACATTTTATATTTTTTTAATAACACTGTTCTGCTGTATTAAATTTTTATTTCCTTTAATATAATTTTTATGAATGCATATTCTTTTGGCAATTATCCCACTAGCGCGCCTCTGGCTCAGTATTTATCCGTCGATAACAATGGACAAATCCCTTAAAACAGGGTGATACCTACCTGCTCTTTATGAAACGACATAATTTTGCAATGCGGACTAGGGAAGTGACAGAATTCATTGACGGATCACCCTGTAGCGCTTTTGAATACTTAATGAGATTTTATTACTCTACACTCTTTTGAAATAGACTATAAAAACTGTAGATACAAAGTGTCAATTCTTGTTGGTTTAAGATATAAAATGACAAAATCCAGTTATATTATTTGATTTTCATTTTATAGGTATACCAAAGGAAAGGAAACCCTACAATAAGTTGGTAGAGGCGAAATTGGAAGTGGCTTCAATACAAAAAGAACTTGTTGAGGAGGAATTGTCAATATTGAGAGAAGATGCTGTGCATAAACGCATCATGAGAGAATTAGAAGTTGAACACATGCATCTAAAAATTGAATTATTGAAGGCTGATTTAGAGAGAGCCAAAAAAGTAAATGTGTTTAAGTTGAAATAAAAAAATCCATGTTCAGTTTTTATATTTTAATAAAAAATTTTACAAAAATAGTGTAAAACTATTATTTGATCAAAATATAACTTTATTTCTCATACCTGGTGATTTAATATTGACATGGGTGCAGTTCCTATCACTCTTGGAAACCTTGCTATGTTATAAAATCCCTCTTTTACGGATTGCAGGTTTATTGGAAATTTTACAAATCTTGGTCTCAGTTCTGCTATTGCTCTGGATACTTTTGAAATTATTCTAGAAGCTGAAGCTTTGCTTACACCACTAAAATCTCCAGATGTTATTAAAAATGATCCTGTAGCATAGTAGCGCAGCGTTAACAACAATCGATTCATAGGTGATATAGCGAAATTACTGAAAGAAAAATTGAGTTTTTCAATGAACAGATATACATACATACGTATATGATGGAATTGACCGATTCTTGATGAAAATCTATAAATAACGTATTTTGAATAGGACAAAAAGTACTTACAAGTTGGTCACTGTAGTTATGTTTCCTTCTATCAAAGATAATACATAAGTAACAGATGGTTTAGAAAGTCGAAATCGAGCTCTGAAATCTGTTTCATCAAGTTCAGTGAAATAATTTGGCCGATTTCTAATTACAGGACGTCTGCGAGGGCGCATAACAGGATTTTATAGATATTCATCAAACTCATCTTCTATAAATTCGAATAAATCCATCGTTAAAATCTGTCAGATAGTATTTATCACGCGCCAAAACTGAATGTTAGGTTACTAACCACCTTATGAACCAGATATGACTATCAGAACCAGAACCAGATAAGTTGTGATTAAACTATCAGGAAGTTTATCAGTCACTGGTGGAACAGGCCCTTATTTGATTAACTGTCCATTAATTTAGCATGTGACCTGTCAAACATTCAAGCTCATTGCTTTCATTAAATTGACAACTTCAAGGAAATACCTATTGTAATGACAAGAATACCTTCTAAAACCGTATTTTTTCATCGTTCCTATTAGTGAAGGAAAAAATAAAATGAAGTAAATTCAGTTATCAATTTTTCCCAAATTTAGATGCAACCAAATATTTTTAAAAAGATTGTAACCGCACAATTCGATGTTCACAAACGTGTTTCAAGTATATTTGAATTATGAAGAAAAGGGAATTGAAACTTTCTATGTTTCAAAGTTTCAATTCTCTTTTTTTCATTATGATTTCCTACCACGTAGTAACGGCTACATCCATCAATTTACATTTGAATTCTCTCTGAAAGTTTCTCTGGGTGAAACAATATTTGATCAACCTTATTATTTTTTGTCTGACCTCATTCAGCAATTACCTTTTGAACCGTTCAATAAACCATCATTCTGAAGAAAAATTTAAATTTTGACACATAAGAAAATGTTCGTGTTACTGAATTAATACACCGAAGTGAAATTTGGAAACATCCATCTTTCCCAACGTACCTACACAGTAGGTATGTTGGGAAAGATACAGTAGGTACGTAGGTAAATGTCTGCCGGAAAACAACTACTTTCCCGGCCGATATCATCTCGTCCAAATACGTTGGAGGAGATGAATATTGGGAAATATTTATTTTTCATTAATAAATCCAGTTTCATAACACCAATCTTTTTCTCAAAAGGCTCAGAGTGTTAGTCGGTTTGATAACTATTGACGGAAATGGTGTTCATACGTTACTTTACGTGAGTTTTAGTAACATTGGTTCGTCACAAATCATCCTTCAAGGTGCCATTTGAACGTGGTCTTAGATAGCAACGTCTAGCAACGTCTGGTTTCAGTCACAATCTCGAAAATGTTTTTCTAAAACTTATTCAAGCACATAAATGATAAATGCGAGATTTTTTGAAAGTGGTTGACAACGTTTCATGGTGAATTTATTTATTTCGGACTATCTGTTATAGAAAGATATTAAATTCCTGAAAAAAACAGTAAAATTGAAATTAATAGCTGAAAATAACAATTATGTTATACTGTTGTATAACCTAATTGATAAAGAAAAGCAACGAAAAATCTATTTTAAGTTGGTATTAGGATTGGCAACACTGTTTGTCATAAATATAAAATAGTTTTATGTTTTGATGTTTATTTTTAAGAAGAAGAAGAAGTTGTAGTTGAACCGTTGTTCTACTTCCTTAACTCTGTACAAACTACAGGTTATGGGCCCTGTTCACAAGTTCACCAAGAAAAATCGCCAAAAATAAAAGAGGTGAAAGATATAAAGGAAAACAGCAAAAAATTCACTAAAAATGGAAAATCAGATACCACTAAAGTTAAATGCAGACAATTGGGTAGTGTGGAAATTTCAAACAACAGTAATTCTTAAAAGTCGAGGTTATTATGACATAGTAACTGGAGTATCAATAAGACCACCCTCTCTGGAGATAACCAGACAAAATGGGACACCAGTGATGCAAAAGCCCAGGAAATAATCGTTACAAGGATGGAGCAAGGACCTTTAACACATATTCTAGCCTGTGAATCGTCGAAAGATATGTGGTCAAAAGTAAAATCAGTGTATGACAAAGAATCGGAAGTGAGCATCCATCTTTTGCAGCAGAAGTTCTTCAGGCTGGAATTTGGCAATAATTTTTCGGTGTCGTCATTCATTTCTAACTTAGAAGCAATTAAAAGTAAGCTAAAACAAGCTGGAGAAGAATTATCAGAAAAAATGGTAATCACGAAAATTCTGATGGCATTACCAGACGAATATAAGCATTTTAGATCTGCATGGGAATCAGTTCCATTGAATAAACAAACCTTGGATGAGTTAACCTCAAGACTGCTCATTGAAGAGGAGAGAAATAAATCTTCAGAAAGCAGTACAGCCTACGTAGCAACTGAAATGTCAAATAAACCCCAGAGAACAGGTCTAAAGTGTCATGTATGTCAAAAAGTAGGTCACTTGGCCAAGCAATGCTATTTCAAGAAAAAGGAAAACCAAAATCAGAAAGAAACGGAGAAATTCACGAATTGCAAAAGAAAAGGTCATGCAATACAAGAATGCTGGTTTATGGAAAATAGAGACCAAAGGAATGGAAGCAACCTCAAACGGGAAAAGGCAGGCAGTTCTAGCGAAACAAATGCATTCATGGTATATTCAGAAATCCAGAAGGAAAGCAGCACTTGGTGCTTAGATACTGGAGCAAGTGAGCACATGTGCAATAACGGCAAACTATTCGAGAGTATAGAACAGATTGAAACGAGCAGACAAGTGAAACTAGGAAATGGTGAAAATGTACCAGTTAAAGGAATAGGAAAAGTGTTACTTTGGGCATCTAATGGAAAAAGAATGATGAAATCGACTTTGTCGAATGTTCTCTACGTACCACAATTAAAATTCAATCTATTCTCAGCCGGATGCGCATTGGACAAAGGATATACTATGGTTTCAGATAATGGAAAATGCGAGTTTATTAATAAAAAGGGTGAAGTTATAGCCATAGCGACAAGAGAAAATAAATTATATAAAATGCACTTTTCTCAAGAAAATAATCCAGAAATTTTTGCACATATCTTGACGGAAGAAAGTCCATTTCAAGATGAAAGTGAAACATTTTTCTCAGAATGTAATAGTGCAAAAACCACAGATATCCTAAGCAATTGGCACTGCAAGTTAGCACACCAAACTGTTGGCTACAGAAAACAATTTCTAAAGAAAAATAATATTGACTTCATTGATGAAAAGTTTGTATGTGAACAGTGCTTAACTGGAAAGCAGCATAGAATACCGTTTCAAGAGAGCGAATCGAGAGCCACAGAACCATTGCAGTTAGTACATGCAGACATATGTGGGCTCATGGAGCAAGAATCCCTGGGAGGGGCCCGCTATTTTTTTCTACTAAAAGACGATTTCACAAATTACAGATACGTGTACTTTTTGAAAAATAAGTCAGAAGTAAAAAGACATTTGGAGATCTATATATCTTTAGCAGAAAGAGAAACAGGTCACAAAATGAAAGTACTAAGATCAGACAATGGACTT
The DNA here is from genome assembly GCF_025532065.1 of Leptinotarsa decemlineata. Taxonomy (NCBI): domain Eukaryota; kingdom Metazoa; phylum Arthropoda; class Insecta; order Coleoptera; family Chrysomelidae; genus Leptinotarsa; species Leptinotarsa decemlineata. The sequence goes on along the minus strand of NW_027412603.1, from coordinate 1,249,114 downwards.
GAATTTTTGAACAAAGAAGTCAAAGAACTAACAGAAACAAAAGGCATAAGACATCAAAGATCGGTAGTATACACACCTCAGCAGAACGGAAGGGCAGAAAGAGAAAATAGGACCTTAGTAGAAGCAGCACGTACCATGATACAAGGCCAGGAGTTAAACAAAAACTTATGGGCAGAAGCTATTAATACAGCTGCTTTTGTGCTCAATCGTACAGGAGTAAGCTCAAAGAAACAAATGACACCCTATGAGTTATGGCACAAAAAGGCCATAAAAACCAATATATTCAAAAGTTTTAGATCAAGAGTCTCCCTGTATATTCCACAAGAAAGAAGACAAAAATGGGATGCCAAGAATAGGATAGGATTATTTTTGAGATATAGTGAAGATGTGAAAGGATATAGAATTTACATACCAAAAAAAAATTAAGTAGAAATACTTCGTGACATTATATTCTTACCTAATAATACCAACAAATCTCATAATGAAGTAAAAGAAAACAGAAAAAATGGAAGCCAAGAAAAACAAGGAGTATACACAGAAGCAAATCCCCAAAATGAGATGGAATATAATAATGATATCAACCGGGAATATAAACAAAGAGAAATAAAAACACTAACAGAAGCAGAAGGACAAGAGAATTCTAATAGCGACAGAAATGAAAATGATGAACTGGAAGAAAACATTGAAGAACAGAGAAGGTATAATCTCAGAAGAGAGATTAAACCACCCTCAAGATTTGCTGATTACGAAATGGACTATGAAGAACTCAGTTTGTTAGCAGATATGAATGAAGATGAACCCCTCACATATGAAGACGCAATGATGAGTAGCAATTGGAGAAAGTGGAATGAAGCAATAGAAGTAGAAATAAGCGACCTCAAAGAAAACAACACATGGGAATGTGTGAGTGTCGAAAGTGTAGGTCAAAATAAAGTCATTGAGTGTAAGTGGGTGTTTAAGGTAAAAAGAAATGATGGTAGAAGTATAGTTAAGTTTAAGGCACGACTAGTTGTTAAGGGATTTCAACAAACTGATATGTCGTTCACTGATATCTATATTCCAGTTGCAAAATTACCATCAATAAGGATATTCTTAGCTTCGTGTAATAATTATGATTTGAAAGTACATCAGCTAGACGTTTGTAGTGCTTTTTTAAATGGAGAGATCAAAGATGATGTATACATATTACTTCCGAAAGGCTGTCAAGAAATGGAAGGTAAAGTTTTCAAGCTCAGAAAGTCCTTATATGGTTTAAAAACATCCCCAAAGAATTGGAATGATAAATTCCATGAACTAATGATCAAATTGTCGTTCATAAGGTCTGAATATGAGTATTGTCTGTACATTAAGGTAAATGCTAAAAATAAAACATACATTTTAATTTATGTTGATGATGTAATTTTAGGAGAGACAGATGAAATAGAAGTTGAAAATATAATATTATATTCGACTGAAGCTGAATATGTAGCTCTAAGTCAGTGTGTTAGTGAGGCATGTTGGCTCAGATATTTGTTTAATGATTTGAGTGTTGATTTATGCAGATAACCAAAGTGCTATAAAATTATGTAAGAACCCTGAGTTCCATAAAAGGCTTAAACATGTAGATATACGATTTCATTTCGTTAGGCATAAGGTTAAAGACAATGTAGTAGCGTTAAGGTATATCAATACTCATGAACAACAAGCTGATTTGTTTACTAAACCTTTGGGTTGTGTCCAATTTCAAAAACTTAGAGAAAAACTAAGTTTACAATAAGACAATTTGAATAAAAGATTGGATTTTTCATAAAATAGATTTACCGTTGAGGGAGAGTGTTGTATAACCTAATTAATAAAGAAAAGCAACGAAAAATCTATTTTAAGTTGGTATTAGGATTGGCAACACTGTTTGTCATAAATATAAAATAGTTTTATGTTTTGATGTTTATTTTTGAGAAGAAAAAGAAGTTGTAGTTGAACCGTTGTTCAAGTAATATATTAAATAATTAAAAACAACTCTTGGCGTTGATTAAAACTTCCTTAACTCTGTACAAATTACATATACAATACAAGCAAAAATTCAAAATTCAACAAACAAAAAGAAATGAAACAGTAAAAATTTGAAGATTTCAAGTCAAGTTACTTTACGACGTTTCGATTATTAGTATCCACAATCGTCTTCGGGAGATGACTGGACTCATTCCTTTGAGAAATCACTATTATAGTCTTCTCAAATCCTCGGAATAAGTCGCTAGTTCCGGGTCCGTACCGGGTGTTCAACGTTTGTTTGAAGGTGTTTGACAATGTTTCATGGTCGATTTCATATAAGTTTGGACTTCCATTGTCTAATCTGATATAAAATCGTTTGAAATCCCTGAAAGAATCAATAAAATTGAAATGAAATGATTTTTTCGCCTAATATAATTGTTATTTTCAGCCATTCATTTTAATTTCATCGATTCTTTCAGGGATTTCAAATAATTTTATATCAGATTAGACTATTGAAGTCCGACATAATAGAATTCTAAATGCGAGGTTCTTCGTTTCCGTAATTTTGATAAACATTTCAATGATAAATTTTCGTGGTTACTAACAACCTCATTATGACCAACTTAAATAATCACTCAGACTATCAAATTTTTGAGAATAGTACAAAGGTTGCTGATTTCAAATTCCTATTACTATCGCAAGACATTTTAACCGACAGGGCAGATAAGGACTCATTTCGAAAGTTTACTGTACTTTATGGTTGATAATGATATTTCAAATGTATATTTGAAACGAATTGAAGCACGTGACAATTATTCTTGAAATTTTCAGTTATGTATAGCAAAATGAAAATAGGAAAGTGGCAGAATCTTTACCCGCAGGCAAACCAAAACAACAGAATGCGTTAGTATCGGAAATGCACGAAAACTATGAAACACGTCTCGCAGTTTTGGGAACTGAGTGAAAAGTTTTTATTTAAATACGTTCAATCACTGAACCTTATCAGCTCATTTATTGTACCCGTGTACACGTTTATTTCAAAAATGATCAATATACAGTCAACCAATTTTTTTTATTTTGGCGGCATCGATTTCTAGGATTACACAACACAACAAAAAAATATTTTTTGAATGTTTCCTACACTAAATTAGTCAATTTCTACTAATTTTGGGGTGATAAAAACGAAAATAACAATGAATAATTTTTATTAGCTCTGGTTTTTGAGATACACAGTACTTAATCTTGAAGAGTAGTTATACTATACGTGAAAAGTGAAAGTACATAAAACAATATTGTTATGTTTCTTTTAGAATATTTTAAGTACAAAATTTAAAAAAAAAACATTATTCCTAGTGTTTTGACAAATAAAAGAAGTTTGTACCACCAAATTTCAATTAAGTCCATCCGATTCATTGCAAGATCGCTGTCGTTTAGCTTGTCTTTTATAAAACACTTCTGGAGCATCCCATTCCAACGGCCCTGATATCTCTGTTCCATTAAGGCAATGTCTTGATGGAATCTTTCTCCATGTTCGTCACTCACAGCTCCACAGTTTTGTGGGAGGAAATTAAGATGAGAGTGAAGAAAATGAATTTTTAAGGACATGTTGCATCCAAGTTGGTGGTAAGCTTGAAGAAGCTTTTTAACCAATGCTGTGAAGTTATCATCTCTTTTGTTACCTAAAAACCCATGTTCAACCTCCTTAAAGGCTTCCCAGGCTCTTTTTCCATTTCCTGTTAAAATCATGTCAAAAGCAGGATCATTTACGATTTTACGGATTTGAGGCCCAATAAAGATGCCTTCCTTGATTTTAGCATCACTCAACCTGGGAAACTTTGCTCTCAAGTACTTAAAAGCTTGTCCTTCCTGGTCCATGGCCTTCACAAAGTTTTTCATTAGTCCCAACTCAATATGTAATGGGGGAAGGAGAACATCCTTAGGATCTACAAGAGGCTCGTAAACTACATTTTTCTCATTAGGGTTTAGGTCTCGTGTGGGCCAGTTCATTTTTTATAGTGAGATTTTCTATCCCGACTGTCCCACAGACACAAAAAACAACAGTACTTGATGAACCCTAATTGCATTCCTAGGATGACTTTCAGATGACCACAGATATGCCACTTGTGTTGTTCATATTTGATTGATTGGAGAAGTGTTTTCATATTTATATACGTTTCCTTCATGTGAACTGCATGACCTATAGGAATAGAGGGTAGCTGATTTCCATTATGCAGAAGTACAGCTTTTAAGCTTAGTTTTGAAGAGTCTATAAACAGTCTCCATTCAGATGGAGTGTGATCCAAATTCAAGCAGTCCATCAAACCATTAACATCAGAACAAACTACGAGGTTTTCTTTTTTCTCAAAAAAAGGAAGCAAATCTTTTTGACGCTGTCTGTACTGAGATATTTTCACATCATGTTTTAGAAGATTCCACTGTTGTAGTCTTGACCCTGACAGCTCAGCCTTTTCCTTAGACAAGCGAAGATCTCTTATAAGGTCACTCAACTCTGCTTGACTAATTCTGTGCGGATCACTAGACCTATCGCTTACCTCAAAATCAGGGTCATAGGATGTAGAAAGATGGGTTGCTCCTTCTAAACAGTCTTCATCACCTTCCTCTAAAATTTCATAGTTTTGGGGTGGAGAAGGGACTGGCAAATTGTCTGAGTGTGGTACAGGCCGAAGAGCAGATGGGAGATTAGGGTATTTAACCGTTCCTCTTTTCTTCATAGATAAACCTTGCTTAATGGGGGGAGTTAAGCAGAAATAACAGTCGTCTGTATGATTGGTAGGCTCACGCCAAACCATAGGTACTGCAAAAGCCATTGCCCGGTTTTTATTTTTCAGCCACTCTCGCAATATGACGGAACAAGAATTACAACATATATGAGGAGCCCATGAGCCCATGATATAGTATAATGATACTATATCTTGAAAACAAGAGCTAATATATAATTTTTATGGTCACTTTCGGTTTTAACACGTGGAAATAGATTAAAATCATCCAATTTCAACCCCGAAACAAAAACTTTGTTGTGTTGTGTTATTAGCCGCTTAGAGTTATGTTTTACATGAATGCGGTGGTAAAACTATTTTTGTATGTTACATATCATTGAGTGGTGTGATTTTGAAATCGAACTATCAACACGATATGAAAATTTAAAAAAATTATTAACAGGAAATGAAAATTAAAAATTGAAAGATTCCAAACCAAGTTACTTAACGACGTTTCGAATGTTAGTATTCACAATCGTCTTCGGGTGATAACTGGAATTATTCTCCGGAGATCCGTCTATTTATAGGTCATTCGAGTGCTTCTCCTCTTCCCTCTCTTCGCTTCATCGCTTTTGGCGGGTCCTGACCATTTGGCGGGAGTTGGTCGTGTTCCGCTTGATTAGAGGTTTCCATATGTTGCATATCTCTACGCTGGTTTGGCTAAATACGTTGTTGGGCAACATATATGCGGCTTTTTTGAATTGTCTCCTCAACTAGTTTTCCTCCTTGTGGAGGATTTCAGTTTTAGCCCACTTGATGTTATGTTGATGAGTCCAAACATGCTCTGCTATTCCTGATTTGCTGGTTTCTTCTCGCTGTGTGTGTTTCTTGTGCTCGACAATACGAACTTTCAATGGCCTCTTAGTTTCACCGATGTATGATTCTCTGCACTCGCAGGGTATCTGGTAAATGCAATTCTTGGAATCGCAATCCATGTTTGGTGGCCTGGATTTCGTGAGGCTGCTACGGATAGTGTTTCCAGATCTGAAGCAGGTTTCGACAATCCTCTGATGTGGGGAAGTACAAGTACTGATTGTGGCGGCTTCTCCTCCTTATAAGTCTTTGCTGCCTTCTAGCTAAAGTCTGTTCCACCTTCACTTTGGAGTAACCATTCCGTTGGAAGTCATTTTTGATGATGCCCATTTCCTTTTCATAAATCTATTCATATGAATAGTGAATTAGATTAAGAAGATACAAAAATATTACCTAAAGAGCATAAATCGGTTTGTGGTACCATAAATACATTTACAGTTTTCATGAACGTATTCATTTGAAAAATTTATTTATTTTTCTGAAATTGACAAAAACTTTCAGTTGAATGCATAATCATAATTCATGTTGCTCATGTATGAGACAGTTCAATTTATGAAGTAGTTTTATGGATTTTCCATGAACGCTTTCGTGATATTAATGAACAAGAGTTTACTGTAACCATAAAATTGTTCGTTGAACAAATAAGCACGAATTTGTTTATGCTTTCAATGAACATTTCAATGTCTAATACGTACCTTTTTGGTTGAGTACATCACATCTTGGAATCAGTCTCATTGCTCGGTTTTGTTAAATGAAAATTCAATTTTTTTCATTTCGAGAGGAGATATTTGATATGGCATTACAAAAAGTAAGGTGTAGTGAAATAATTATATTGTATACCAATTCCTCCCCATTCTGTTTTTCACAAGCAAATCTTCCTAGACTTCACCTTCCTAAAATTCATTCACCCATTTTCGAGCATAAGTCAGAATTCAAAAATTCAATTCAATTTTTTTCCAGTATTGTATACTTCGTTTTACTAATATGCATTTTTAATTGACTTCAATTTGTTAATTCCGAATTTTCAGATAACTTACAATCGATTGAAAAAGTCATCTGTATACAATCATTAACTTCAAAATATCATTCTGTAAGTTGCATTTTTTGTGTTGTCTTCTGGTTGATATGTTGGAAGCTTGTGGTAGTAATGATACACTTTGTGAAAAATACTACAACACTTTAATTTGGTTTTCTACAGGTGAAATTACAGTGATAATTTTTAATAATGAAAAACTAAACTGACTGTTCTTGTCTACAAAATCTCTTCACTAAAACTGTTACATCATTTTTATTATACTTGGCAACTACGTCGACAAAACAATCTTACCAACAGTGTAATAATGTGAAGATGTTGCATTACCAACCTAAATATTAACTTAAGTTATAAATATTGTAAATAGTCTTTTGATTGTTTTAACCACACCCCCACTCAATCAAAATTTCCTTACAATATTAAACACCCATTTTCTATTCAATAGCACATGCAATTTCTTAATTTTTCAAATCTTTCTTTATTCAAGGGTTTGGTTAGATCATCTGCTACTTGATCCGTGCTAGAGATGTATCTTAGTTCTAGGAAACCTTGTATTTTCTGTTTGATAAAGTGATGTTTTATATCTAGGTGTTTAATTCTCTTCAATTGCTCATACGAGTTGCAGGATCTAATAGCTGATTGGTTATCTTCATAAATGTTTACTTTTAACTCTCTAACAATCCTTAATTCTATGATTAAGTTTCTTAACCAGCAAACTTCACTAACACAAGCACTCAATGCTATGATTTCTGCTTCAGCAGTAGAGATGGCTACAGTGCTCTGCTTACGAGAGTTCCAAGAAACAATGTTTCCATAAACATAAATAAGAAAACCACTAGTGGACTTTCTATCAGTAGTGTCGCCACCCCAATCTGCATCTGCATAGGCTGAAATAATTTCATCATTCTTATAATTATAAACTAACTCTAAGTGCAAAGTTCCTTTAATATATCTTAGAACACGTTTAAGTGAAATTAACAATTTTTCTGTAGCACAATGTTGATACCTTGATAGTATACTGATACTAGAACATAGATCTGGCCTTGTACCTAACATTGCATACATTATACATCCTATAATTTGTCTGCACTTATTTTCTATTTCAGAATTTTCAGATTTGTCACTTTTTAAGCTTTCATAATCAAAATGGTTGTCCATTGGGGTACCAACTGGTTTACAGTCTAACATACCAAACTTATTCAAAACATTTACTAAGTATTGCTTTTGATTAAGAACAATTCTTTTACTCTCTGAATTTTGATCAACTGATATACTCAGAAAATAATTGAGTAATCCCAAATCTTTCATCTTAAAATTTTGGTTCAAGTTACTCTTCAAAATTTCAATGTCTTTTCCTGATGAATCACTAATTAGAATATCATCTACAAAAATAACGACGTAAATTGTTGAATTATTAAAAATCTTAATATATAAACAATGGTCACACTTATTTTTAAAAAATCCCTCATTTTTCATGAATTCATCAAATTTTTTATAACAATATAATGGTGCTTTCTTTAAGCCATATATGGCTTTATTTAGTTTGCAAACTTTATTTTTTACATCACATCCTTCAGGTAGATACATGTATAAATCTTCTTTTAAATCTCCATGCATTACAAACATCCATTTGATAAACACTCCAGTTGTTCTTTACACATATAGCCAAAATTGTTCTCATAGTTGTTAACCTAACTACAAGACTATATACATCCTCAAATATATTTTGTTTAAAACCTCTGGCTACCAAACGACATTTAAATTTGCTTAAGATACCTTCTCTGTCCCTTTTTATTTTAAACACCAATTTGCTATCTATAATTTCGCATTTTGGGGGCTTCTCTACCAACTGCCAGGTATTGTTGTCTATTAAGGCCTTAATTTCTTCATCAATTGCTGCTTTCCACATACTGGCGTATTTGCTTTTCATTGCTTCATGAAAACTTGCTGGTTCGTCCACGTCTAGGCAAAGAAAACCCAATTCATAGTCGTTTTCTAAATTTGGTGGTACTTTTAAAACTCTAGAAGGTCTCAATCTTTGAGGTCTCCCTCTCAACTGGATTACATTTACACTTTCATTTAACTCTGGTTCTAGATCACGTTCCAAGCTGTGTGGTTCCTCTAATGATTCCTTCTCCTGTAATTTTACCTCATTGCTATCTCTCAAGTAGTTTGCCACATCAAGAAAAATGATTTGTTCGTCTACCCCTTGTGTAATCTCGAAAGTTATCCCTCTTTCTATAGAGACTGTATTTTTGTCTTCGTAATAGACCCTATAGCCTTTAACATTATCTGAGTATCCAACAAATATACCAGATTTACTCTTCATGTCCAATTTTTGCCTTTTTTCTTGAGGTATATAAGCCCATACTTTACTACCAAAAATGCCTTTTACCATCTTTATATTGAATGTTCTTTTGAAGAGCAACTCGTAAGGAGTTTTTCCTTCAACCGGACTCATACCAGTTCTGTTCAGCAAGAAAACTGCTGTGTTTGCAGCCTCTGCCCAAAAGTCCTTAGACAATTTACTTTCAGATAGCATGGCTCTCACAGCCTCTATTATTGTTCTAAATTCCCTTTCTGCCCTACTATTTTGTTGTGGAGTGTATGGTACAGTACATTCATGCTTTATGCCTTTCTTTTTAATAACTCACCCACTGAAAAATTTATAAATTCCCCACCATTATCACTTCTGATGACTTTAATCTTTTTGTTTGTCTGATTTTCAAAAAACAGCAGAAAATTTTTCAGAACTTCATATACATCAGATTTATTTTTCAAAAAATAAACAAATCTATAGCTGCTAAAATCATCTTTCAATAGAAATATGTAACGTGAATTATTTAGAGATGGCTTTTCCATTGGACCGAAAAGGTTTACATGTAATATATCTCCTGGTTCAGTAGCCCTACTTTTGTTTACCATAAAAGGTTCCCTGCATTGTTTTGCCTGAACACAAGAATTGCAAAATTGATTTGACCGTTTTATTTCAATCGCATTGCGATCCAAAATATTTTTAATACACCTAAAATTTTGATGGGCCAATGCTTCATGCCACCATATGTCCTGCTCTTTTTTTGCAAAATAACAATTTTCATTATCTAGAGTTTTTAATTTAGGACAATTTTCTTTGTGTTCCGTACAACTGGAATGCTTAAACAACATTTTGTAAATTTTTTCTGAACGAGTCGCTACTGCTACTGTAATGTTCTCTTCGTTCACAAATTTTGCCTCTTTGGCAACAGAAATCAATGACAAACCTTTGTCTAGGGCTTTACCTTGAGAAAATAAATTTACTTTGAGTTTGGAAATGTAGAGAACATCGTACAATGTCACAGAATGAAAATTTTCTCCATTGAATGCTTGAATACAAATGTTACCTTGACCTTCAGCTTTCAGGGATGTACCATCACCAATTTTGATATATTCTGTGGATACTAGTTTTTCATAACTGCAAAACAGGCTCATATCCCTGCACATATGTTGTGAGGCTCCACTGTCCATAAACCAGTCAACATCCACTTGAGATTTTATTGTATTGGAGACAGAAATAAGAGCAAAATTCCCATTTGCGGCTATTTGATCTATTTCGGTCTTTGTCGTCTTTTCTCTTCTTGGCATAACAATCTTTGATTTTATGCCCTTTCTTTTTACAGTAGCTGCACTCTATACATATATCTGCACTGGCTCTTGGGGTTTTTATTATCATTTGAGGTGGACATTCGTCTAGCAGCTGACGAGCTACATGTGACAAGGGCCAGGGATTCTTCATGTTTTTCTAATCTCTCTTCCTCAATTAGAAGACGAGCTGTCAAATTATTCAGGGTTTGATTCTCGGGGCTGACACTTTCCCAGGCTGATCTAAAATGGCGAAACTTTTCTGGGAGGGACATTATGATTTTGGTCATGATCATTTTGTCAGGAATAGTCTCTTCCATCTGCCTTAACTTAGCTTGAATATTAGTTATTTTTGTTATGAAGCCACTAATATTGTCGTTTTGGAATTTTGCATTTTAAAACTGCTCGTTTAACAAGTGTGCACTAACCTCAGACTTCCTTTCAAATATACTCTCCAGCTTGTCCCACATTTGTTCAGCCGTTGTGCATTGCATTACATGAGAAATAACGTTATCCTCCATTCTCGTAACAAGAGCTTCCTAAGCACGTGCATTTTTGATTTTCCACTTGGCAATTTTTTCATCATCTTCAGTCGGCATCGTTTCATTTCCGCGGGTAATTTCATACAGGCCTTTTGCCATCAATACAACCTTAATTTGGAACCGCCAAGCATTCCAATTTGTGTGATTCAATTTACTGACGGTTACAGCCGTGACCGTGGCATCCATGTTTTTTTTAGTCTTTTTCACTCCGCTGTTCTAACTGGTAAAAACTTCTGATTACTACCACTATTTTGACTTTACTGGGCCCATAACCTATGTTGGAAGCTTGTGGTAGTAATGATACACTTTGTGAAAAATACTACAACACTTTAATTTGGTTTTCTACAGGTGAAATTACAGTGATAATTTTTAATAATGAAAAACTAAACTGACTGTTCTTGTCTACAAAATCTCTTCACTAAAACTGTTATATCATTTTTATTATACTTGGCAACTGTGTCGACAAAACAATCTTACCAACAGTGTAATAATGTAAAGATGTTGCATTACCAACCTAAATATTAACTTAAGTTATAAATATTGTAAATAGTCTTTTGATTGTTTTAACCACAGTTGATAGGTACTTACCTTTTTTTAAATTAATATTGATAGATGTGAACATGAATTTGTTCGATTGGTTTATTGAAAGGCCATTTATCATTATTTACTAGCTGGGGCACCCAGATTTGCACTGAGAGTTGATATGAGATTCTGAGTTAGTCGAAATGGAAGAATGAACTTTGAGACTATTTTGGAATGTTCCCGAATAACTTGGAATGTACAGGAATCTTCCCGAACCTTCTAGAATATTCCACAACAGTCCAAAATGTTCCGCTATATTCCATATTGTAGAGTGATTTCGAAAACTTCATTACTTTAATGAGACACTATAACAAAAAAAATAAGAATACATGCCTGTGCTGCGCCGGTTACGGTTACTAGTTTCTATATATTCTGATAAATTGTACGACCTAATAACTATTTTTAGGTGGATGAATGAAATTATCAGGAAATGCATCAAAACAGGACTGCAAGTAATAGATTTACATAAACCGTTAAATGCAGATGGATCGAAAATTTTGGGAGATAAGCTAGAGAAAAATTGGGAAGAGGAAATAATTCGAGCCAAATCTGAGAATTGTAAACCAAGTCTATTGAGAGCTTTATCGAAAACGTTTCTATTGATTTATATGTTATGGGGTTTCTTATTCTTCTTACAATTTGGAATACTCAGGTTAGTACGGTTGTATTAAAATTTTAAAGAATATATTCAACTTTGATATCATTTTGTGGTGCTTTCAATATCGGCTCCACTTTCAACCTTAAAATCAATCTAGTTTGTATATCATATACATTTGAGTGACATTAGCATGTTCTAGGTGAAGTCAGAGAATCATAACTTGTCCCATTCTCTTGAGTCATCTTTACCTCATTTTTATAGAATACACAACACAACAAAAAAATATTTTTTGAATGTTTCCTACACCAAATTAGTCAATTTCTACTAATTTTGGGGTGATAAAAACGAAAATAACAATGAAAAATTTTTATTAGCTCTGGTTTTTGAGATACACAGTACTTAATCTTGAAGAGTAGTTATAATATACGTGAAAAGTGAAAGTACATAAAACAATATTGTTATGTTTCTTTTAGAATATTTTAAGTACAAAATTAATAAAAAAAAAACATTATTCTTAGTGTTTTGACAAATAAAAGAAGTTTGTACCACCAAATTTCAATTAAGTCCATCCGATTCATTGTAAGATCGGTGTCGTTTAGCTTGTCTTTTATAAAACACTTCTGGAGCATCCCTACACACAGACCATCAGTAGTCTGCAAGCATTGCTTCATTCCAACGGCCCTGATATCTCTGTTCCATTAAGGCAATGTCTTGATGGAATCTTTCTCCATGTTCGTCACTCACAGCTCCACAGTTTTGTGGGAAGAAATTAAGATGAGAGTGAAGAAAATGAATTTTTAAGGACATGTTGCATCCAAGTTGGTGGTAAGCTTGAAGAAGCTCTTTAACCAATGCTGTGAAGTTATCATCTCTTTTGTTACCTGAAAACTCATGTACAACCCCCTTAAAGGCTTCCCAGGCTCTTTTTTCATTTCCTGTTAAAATCATGTCAAAAGCAGGATCATTTACGATTTCACGGATTTGAGGCCCAATAAAGATGCCTTCCTTAACTTTAGCATCACTCAACCTGGGAAACTTTGCTCTCAAGTACTTAAAAGCTTGTCCTTCCTGGTCCATGGCCTTCACAAAGTTTTTCATTAGTCCCAACTTAATATGTAATAAGGGAAGGAGAACATCCTTAGGATCTACAAGAGGCTCGTAAACTACATTTTTCTCATTAGGGTTTAGGTCTCGTGTAGGCCAGTTCATTTTTTTATAGTGAGATTTTCTATCCCGACTGTCCCACAGACACAAAAAACAACAGTACTTGGTGAACCCTAATTGCATTCCTAGGAGTATAGCAATGACTTTCAGATCACCACAGATGTGCCACTTGTGTTGTTCATATTTGATTGATTGGAGAAGTGTTTTCATATTTATATACGTTTCCTTCATGTGAACTGCATGACCTATAGGAATAGAGGGTAGCTGATTTCCATTATGCAGAAGTACAGCTTTTAAGCTTAGTTTTGAAGAGTCTATAAACAGTCTCCATTCAGATGGAGTGTGATCCAAATTCAAGCAGTCCATCAAACCATTAACATCAGAACAAACTACGAGGTTTTTTTTTTTCAAAAAAAGGAAGCAAATCTTTTTGACGCTGTCTGTACTGAGATATTTTCACATCATGTTTTAGAAGATTCCACTGTTGTAGTCTTGACCCTAACAGCTCAGCCTTTTCCTTAGACAAGCGAAGATCTCTTATAAGGTCACTCAACTCTGCTTGACTTATTCTGTGCGGATCACTAGACCTATCGCTTACCTCAAAATCAGGGTCATAGGATGTAGAAGGATGGGTTTCTCCGTCTAAACAGTCTTCATCACCTTCCTATAAAATTTCATAGTTTTGGGGTGGAGAAGGAACTGGCAAATTGTCTGAGTATGGTACAGGCCGAAGAGCAGATGGAAGATTAGGGTATTTAACCGTTCCTCTTTTCTTCATAGATAAACCTTGCTTAATGGGAGGAGTTAAGCAGAAATAACAGTCGTCTGTATGATTGGTAGGCTCACGCCAAACCATAGGTACTGCAAAAGCCATTGCCCGGTTTTTATTTTTCAGCCACTCTCACAATATGACGGAACAAGAATTACAACATATATGAGGAGCCCATGATTTATCTTGGTCCCCAACTTTCACACCAAAATAATGTTCATAGACTGTCTTAACGATAGGTGTCATTTTACGTTTCTGAGCCTCAAATGTTATTTCACCACATATATAGCAAAAGCTATCAACAGAATTCACACACTTTCGAGGCATCTCAGATCAGCACTTAAATTAATTTAAAAATCAACTTCACACGATAATTTCAATAGCAACCACGTGCGTACAATTGACAAACTCACATAGGTTATGTTTACTACTTAAGAACAGCTGATGAGAGGGGTGTTATGTAAACACCCCTCTCATCATATATATATATATATATATATATATATATATATATATATATATATATATATATATATATATATATATATATATATATATATATATATATATAATATAATGATACTATATCTTGAAAACAAGAGCTAATATATAATTTTTATGGTCACTTTCAGTTTTAACACGTGGAAATACATAAAAATCATCTAATTTCAACCCCGAAACAAAAACTTTGTTGTGTTGTGATTCGTCTGTCTCCACTTATTGTGCATTATGTTTTCTCAATACTATCCCTATATGAAACAAGAACTACTATTATTCCTGTTCATTGTGCAACATTCTTCTTGATTTTTCAGGAACCAGTATTGATCAAGGAATTATCGAGAATTTCAAATGATAATGGAAAGCTCCTTGTATACAGAAAGCTGTAATAGGTTTTTTGGGAGAGATACGTTTTGGCTTTCTAGTTTTCTATCTTGTAACGGAAACAAATGTGGAAATTATTCGAAAAAGGAAGGAAGCAATCAATTTTTTTCAAATTCCTACATTTTTTTGTATCAAGATAACGAAGTAGGAAGCCTAAACCTTTCACAAAAATCAACCTCTTCTAAAAATATATTTCTTCCAATTTAAACTGTAATGAGTATTTACAATGGCAGTTTTTATGAGTGTTTTTTCGCTGACCATTCCGTGAATTACATTCATCATAGTATTCTTAGGAGTTTAAACATTTTTCATGATTCCTAGACTAACTGCAAACAATATTAGTTGAAACCTGAGAGAACTGAGAGGATATTCTCCAATTTGAATTCAGAAGTTTTGATATACTCCTGAGTATAGTGAAATATAAATGAGTTCTAACAACCTGTTTATTATGTATTCAACGAAAGTCATTTTTGTGGAGGAAAAAATCTGTTTTTTATCGACCTTTTTTGGGTAATTGTTACCTTCCACAATCTGAAAAATATAAAAATTATATTGGAAAACTTTATCCAAGTGTAGAAGGGCAAACTTTTTATTTCACCCCGAAAAGTTACTGCGTAAAAATCAAAGTATTTTTCACAAAGAAAACTCTTCTATTTATCAGTAAGTTGTCGTATTTAACAATTTTGCCTATCAAAAAAATTATTAAGAAATAATACTTATCTTTCACGTTTCGGAGGCCAAAATCTGTCTCCATCTTCAGAAATGGATAAAAAATTCGAATATATTCGCAGTTATTCCTTTTTTGATAGCTTATTTCTTTACTTCTTCGACAGATGTCAAAGAAGTTTTGAAATATGAAATTATGTCAATATTGTTGATTGACAACTGAAACATTCGATGTATACAAGGTACTCTTCGATATCAGTTTGTTGCCATTTCGCCACTATCCAAAATTTTCTTCAAGATGGATAGCCAAGTACGGCCTATTTCTGAACTATTCGAGATACAATTTTCTCCAGACATGAGAATATACGCTGATTCTTTTAGCTTACGTCTCTGAGAATGAGGCTCATTGGTAACCCACATAGCAATAGATATTCCAGGTATATTTCATGAATATACATTTAAGGATATTGTATTATGCTATGAATATGCCATGGATATATATATATATATATATATATATATATATATATATATCCGTAGATATATATATATATATATATCTACTGGAGAATATTCCCTGGAAGTGCTCCTGGCGAACCTTTGATATATTTTAAGAATATTCCTTGGGAATATTCTTGGAATATATTATAATATTCTTAGAATATGTACGGTATATTCTATTAAAAATATTCCAGGAATAGAACCCGAGGAATATTCATAAAATATTCAGGATATTCTTAGTTTATTGTAGGAATATACAATAGGGAAACATCAAAGAATATTCTTTAAATACATTTTATGAATATTCTAGGAATATTTGGAATATTCCAAGAATGTGACTAATAAACGCTATAAGGCATGTATATATTGCATTTTGATGCAAGATTCACACAAGTAATAAAACACATAATATTCATAAACAAATATATTTTAAAAACAATATACACTGAAATATTTGACGTTTCAACCAATATTAAAAATAAAAAATCTAATTCAAAATATTTATTCACTGAATAAAATATTCCTGAATACTGTCATATTACAAATATTAGAAAAGTATTCAAATAAAGATGTTCCTACTCTCAAACAAATGTATACTAAAAATATACTAAAATAACAACTCTGTGAATTCATCAGCACTAATTAAAAAATAATAAATATATCATTTCATTGAAAAATAAAAAATGAATTACATCAAGAAATAGGATAGGTTAGGTTTCTCACTTAAACAAATAAACCCACAAATGAAGTATTCAAAATGAGTAATATGATGGGTTCCTCAATGAATTTCACTTACTTAAAGTTGTCCAAACTTTGCTCACCAGAATAGTTTTCCTTATATTTGTCCAACAATGCATCAGCCAGTGTTTCAATAGTAATACCTGGAACAAAATGTACATTAACGTTCATTATCACTATTTGAAAGTTTCACAATAAAAGTGGAATAAAAATCAAATAGATATTGTTCGCATAGGTTACTCATGAACATTTACAAAATTTTATGACTTGGAGAGCAACTTGCATTGTCTTGTTGAAAAGTACTCATTACGTTTTCAGTTCCTTGGTGCACCTGCCTGTACCAGGTACCACTCTGTTTCCTTTTGGGCAAATTGATACTATCTTGAAAACGAGTGATAAAAATTATGAAAACGAATGATACAAAAGAATGTGTCATTCACTTACTTTTCTCTATTGAAGATACACAACTGAAATCACTCTAGTTGAAACATGTACTTAGTCAAACCAACAAATCCCGCACACCAACTCTCCTCGAACCTAAAATGAGGTATAGTAGGTTAATCACCATGACTTTACTATCGATACTATTGCATTTTACTTACTTTTCTTGAAGACTCAAATTATGCAACTCTCCTGTTTGAAGATCCAAAATCAAACTATTCGCTGTACTGCAAATTGGACAACCCCAAATTATAAATGGTACACTGAACGTGACAGAATTATACTTTGATAATAACACCAACACACTATGCATTACACACGCGAACCTACCACGTCAACCGCCATGTTGAATCAAATGTCGAATTCAACGCAACGGTACCAAGCATTAAGGAACAGCCGCTTTCACAGAGCTTATTCGACTGTCGCGCGCTACACTTCAATTGACCAATGAGAAACGTTTACTCCAATTCTTCACTTACCCATTTCTCTGTTTCCAGAATTTTCCGCTTTGTAATTGAATAATTTCAAATAAAAAAAGACAAATAGGATGAGAATTAACCAATTTATTGATGCAATTGGTTCATTTATTGGCCCATTCAATTTTTTTTGTCATTTCCAACAGTTGCTGTTGGAGCAATTCATCCAGAATCTTCGCGTTGAGTTCAAAAACTGGTTAACACTATCAGGGTTATATACATTACGTTATGCATTCGATTAAGATCTTCAAATATTTTTATTTTTAATAATATTGAATTATTTGAATACGTTATTTATTATAAGATAATTCAAAATTCCATTGTATAGAATATTCCAAAATATACCGTGGGGATATATTCTAAGAATATACCATATGGTATATTCGATCGACAATATTCTCAGAATATTCAAGGAAGAATATTCCATTTATAGACATTCTATGCACATTCTTTCGGGAATAATCCTGCCATATTCATTCAAGCATATTCTATGAATATTCTAAAGGCATGTATATATTCCAAGAATATTCTATGAATATTTGGAATATATACATTCGTTTTATGATATACAGGGAATATTCCATGAATATCTGGTGCTGTGTGGGAATCTTTCTTGTCCTATTCCATTTCACTAGATGTTCACCGTTTGATTTTAAAATGTGTTCTGATAATTTTGATCCTGTCAATTGTCTATTTTTTATATAATATCGATGTTCATTCTCAGACACTTTCAATGGTCTTGAGATTTCACCAATGTAACTTTTACCACAAGAACAAGGTATTTCATAAATACAATTTTTTGTTTTTTCTTCAGTGTTGTTGGGTTTTGTATGTGTGAGTATAGATCTCAGTGTATTTTTTGTTTTGAAAGTATTTCTAACATCATACCTATTTCCAATTCGTCTGATTTTGTCAGATAGTCTTGGAATGTAAGGTATAAAGTTGTGAAAGGTGTCGGTGGATGTTGAGTCGGTAATTGTTGAGTAGGATGTTGTTGAATTTGTGAAGATGTTTGTATGTTCGTTTGGTTTTTAATTGACTCTTTATTTTCTATTGCATTTATCGTTGAATTTATGAACGAATCTGAATAAGCGTTATCTTTCAAAACAGATTTAATTAATGATATTTCTTTAATGAGATTTGTCGTGAATAAACAAATGATATTTGAAAAATGAAAACAGTCAATATTGTCTCAATATTTTCAAGTGGATGAAGAAATATATTTCAAGGCGTTCATTTGATCAGTCTTCCGTTTGGGTGATCAATGAGCATAATGAAAGATATAAGATGGAGTTTTCTCGGACATGAAGCTCATGTTGACTAGTATTTATTTCCCAACCACTCAGGATGTTTCAGAAACAGCGTCGGCTTTTGACTTCCATATATTTTTTTTTACTATCCTCTTTTCTGATTCATGAAGATAGGATCGTAATGTCTCAAAATTTATATTATATAAAATGTGATATTTTAGGAGAGATTGGTGTTTTCTAAAGAAAGCTTCGAAACAAAACACCTTCCTTTATTTTCTGATCAATACCGTTTTAGGTTACTTCACGAGGCGAAGTACTCCTTTCATTACATCACAACTTAATGTCACGGTGACAGTACGTATGAACATTCGATCGTTTAGGTAATTTCATCCCAACCAAAGAAATATAATTCAAATTAGAAAGGAAATATTTTAGGAGGTATACATATTTTGAGAAAAAACCTTTTCACTCCTTTATCACCAAATAAAAAACATGTAAAACAATCAACAGTAATTCGATAGATTTCCATTCAAGTGGATTGAGTTATGAAGCGTTGCTGTATCACTTTCAATTCCATAACGAACTTTTCAAATATTGACTGAATGAGAAAAAGTGATTTTCATGTGAATCAATGTCCATATGTTTGAGAGTATTTGTTTCAGACAAACTTTTTTCCAGTTTGTATCAGAAAAAAAACTACTGTGCTCGATCCACATATCTTTATTGTTGTTATTTCCTTTCTTTCTCTTTTTGAAAATTTTCCACATTTTTTGTTTGATATTAGAGAGGTAGAAAGCCAAAAAGCTCTCGCTCAAAAAACTATTCATTACTAAAAATATTTCTATTCCACTTTAGGTAAAATGACTATGATTGAGATTGGATTGATCAAATGTACGAATGTTTATACGAACTGTCATCGTGATAAAAGTAGAATTGTCTCTTCCGGAGACTGGAAGTCGTAATGTTGTGAAATAAATGAGTGATTGGTATTGTGAAATCATCTGAAACGATGCTGATTCGGAAATATGAAGAAAAGTTTTTCATCCTGTAACTTCGAAGTACACTAGGAATTTGATAGATTCGTATGTGGATGAAATTTTATATCGATAGTATTTCATATTCCATCATATTGTGTAGATTTCCTGTGAATAATATCTGTTTCAGTTCCATTGGGAATGGGAATGATTGGAGTATTAACTGAATGAGAAAATAAGATTTTCTTTGTTAGTCAATGTTCATATGTTTGACAGAGAGTTTTCGTTTCAGAGGAACTTTTCCTTCCAGTTTTTATTTGGAAGATACCTTTGTGCATGATTTACATATCTTTTTGAAGTGATTTTATTGTTGTTATTTTTTCTTCTCTTTTTCAAAAGTTGTCCACATTTTCACTTCAATGATAAAGAAGTAGAACAACATAAGCTTCTTCAAAAATCATTGATTTATATTTTGTATATTCTCTGAAGTGGAGTGACTATTTTTTAATTATCTTCTCATTGATAGGTCATCCTTGAGAATTTTCCATGAATTTATATTCTTCAGAATACAAGTCTTAGTGAATCAAATATATGAATTTGAGATGTTTAGGTGAATTGAGTATGGTAAATATTCATGAACATTTCTAATTCACTACCCTCTATGTTTTTTAATCAATTTTTTCATTTGCAGATGCATTCAACCGATAATTCTTTCCATTCTGATATCACTTTTCACAGGGGTTAAAGAGGAAAATACACAATTGAAAATGTACCTGTCTAGTGCAGCTTTGGTGGGTAGTACCACTTTTCTCACTTTCATTATGCATCACACTAACTTTGGATTGGCAACCGTCGGGATGAGGATCAGGGTAGCTGTGTCCTCAATGGTTTACAGAAAGGTATGCCTTTTATAACTGCAAGTCCTCAAATTTTTATATATTGTTGATCAGGTGGTATTCCACTGCGTGAATGTAAAAATAGAACAAGAATTCAGTTACTTTTTTTTTAATCTAATTGGATAGAACATCGAGAGCTTGGCAACAAAAGTTATTAAAAATTTTGATATTGACCTTAAGGGTGAATTACTTTCGCATCAGTTATTATTTTCAATTTTGTTTGTATCAAAGTTTTCTGTCAAATCATAAAAAACCTTTCCACACGTAGGCTCAATGTAAAATTCACTGTATATCCATTGACTAGGTAAATGGTAGATGCTGGTTCCACCCGGCATCGCCTGGTCAGATACCATTGCAACGGCTCAGGCAGCGTGAAGTTACATTCTGGCTAACATTTTGTTGCTGTGCCGGCTGTTTCCGGTTTCAAGGGTGGGAATAGTAGAAAATATTGCATGACGGCAAAATACTCCGGAGGTGAAATAGCTTCCCAATCGGATCTCCAGGTTGAAGCTGATTCCAGGGCTTCATCCTGCAGAAGTAATTCGAAAACCACTATTTTTGATAGTCAGCATGGGGTAATAGCACGATAACTGCAGTTGCTAAGAGGCCCACTAGCAATTTCAAAATCGATATCTGCAACATCAGAGGACTGAACTCAAATATAAATTCAATGCACCAACATCTGCAAACAAATAGTCCTCATATTCTTGTACTCACAGAAACCACAATATCGAATGGCTCCAATTTTTAAATATCAATGACGAACAAGGTCGAAAACCTGAGGATTTTGCAATAAGTAGCAGACTTACTGCTATCATAAATGTGACAAGGATTTGCTAGGTTTCTGGATTTATACCTAACAACCAATCCAGAAATTCACACAGTCACTGTAGGATCTTCGTTGGGGTCTTTTGATCACAAAATTGTTTCAGTGTTGAATGAATTACCGATAAATCTTGGAAAACAATATAAACCGCGCAAAGTTTGGCATTACAGATCTGCTGATTGGAAGGATCTTCAAGACCATTTACGAAATTTTCCCCGGCTAGATGTTTGTTTCGGCTCTAATCATCCATCAACATATGCCTTCGAAGTCACGGAAGTTATTCTATCAACCATAGATACATATATTTCTCCTCCAATAAAACAACTAACGGCAAATCTTGGTTCAACAAAGATTGCGAGGAAGCTGTCGCCTCCAAAAATCACCCCTATCGATAGTGGCGTGAAAATCCCAGTACCGAAATACCAACTAGGTTTGTTAATTCTCGCAACAGCTGCAAATGAAAGCACATTATGTTACGATCAGAGAATTAGAGATAAACTGTTTGCCAATCCCAAAGGGTCTAAATTCTGCTGGTCGATAGCTCAAGCTGTTATTCAGAACTTCACAAAATCTACAATTCCACCACTGATGCATGCATATGATTCCATTACAGCAACAGCCATAGAAAAAGCAAATCTACTAGCTGAGCAATTTACTTCCCGCTCCACAGTCGATTTTCTGAGAAAGTCACCATCCACTATTCACATTAGAATCCACAATGCCAGAAATCACTTTTCCACAACGTCTAGTCAGGAGAATTTTGAAACAGCTCAACATCAGTTACCCTTCAGCTTCATGAAAGAACATTTCCTGCGAGTGGCCGTTAATGGATATTTCTAGAAAACTTTCAATAATAACGCTGGTGTTCCCCAGGGATCTATACTGTCGCCAAGCCTCTTTTCATGGTATACCAACAACTTATTGGAAGAAAGAATAACAAGAATCCAATATATTACTTTGTCTCGTCATTCCATTTGGATTTCAGGACATAAGCTGCAGATGCACATCTTTACCGGCAGCAGGAGGTTGCATATTTCGAAGATGATCTAGAAGTGATTTCGACTTGGGGTGAAAGTAACCAGGTTCAATTGAATACCTCAAAATCCCAGGAATCGGTTTTCTCCGAAGAGATGAATGTCTTCGAACCGGATATGATAATGCCAGGACAGACAATTTCGCTTTCTGCTTCGATAAGTTAGTTAGGGGTTGAAATAGACATCAATATATCCTGGCACAATCAGGTCGCTGAAATTGTAAACGCTGCTCCTTAAAAACTTGGAACCCTGTTCCGAACCAGAGAACTGTACACACCTCAGCAATTTAGAGCTCAACTGAGACCTTCTTTGGAGTATTGTTCTCATTGATATATGGAGCTCCGTATCCAAGCATACCCTAACGCTGCTGGATTTCATCCAGAAAAGAGCCATCCCTTTGATTAGAGACACGAACATCACTTGCAACCTTGAAGGTCTGGAACATCGAAGAACTGTTGGAGATTTCTGTCGCTTTTATAGATACGTTCACGGGAGGTGTACAATTGACTCGGCACATTTGATTTCACCAAGAGCGGTACATATCAGAAATAAGCGACGGACTGTTTGCTCATTGTTCTAGGGTTCAATTTAATATACTTTGAACTTCACTCCTTGAGAACTCTTTCATTTGGAATACTGCGTTCATGTGAAATGAACTTCATGAGAACGTTTTTCGAAATGAATTTATTCTCCAACGATTCAAATCCAACGTGAATCGCTACGTTCGCACAGGCACCCTCTTGGAGCTCCTGAAAGATCTTCCTGTAGTGCTTATGTTTTCTCCTTAAAATGAAAATAAACCTGCTTGGAATTTTTTTCCAATCAATACTTTTATATATTTCATTTTCAGATAACGAGACTGAATATAAAGTCACTAGGTGAGACAGATTCAGGAAAACTAGTGAATTTACTCTCCAATGACGTCAGCCGATTTGACTATGTTGTTCTATTATTACATGCTTTGTGGGTCTTACCCTTTCAAGTGACTTTAATCACATTTCTCCTTTGGCAGCAAGTTCAAATTTCTGCCTTGGTAGGAATAATGACAATGGCTGTTGTGGGTTTACCCCTTCAAGGTGAGTGAACTGAATGGAATATAATCAACATACCACTTGAATTTCTTCAGATGCTTGAAAACATCTGAAGTATTTATAAAAAAAAATACGATTATTGAAAAAACTACATTGAATGAAGGATTTCAAGATTTCAAACCAAGTTATGTCACGATTGATAACTCGGGTGATAACTGTTATTGTGAATTCTAACAATCGAAACGTCGTGACATAACTTAGTTTATTTTTGACCGGGATATTATAAGCTTATATCGTCATAGTTACGCTATCAATAAAGAGGGTCATAACTCCCTTGGGACATTATAGATTTTATAATTCCCTCTACCTTTCACAAGTAAAAATAAATAGAAATGGAAACTGAACCATATTTTATTCATTCACGTCATTACAAATAATAAATGTACAATTTTGAAATGTTCCCTGAAAATTACTTCCGCCACTGGAAACAATTTCTTCTTTTGTATGGCTGGAGCTTCTGTTCACTACAGTCGAGGTACCTGCCTCTTCTGATGACAAAGTAGACAACATACGCGCCGTTTTATTTCTCGATTCGATGCTATCCTCCAAATACCCCTCCGCCACCGTGGAACTTTTCCAACCTCCGTGTCTTTTTAAGTTAGTCATAGTTGCTCCTGCATTGGCTAGAGCAGTAGCAGAAGTGCGACGAAGGCAATGTCCCGTATAGGAAGATGAGTTTGGCAATCCTAAATACATTGCGATTTTGCTGGGAATTTTCCCAAACATGTTTTTCCAATTGGCTGAGATGTACATTCATTTTGTCGGAAGCTCAAAAAAAATCGTTCAATACCTTTAGGACGCAAAGACATATAAAGTCTTAGTAAAGGCAAGGCGGAGAACTCTTTTTCATCCACAACTGTAAATTTCTTCGATACACCAGTTTTACTTTCCGGTACGTTCACTACCATAACGGAATCCCGGTCCTCTATATCCGATATCTTCATATTCAAAAGTTCCTGACTTCTGCATCCTCCAAAATAACCCATAATCAAAACAACCTATAACAAAAAAAGGAAATAAATACACACAAAAAGGAAAATAAGAAAAAAATTACCTTATGCAATAAATGAATATCATTAGGAGCGTCCTTTAGGAATCTGATAACATCTTTAGGAGATGAAACAGCAGACTATTTCGGCTTATAACTCTTACTCTTCCGTTTCAAAAAAGCCTGTAGTTCATTGAACTTGGTGATATCTCGTTTCTCATGTATAGTCACCATCGATTTTAGCATTGACCATTTAGTCCATAAAGAATTCGGACTATACGTTTCTGACTGAAACGAATGAACACAATTACTACCAAATCTACCGAAAAACATAGAAAATTTCTTACCAGTTCTTGAAAATATGCCAGAAATACAGTTTCAGTGACATCTTTTGGCATAACATTTTTCCGTGTCAGCCAGTCCAGATATATCTTGTATTCTTTTTGGTATACGGCTTCACTTTTCGATGGAATTATTGATTCTCTTGCTTGTTCAGCTTTTTTCAAAATATCCTCCATTATATTTGGGGTAGAAAACACGTTTTCACCACAAACACAGCTTGATAACAAAGTTCTGTTCATAAACAAGTAACATAGCAACAACCTAGCAACAAGAAAACTCTACTATAATCAACGGTACCTGATTCAAATATACCGGGAAGGTAATGAATTGGTACATTTTTCCGTTTCAAAAATGAACAAAATTTTATTGAAATCGGTCAGAAATAAAATTATCTATGTACCACGGGAATTAATGAGCCTTAATAACCTCAGGCAATTGCTGTCCCTCGGGCCAGAGGCCCTCGGGACGCAAACTTTGCCATCGGTAATTAAGGCCCTCCTAATTCCCTTGATACATAAATAACTATTAAAATCTTTTTAATTTTAATTTTTCATTTTTTGTTAATGATAATTTTTAATTATTATTTTTCAGCTTTTATTAATATTTAAATTTTCATTTGTTTGGTTGTTGCTTGTATCTTACTTTTTTGTAAGATCAGTTTTCTGTTTAATAAAATTGTTATTTTCAGTTAATCTCAATAATTTTTCAATTGTTTTTCAGAGTTTTCAAATCAATTTACCTATATTATATTAGACAATGGAAGTCCGAATTGATGAAATAAACTTATGTTTTCTTTGAATATCTTCTGGATGTCTATATGAAACTGTCATCTATCTATAAGATATCTGATGTTGTCTATAAAAATTATCCTGTTATGGATTGGAGGGAGATAACATAGTCTTTTTTACTGTCGTTGTGATTTGAAGTATATTGAGATGCTGTTTATCTAGTTTCTCGGGAAGCAGTCTTCAATATGATATGGAACGCCGTTTTACTTTTTATTGTCACAAATATTCATTCCTCAATTTATTCAACTAACAATGTATTTGTTTGAATTTAATTGATTCATGCATTTGTTCGACACATTAAAAACGATTGTTCCCAAATTTTGTTCTATTTTAAATGACACTTGATTTAAAATGTTACTTGAATTAATTTGTTTGATGAAAAGTTGCGAACAGTTATAATAAAGATTCATTGTTTGAAATTTTTGGAAGTAAATGTTTGTCATATATACTTTTTTTGTAACAAGCGAATAATTTACTACAATTTCTGTGAAACATGAATAAAATGGTTTGTTGATAATTATAGTTACATGAATTAAAACGATTGTTGATAATTTTAATTTGGCGCTAGCGTCGAACGGATTCTTGCAGAAGCTGAATTTTTAAATCTGGCAACATGATAGTTTAGTGATAGTAACACAATATTCCGTTCGACCGCAGCGCCGAATGAAAATTATCAACAATCAATTTAATTCATATATCACCTAAAAGCAACAATCGAAACAATTCATTTTTACAAAATACCAATAGAAAGTAAAACGGCGTGGCACGCCGTTTTACTTTTTTTAATATTCCTTTGAAATGATCTGAATTATTTTGTTTGTTGAATTTCAGTGATACATGAATTAAATTGTTTGTTGATAATTTTTATTCGGCGCTGCAGTCGAACGGATTATTACCGTACTATGACCAATGACATAAATATTATATGCAGTTAAGTAGTTCCGCAAAAATACGCCCGACGTCAGCGCCGAATAAAAATTATCAACAAACAATTTAATTCATGTATCACTGAAATGCAACAAAAAAATTAATTCAATTCTTTCCAAAGGAATAATAATAAAAAGTAAAACGGCGTGGTAGACCGTTTTGCTTTTTATTAATATTCTTTTGAAATGAGCTGAATTATTTTGTTTGTCGAATTTCAGTGATACATGAATTAAATTGATAGTTGATAATTTTTATTCGGCGCTGCAATCGAACGGATTATTACCGTACTATGACCAATGACATAAATATTATAAGCAGTTGAGTAGTTCCGCAAAAATACGCCCGACGTCAGCGCCGAATAAAAATTATCAACAAACAATTCAATTCATGTATCACTGAAATGCAACAAACAAATTAATTCAATTCTTTCCAAAGGAATAATATTAAAAAGGAAAACGGCGTGGCACGCCGTTTTACTTTTTTTAATATTCCTTTGAAATGATCTGAATTATTTTGTTTGTTGAATTTCAGTGATACATGAATTAAATTGTTTGTTGATAATTTTTATTCGGCGCTGCAGTCGAACGGATTATTACCGTACTATGACCAACGCCATACATATATACAGTTGAGTAGTTCCATAAAAATACGCTCGACGTCAGCGCCGAATAAAAATTATCAACAAACAATTCAATTCATGTATCACTGAAATGCAACAAACAAATTAATTCAATTCTTTCCAAAGGAAAAATATTAAAAAGTAAAACGGCGTGGCACGCCGTTTTACTTTTTTTAATATTCTTTTGAAATGAGCTGAATTATTTTGTTTGTCGAATTTCAGTGATACATGAATTAAATTGATAGTTGATAATTTTTATTCGGCGCTGTCGTCGGGCGTATTTTTATGGAACTACTCAACTGTATATATGTATGGCGTTGGTCATAGTACGGTAATAATCCGTTAGACCGCAGCGACGAATAAAAATTATCAACAATCAATTTAATTCATGTATCACCTAAATGCAACAGTCAAAACAATTCATTTTCACAAAATACCAATAGAAAGTAAAACGGCGTGGCACGCCGTTTTGCTTTTTATTAATATTCCTTTGAAATGATCTGAATTATTTTGTTTGTTGAATTTCAGTGATACATGAATTAAATTGATTGTTGATAATTTTTATTCGGCGCCACGGTTGAACGGCGTTTTGTCGTACTATAAATGAACTAGCATGTTGCCATATGTAACAATTGAAGTTCTTGATAAATCCGCTCGATACCAGCGCCGAATTAAAATTATCAACAATCGTTTTAAATGTATCTTTCAAATACAAGAAACTTTTTAAATCATCAAAAAATTTAATTTTTTCTCAGAAATTAGCTTTTTAAAAAGACTGATGGAATAAAATGATACTTGCCTGAGAATGTTTTGCACAAAAGTTGTAACCAAATTTTAAATTGAATGCATTAAAGTGAATGTTGCAAATATTGAACACTTTCAATAAAATTGAAATATAACAATCTTTATTATTCATTGGAAAATATTTAGTATGGAAAGTTAATTTGCTATATTTTCAGACAAACGAAAGTCTATTTTTATTACCAACAATGTTTCATGGAAAAACTTTGACAGTCATTCAAATATATTCATTGAAATTTTATTCCCAAACTTACTGTTAGAAAGTGAATTTAAAGTTTCATTGTAATTCAACAGTCATATAAATAACTAACATTTTATTGAAAGGTCAAAATTATATGCGGAATTGAAACGTTTGTTGAATTTACTCGAATAATACATTCCATTGATGGTTGAATTAAAATGTTGGTTTATTGCTGAGTTGAACTATATGTATATAGATTATTTTTCAGCATAATATATAATAAATTGGCGTTCCATTTTCCAATACTCTGAAACAATATTTTTCTTCGGAATCAATAAAAGTTTCAAGTTATTTCATTACTCTTTTTTATTCAAATAACAATTTTATTCATGTAACATTTTAAATCAAGTGTCATTTAAAATAGAACAAATTTTGCGAACAATCGTTTTAAATGTGTCGAACAAATGCATGAGTCAATTAAATTCAAACAAATAAATTGTTAGTTGAATAAATTGAGAAATGAATATTTGTGACAATAAAAAGTAAAACGGCGTTCCATAATATGAGCTATATCCCACATTGAACTAGTAGCCCATCCTTTTTTCGAATTCATTATTGTTATTTTTTCATTTCAAAAGCGGGTTTGTACATCAATGACCTCATTATTATATTGTCAATGCTCCCGACCCAGCAACCTTCACTTTAGCTTTACCACATTTTTGATAACTACACCTTTCTCAGCGAAATTTATTAGCATATAATGATATTGAAAATCAGTTGAGTGTTGTGACAAGTTCATTCTCAAATGAGTTTTTATTAGCTGAGTTGTTATCATGCAACAGGTTCAAAATACGTTCCACTCCATTACCCAAAGATGTATCGGTTTTATGGAAATTCCATCACGTAGTATTAACGAACGCAATGAAATTAAATATGGAAACAATATTCATTTGAATGCTTCTACGAGTACTTTTCATGAAAAGTTGTAGTTCCAACCATTTCAGTTGTTTATAATAACAAACAATTTCAGTTACAGTAGAAATTATACATCTGTACGGAATCAAACAAATGTTTTCGATCGAAAACAAATTGATATTTTTCATTTTTCACAGGATATCTGGGTGGAAAGGTATCTGGGAAACTAAGAAAATTCATAGCAGAAAAAACGGATTTCAGAGTCAAAGTAATGAGTGAAGTGATCAGTGGTATTCAAGTCATAAAAATGTATACTTGGGAGAAATCATTCAAAAATATTATCAAAGCAGCAAGGTTAACGGAAATTTCAGACATTACGAAAAGTTCATATGTTCGGGGGATGTTATCAGGATGTATGGTTTTCCTCGACAAATTGACACTATTCATGACCGTAATATGTTATGTATTGTTGGGTATGAAAAACATAATCTACTATTTTATCTGAAGTAAGATCACAAGACCTCAAAATTTTATTAATTAATTCTTACTTTATTGGTGGATTTTATGTGAGTTGTCTCAGTAGAGTTACAGTCATTGTCACAATCATAATATCGAATTAAACTTGTAAATTTCTGTAAAAGGATTTATGCTTTCAATATTCAGTCACAATTATATTTGAATATTTGATTGCATTGCTTGAATTTATTCAGAACAATAATAGTGATTGAAGTCGTTTGAATGATGCATAACTAGGCCCTGGAACTCAGGTATGATCAAAAAATTATGATATCTAGTTTTTTATTTTCATGGCTGTCAGTTTTATCGCTGTAGAAAAGAAGTGTTTTATCCCTGTGAAACTGTGTTGATAGCCATTTATCAATTTGAAGAAAATCATCAACATAATTTTGGGGTCAGTGTTTCGAAATTAAAAAAAATAATAACAACAATGCAGAAATATTTCTATATTCCAAATAACAATTCTAGATATTTCTCTTCCATTTCTATATTATAATATGTGAATTCTAGGGAACGTCATCACAGCGGATAGAGTTTTTTCCATGGCTCAACTTTTCAGTATTCTCCAAACGGCAATGGCCATTCACTATCCTATAGCTATGAGTATGGGATCTGAAACTAGAATTTCAATTAGCAGAGTTCAAGCATTCATGTTACTCGGAGAGAGGGAAACGTCTGATATAGAAATGATAAAAGAGAAGAAAATAGAACTAAGAAACGTATCGGCATCTTGGACATCTTCCGTCCCAACTTTGAAAAACATATCTCTTCAAATTAAACCAGGAACCTTATGTGCTATCATCGGGCCAGTTGGGTCTGGAAAAAGTTCGTTATTGCAAGTGGGTATTTATTTCATTTTTCTGGATTATTCGATACCTAATACGACTTAAATTGCATAATGATTTTAATTTGTGCGCCACTCAAATTTATGCGCATGAATTCGCAGTAAGTTTGAAGGTGATTGACAATGTTTCGTGATGAGTTTCACTAGTTCGGACTTCCATTGTCTACTATATAAAATGATTTGAAATCCCTGAAACAAGTAAAAAAGAATAATTAAAAAAGAATAGTTGAAAATAACAATTATATTAAGCAACAATAAACCTGAAATGAAATGATAGTGAAATAACCAACAATTAAAAATATAATAATTGAATAAATAAAAATTAAAGGAATTAAAAAAGAAAATAATAAAAAATAAAAAAGTGTAGAGATTCCAAGTCACGTTAGTTCACGACGTTTCGATTGTTGGTATCTACAATCGTCTTCGGGTGATGACTGGACTGATTCCTCCGAGAGATGACTATTTTATAGGTCGTTGAAATACTTTCACTTTCTCTACTTTCCATTTTCCATTTTTCTATTAGACCGTGCTTTTGGGCTCTGTAATACAAAGGAAGGTCTGGACAAGGAACTAGACATCAAAAATGATCTTCAGCGGAATGGATACTCCAAAGCGATGGTAGAAAAGACTTTGGCTAAAAGACAGCAGGAGCCTCGCAAGGAAGAGAAGCCGTCACAACCAGTGCTTGCACTTCCCTACATCAGAGGATTATCGGAGAGGATAAGAAGAATTGGTTCCAAGTACAACATTAGAACCTGTTTCAGATCCGGTAACACTATCCGTAGCAGCCTCACGAAAACCAGGCCCCCAAACGCGGACTGCGATTCCAAGAATTGCATTTACCGGATACCCTGTGAGTGCGGAAAATCCTATATTGGTGAAACTAAGAGGCCATTGAATGTTCGCATTGCCGAGCACAAGAAGCACACACAGCGAGGAGAAACCAGCAAATCAGGAATAGCAGACCATGTTTGGACCCATCAACACAACATCGAGTGGTCCCAAGCTGAGATCTTGCACAGAGAGGAACATTGGTTCAGGAGAAAATTCAAGGAAGCCGCATACATATTGTCCAACAACGTATTCAGCCAGGCCAGCGTAGATATACGAAACAAATGGAAATCCATCATCAAACGAAAAATGACCAACTCCCGCCAAAACGGTCATCTCTCACGAAATCAGTGAAGCGGAAAATGGAAAGTAGAGAAAGTGAAAGTATTTCAATGACCTATAAAATAGTCATCTCTCGGAGGAATCAGTCCAGTCATCACCCGAAGACAATTGTAGATACCAACAATCGAAACGTCGTGAACTAACGTGACTTGGAATCTCTACACTTTTTTATTTTTTTATTATTTTCTTTTTTCATTCCTTTAATTTTTATTTATTCAATTATTATATTTTTAATTGTAGGTTATTCCACTATCATTTCATTTCAGGTTTATTGTTGCTTAATATAATTGTTATTTTCAACTATTCTTTTTTAATTATTCTTTTTTACTTGTTTCAGGGATTTCAAATCATTTTATATAGTAGACAATGGAAGTCCGAACTAGTGAAACTCAATTCGCAGTAACATACACCTATGGAATTGGTTGATACTTGATGAAAATTCATAATGTATTAAAGTAACACTATTGTAGGATTTTCACTGGACAGTTTACGAAAAGTGTTTTACTATAAGAAAGCTTTCTCAAAAAAATTATTTTGGCATATAAATATTTTTTTCATTCTATATATTACTGTAACAATAATTATGTGATATTTAAATAGTTTGGAATTAGACTGAATTTCAAATAATTATAGTAATGAATAGCTTTTATTTCACGGAGGTAAGCATAGTAGTTCACCACTCAACTAAGCATACATAATTATATAAATACAAATAAAATCAATACAAAAATGGTTCTCAAATATCTGCTAAAAATATAACTGAAATGGAAAATATTATATGGAACTTTCTTTGTTACCCGATTTCAAGATCACTGTTCATTAGGTCAATTCTTCATTCTGTTTCTGGATGGTAATGAATAAATTGTTATTATTGATTGTAACGGCCCGATACAAGGAGGATCGCTCAAAGTGTACGGTGTTAAGCTGTGAGATAGAACATTTAGTCCGATTTCTGAGACTTTCATCATGTGTATCTGTATGTCAATTTCTTGAGAAGATATTGAGGATGTTGTTTCATTTTGTAGTTATAAATAAACTTATGATGCACTGTGTGGAACCTTTGGTGTAGTAATGAATATAACTGGAGTTTTTTCCCAACACCAAATTGTTATTTTCAACACCTCGACATGTGTTTCGATCACCAAGTGATCATCTTCAAAGAGGAAGATTAAAACTAAGAACTAGTGCGAGCTATTCCTATTTATGCTATAAAGGTAACTCATATAGGTAAACCATCCAGGCGTAACAACTATACAGGTATACCAACCTAAATTGATTTTACAATTTTGCCTTATCTATTATTTTACAATATATGTTCATATAAACAATTTTCAGCTATATAAAAATTAATTTCACAATATTGCCTATCCAAATTCATTTTCGCAATGTGTCCTTATGTAGTAATCAGTAAACCCAACAACATTATTTTATTTTATTTTAACAAGTAATATAGTATGCTCTTTGGTATTGGTCCGTCATCGTTATTCATAATATTATTGTGTTTACTTATTTCTACACTCTCATAGGCATCTAGTTGCCTGTTGTTGTTAATTTGTCTAACTAATCTCAATGAACTGAAGTCTATGGAATGGATTCGTTGCAGAATATGATGGGAGACTGCTGATCTTTCATATTTTAAGTGTGCTATGTGTTCCTTATATCTTACTTTAATAGTTCTTTTTGTCTGTCCATAATATTTTGCATCGCAGTCCTTACATTCAATTTCGTGAATTCCAGACTTTTCCGAATTCTTGACTTTGTCTTTTGGACTTCCCAAAAGGCTCTGTAGTGTATGACTTGTTTTAAAAACCACCTTCATACCTAGTTCCTTGAAAATCTTTCCAAAGTTCCTCGTATTTTGATGGTATGGAACTGAGATGTATTTATCTTGGTTTTTGTTCTTTCTGAAAGTCGATATTTTGTTCATTCTTAACCTAAACTTCTTCTTCCTTATTATGTCATCTACAATACCCCTCGAGAAAACGTTAGTGGCTGCATTTCCTGCATTGTACGTCTTATATCAACATATATTGTAAAATAATAGATAAGGCAAAATTGTAAAATAAATTTACGTTGGTATACCTGTGTGGTTGGTACGCCTGGATGGTTTACCTATATGAGTTACCTTTATAGCATAAATAGGATTAGCTCGCACTAGTTCTTAGTTTTAATCTTTCTCTTTGAAGATGATCGCTTGGTGATCGAAACACGTGTCGAGGTGTTGAAAATAACGATTTGGTGTTGGGAAAAAACTCCAGTAATATTCGTTATAAATAAAGTTAGCCAGATGCAGTTCTCTTTTGTTGAACATTTTCAGAAAACCAATCTGATATACAGTGTAACCCATTTAAAATGGAACCACCCCTGTAGAATGTGCATTTTTCAATCAATCTCAATTTTTTTTTATTGAAATATTAAGCATGAAAAACTGTATCTTGACACTAACTTTCACAATTTTAGTTTCATTTCCAAGGCACTCTATGGTTTTTTTTGTTTGTCAAAAACGGCAAAAGTTTATTAGGCAATATTTGTTTTCAAATTTGACTACACCACTGGATTCGTAGTCGTTATAAATCAAAACTGTCAAATTTTCATTAAAAAATATTTGTTAACAACGAAGTTACAACAACTTCAATTTTGGAAACAAAGTATTTGTTTGTAATTTTTATTCCGATTATAGACATATTTGAGATATGACAATACTGTCATCACCAAGTAGAACACCATTGAATTTGTACAGTGAAAATCCGAAGTCAACAGCTCAATGCGTTCTACAGTTATAACTCCTGAAAATATGGTAATGTGAGAGATTTGTGGTGCAAGCGTTCTGTAATAAAAATCTGACTACGCCACTGAATTTGTGGATAATATTCCCTTAAAATCATTCATTTGAGTGTAGGTTACGAGAAGTGAAAATTAAAGTAAAAATTGAATAATTGAATAACAGAAAATTAAAAGTTCATTTTCAAGTTACGCAGTAGTAGACCAAGTTCAGAATCTCATGTCATGGGATCTCCCAATTGCGCTTTTACCAAATCTTGATAGAATCTTGAAGTATTAATGGTCATACTTGTAAGCTTTTTGGAAGTTTCCCAATAATAAATAATAGTACTTTTGTAACAGCGCACCTGGAAAATCACATTTTATGAGATTCTGAACTTACTCTACCTTCTTCTATAGCTGATGAAAACAAAATGTATACAAACAAGTTTCAAAGTATTTATTCAACAATTAATTGCCATTAAGAAAAAACTGATACTAAAATAAACATTGATTTAAAACTAAACATTCAAATTTTTGTGGCTTCTACCAAACCTCCATTAAGTTCAATACATTTATCGTATCTCTTCCGAATATTGTTTACACTATTTCTTATTTGTTGAACTGTAATTTCGGCACAAGCTTGTCGTATCTTTTGCATGAGTTCAGCTCGATTCGTTGGTCTTGTTCTGTATACTTTTTGTGTCAGAATACCCCACAGAAAAAAGTCTAATATTGTTAGATCAGGCGATCTAGGTGGCCATTCAATTAAGTCACTACCTCGTCCTATCCAATGATTTGGAAACAGGTTATTTAGCCACTCTTTAACAATCCTCGAATTGTGCACGGAACAGCCGTCGAGCTGAAAATATAAATTTACTTGTTCCGCAAGAGGCATTTCATCTATTTCGTCCGATAATTGGTTATTTAGAAATTCCAAAAAATTTTGCCCGTTTATGTTTCCATCAAAAAAATATGGACCTATTATTCTATTTTGTACTATACCACACCAAACGTTAACTTTTTCGGAATATTGACTTTTACAATTTATGATCCAGTGCGGATTTTCCGTAGCCCAATACCGAGCATTTTGCGATGAAACTACCCCATTGGTGCTGAAAGAAGCTTCATCACTAAACATTATGCAGTTTAAAAAATTTCTTGTATTCAGGTACTCGCCTTGTGCCCACAAACAAAATTCCATACGTTTCACTTCATCACCTGCCTTTAAAAAGTGAAGAAATTTAGGTTTAAATGCTCTCATTTTTTTTTGTTTAAGACATCGTCGAATAGTCTCTCTCGGTAAGTTTAAATCCAAACTGGCGACTCGTAAACTTCTGTTTGGGTGGTTTCTAAAATAATCTAAAACAGCACCTTCGTTTAAATTTCTTCTTCGGTGATTATTTTTTAAAATATGTTTGCTGACTGCACCGGTTTCTTTAAATGTTTTGTTAATTTTACTGACGGTGCTTCTGTCAATGGGAAGTCGATTTGGATGTCTGTGATTAAATATCCTAGCTGCTTCTCTTTCACTATGATAATTGTCCCCAGAAATTCTCACAATTTCAATTCTTTCTTCTAATGATAATTGCAAAGCCATTATTAAATGCACGTAACTAACAACTATTATTTTATTTATGATTAACTGTCAAAATCACAGCCTACTGTTGATTTATTATAAAACCTTTGCATAATGAGTTCAGCTCCCTCAAATTATTGATATCTCCTCTAAAAGATTGTTTTAGCTGAGTTATGAAGAATTTACAGGGAACAATTTTGTCCTGCTCTCTGTTTTATTATTGAATAAATGATTTCCATGCTTTAAATCAATTTGATTTTAGCGGCTATGCGGAAGAATGTACTAAGTACTGCATAACTTGAAAATGAATTTTTAATTTTCTGTTATTCTAGAATACACTTCTCGTAACCTACACTCAAATGAATGATTTTAAGGAAATATTATCCACAAATCCAGTGGCGTAGTCAGATTTTTATTACAAAACGCTTGCACCACAAATCTCTCACATTACCATATTTTCAGGAGTTATAACTGTAGAACGCATTGAGCTGTTGACTTCGGATTTTCACTGTACAAATTCACTGGTGTTCTTTTTGGTGATGACAGTGTTGTCAGATCTCAAATATGTCTATAATCTGAATAAAAATTACAAACAAATACTTTGTTTCCAAAATTGAAGTTGTTGTAACTTCGTTGTTAACAAATATTTTTTAAAGAAAATTTGACAGTTTTGATTTATAACGACTACGAATCCAGTGGTGTAGTCAAATTTGAAAACAAAAATTGCCTAATAAACTTTTGCCGTTTTTGACAAACAAAAATAACCATAGAGTGCCTTGGAAATGAAACTAAAATTGTGAAAGTTAGTGTCAAGATACAGTTTTTCATGCTTAATATTTCAATAAAAAAAATTGAGATTGATTGAAAAATGCACATTCTACAGGGGTGGTTCCATTTTAAATGGGTCACACTGTATGAACTGAGATACACGATCTCTGAATTTACGACAAGAGTCAATCTTGTTAATGCATTTCTCGTATTCTTGATGACGTGATTTGATCGAGACAAAAGGGCCATAGAAAATATCGCATCAGTTGAATATGGATAAGATTGAAGTGTTGCATAAAATGAAAATATTTTATAAACTCACTGAAAATGTTTTGTAGCTTCTTCTTGGGGAACTACCGATGAAATCGGGAAATATATTTCTTGGAGGAGAAATATCGTATTCTTCCCAAGAACCTTGGCTCTTTTCATCAACTGTTCGAAATAACATTCTTTTCGGACAACCCTATATCAAAGAGTGGTATGGAGAAGTAGTGAAAGTCTGTTGTTTAGAGAAGGATTTCGATCAGTTTCCAGAAGGAGACAAATCAATTGTAGGAGAGAGAGGCGTATCTTTGAGTGGCGGACAGAGGGCGAGAATCAATTTCGCCAGAGCCATCTACAGGAAGGCCGATGTGTATTTGATGGATGACCCACTGTCAGCTGTCGATACTCAGGTTGGAAGATCCCTTTTCGATGAATGTATCATCAAACATTTAGGTGGAAAAACTAGGATTCTAGTAACGCACCAGTTGCAGTATTTGAAGAAAGTTGACCTGATCGTCGTTATCAATGAAGTAAGATTTGAGTATATGTTATTATATTCTCTAAAAGAATGAATTGAAGTGAATGAAAAATAATATTTGGGAGATATCAAGATTTTCAACAGCTTGACACTTAATCATCTCAAAAATATTGAAGAATGGGGAATCTTAAAACGAATTTCATCTCAGGAACTGAAAATATTATTGCCAAACATGAATTTAATCACAAATTTCACACGTTCCTTCTATTTCCTGTAACTTTCATGGACTCTATTTCGGTCGATAGTAATTATCGCATTACTTATTCCAATAACTTCCCATTGTGAGATTTTCAGAAACTAATTTCTTAGTTACCAATAGAAAAAAAAAGCATTCAATTCAATTTTTTCCATTGAGTGAATTTTCAGAATTCTGAAATATATTGATTTCCAAACACTCTTGAAGATTGCATTTCAAAACTTCCTTCTCCGAGTGTGACATATGATAGACGTGATTGATTTCATACTGTTCTGTCAAAAGATTAAATATGGTTTGAAATGTGGAATCATTGTACACATTAAAAAACCCTTTTATGCTCATTTATTCTTCAGGAAACAATTCTCCCCATTTGACACAAAAATCAGTTTTGGACAAGAACCACAAGTCAACTCACATACTCCTGATCTATCCGAAACTCAAATTTCTTTTTCATTGTTTTTAATAAATTTGCTCAAATTATGATTTGTTCTGTAAGCTGCGTCCAAACCTTCGTTTCAGAATAAGAATGATATTATCAGTAGGTCCATCGAATTATGTCATTTTACTATGACACTTACTATAATTACTTGAGGTCAGACAGGCCTGGTAAATGGCTTCTCTTCATAGTGTTTTGCAAATAATGCAGTCGATAATACCTACTTCGTGTTGTGATAAATTATATAGTTCACCACTACTTTTTTCTCCTGGTAACGTGTCTTTTCAAAAATGAGTTCACACCTGTGAACCGACGTATCGTCATGAAACCTTCATGTCACAACCCTTTGCTAGCCCAATATTCTGAATTTTAGATACACTTTCAGAGCACACCGTTATTTTTCTATTTTTCATGACAAATCTTATAAAACTACCATCAAGTTTCAAAAAATCAAATGCTGTGGTGAAAGATGATATGGATATTTTACGGCACAAAATCAATAAAAATTTGAAATAATGAATCGAAGAGGTTTTGTATTAAAGTGTATAATATATTAAAATTCTTGCAAAGCGCTTTCGACTTTCGTCATCATCAGTGCTCACTTGTCAGGCAACAGGAAGTATCAAGATACGTGAATTGTACATTGTAATATTTAAATTATATAAAACAAAATAGGCTTATAGCCAAGAAAATACATTTTTGGATTCAGGCCATGTGAACCACATGGCCCCATATTCATGCAAAAACAAATTCTCAAACCAATTTTTTTGGATCCTTTTTATGGTATCGTCAACTTCTTCATCCTGGGTTATGAAAATCGTGCACCCTGGAATGGATGAGTGATAAGTAATGACTGATGATCATGAAGTAAGGTAGATTGCAGAAATAATATACAGCGTGACTCACGGTCGATGGTAGGTTAGACGTTTCTGGAAAACGCAAAGCATGATCGATATGAAAATTTCACCTTTCACATTTCCTTACCTGTTTTATAGATCTAATATATTTTCAGCATTACGGCGTTGCCACTTCCATCAAAAAGTCCTAACAACTTTATTTTTTTAAATGGAACACCCCGTATATTAATACATTTTTGGAATCGCTCTGGTATTTCAATACTTTTTATCGATGTCTTATACCTATCTCTATCTGTTTTCGAGATAAAAAGTAAATGGTGCTAAATATGGTCCAAAATTTAGCCTCAATTGAAATTAAGTACATCAGTACTCTCAATTCATGGAAAGTTGTATTTTGATGATAGTTTGGACAAACTTGAAATATTCAAATAACACCAAGAAATCGACTCCATATCATAGAGGGCGTGCTGAATTTACTATTATTTCTATTGTGCATAAAAGTAGTCAAAAGTTCATTTTTTCAAATTAAACCTCCTATATATTACTCGATAAATTGAAAGATAGTGAAAAATGCTTCAAGATGATATATCATGTCCCTATACCTAAATCGTCAAGTTTTCTCAATAAAGTCGCTTTTCCTAGAATCATTATTTTTTTTAGAATTTGGATTTAGGTAGCAAAGGAATTATCAAGCTTATAGCAGTTCAGTTACTTTTATAAGTAATTCACAAAGAGTTATCGACGGTGTTTCGAATCATCTTCCAAAATGGATGCAAATATCGATTATTCAAACGGAGTTCTTATGAAATTATTTATTATACACATGAACAAAGTGATCAAATCATTGTCAGAACGTGTGAAAAATTCAACCAAATGTATCCTGAATTAACACCAATGAACGAGAGGGAGTTTGTAAGGTTACAAAACAATTTCCTTAACTATACCTCAAAGTTTCCAGGGAACAACTGTACCAAAAATCAGTCATTTCTAGGTAAAAAGTGAGATTTTGTGGGCTAAAACATGTTGAAACCACGAATTCCTATATTCCTCTAAAGGCAAATTTAAAAAAAAATCGGTTACAGTCGTCAATAATATTTGGAGATATCTCTCTGCATTCAGTGTCTTTTCATAAATAAAAAAGCTAATTTTATTTCTCTTCAGAATACAGAAAACATTCAGAACAAATTTTTCTTGAAAACCCATTTATTTTGTAACATGCGAATTATGATCAGCCCAAAAATGTTTATTCCTTCTATTGAAAATGCCGTCCCTTGTAAATTTTGATTCGTCGCTCCAAATTATTTTTGACAAAAATTCCCGATCTTCCTGTGAATGGATCAAAAGGGATTCACAAAAATGCATTCTACGTTCAAAGTCTTCTGCTTTCAGAGTTTGAACTTTGGTAAATTTATACGGATGCATTCCGTGATTTTTCGAAATTCGTTGTACTAAAGCATGTGATACACCCAAATCTTTTTCTGCACTGCGAATGGAAGCTTCTGGATATGCATAACAATATGCCAAAACGTTAACAGTATTATCCCCATTTGAAGTAACAGGTTTTGGTAATGTTGAAGGCGCTTTCAACATGGAGCCATAGTTAAGGAAATTATTTTGTAATCTTAAGAAGTTCCTTTCGTTCATTGGTGTTAATTCAGGATACATTTGGTTGAATTTTCTACAAGTTCTGGCAAAAATTTGATCACACTGTCCGTGTATAATAAATAATTTCATAAGAACTTCATTTGAATAATCAATATTTGCATTCATTTTTGGCGATTTTTTGAAACACCGTCAATAACCATTTATAAATTACTCATAAAAGTCACCAAACTGTCATAACCTTGATATTTCCACGGCTACCTAGAAATCAAATTCTTTAAGAATCATTTTTTGTACATCTGTTATTGAAAATTTCTTTGATAGAAACACTCCAATCAGAACACCTACCAAAAAATCATTTAGAAAAGTTCACACATGCAGTTCGTGATATTGGTAATAAATCCTTGTGAAGTTACTGACGATGATGAAGTAGTATTCAGTCCAACTGTAGAAAGTCCTTCATGACTAACCAATAATTCCCCTTAAAATA
Source organism: Leptinotarsa decemlineata (assembly GCF_025532065.1). NCBI lineage: Eukaryota > Metazoa > Arthropoda > Insecta > Coleoptera > Chrysomelidae > Leptinotarsa > Leptinotarsa decemlineata. The sequence goes on along the minus strand of NW_027412603.1, from coordinate 1,207,891 downwards.
ATGTGAGTTGGCGTATGTAGTTGAAAAATATGCCATGTAATCCAAAGATCGTGTGTTCAAATCCCATAGACCCTATAATATTTTTTATCATCAGCAGTAACGTTATACAAAAAAATTTGTATGATACATTTGTTGAAAGTGATTTTATTTTGCTCGTGAATTTTCTCCACTTGCTGACGCTCGTTTTGCAATAATCACCACTCACAAAATAAAATGCCACTTTCAACACTTGTAGGTAAATCGTGAATAACTATTTTTCCACAAAAACGGCTAAATTAAGAAAACTTGACGATTCAGGTATAAGGACATGTATATCATTTCGAAGCATTTTTCACCATCTTTCAATTTATCGAATAATATACAGTTTCATTTGAAAAAATTAACTTTCGACTACTTTTATGCACAATGGAAATAATAGTAATTTCAGCACGCCCTGTATGATATGGAGTCGATATCTTGGTGTTATTTGAATATATCAAGTTTGTTCACACTATAATCAGAATATCAACATTTCATGAATTGAGAGTACTGATGTACTCAATTTCAATTAAGGCTATGCTTTGAACCATATTTAGCACAATTTATTTTTTATCTCGAAAACAGATAGAGATAGGTATAGGACATTATCAACAAAAAAGTATCAAAATACTATAGCGATTCCAAAAATGTATTAATATACTGGGTGTTCCGTTTGAAAAAATATAATTGCCAGAACTTTTTGATAGAAGTGGCAACGCCGAAATGCTGAAAATATTTTATATCGATAGAACAGGTAAGGAAATGTGAGAGGTGAAATTTTCAGAAAAATAATGCTTTGCGTTTTCCAGAAACGTCTAACCTACATCGACCGTGAGTCACGCTGTATACGAAGACGGTGTATTATTGGTATTATTATTCAATACGTGAATTCATTAACGTATTATTCAATACGTGAATGAATAAGTATGAAATTCAGATTTTGTGCCTTTTGTATCATGAATTATAAGAATATTTCTAGATAGTTTCACAATTTTTTTTGTTCAATCAATTATCTCATGAATATTGCAATTTGTAGAAGATTCACTAACGTATTGATCAATTTCATCTGAATCATCAAATCAAAAATAAATTGAATTGTACATTACTGCATTTTATTACTGCAGTTTATACCATAGCTCACTACATTGATTCGAGAGTCATTCCACAATAATTTAATTTTAATGTAGGGAAAAATCGAAGCTCAAGGAAATTTTGAGGATCTGTCAAAAAGTGAACTGGATTTCACAAAAATCTTAGGGGATCACAAAGAATCTGATAAACCAGACGCTGAAACTACTGGAACACCTAACCTTCTGTCTAGGACATCATCTATTCTTTCATTGGCAAAAGTAAGTCACGCAAAATTTATTACCTGCTTATATGGATACAACAAATAGTTGTTTTCGTAAATAAAAATTGCATATATGATATTATAATAATATAATTATATTGAATGAACATTTTTTCGTGGAACAATGAGAGTATTCATCAATGGGTTTCTTCATCCCCTACAGGTATAAAAAGGGCAGACATTTAAGTTCACTTCGATGAGTTACTGCATGAAATCAAAGTATTTATCAGCTATAATATCCCAAGGACATTGATAACTAACGAAATAATTTTATCACAGTTTTCGAAAGCACGTTATTTGGTAACATCCCGACGCCGAAGGCGGAGGGATGTTACCTAAAATAACGTGCTTGAGGAAGTTGTGATAAAATTATGAGTTATTTATCAATGTTCGAGGGATATTCGGTGAGAAAATTTTTTGCAATTCGAATAAAATTATTTATTGAACACACAGTTATTAAAAGAACAATTCGTATAATGATATTCCGTTGATCTTGCTGTATTTGCCTCGGTTACTGCATAGGTGTTTCCACGCATACTATTGATTATTTGGTTATGATGTTCCTGATCAATATTCAAATATGAACACCAAAGCGAGGAAGTGACATTTTCGAAATAAATTGAATTACTGAAATGTCAAACAACTTTATTGTGTTGGTTGCTTAGCAATGCCATGACATAAGTGATAACTACCCGTGAAAACTATCCATGGGTAGTTATCAGTGTAATGATGGTTTCATTGGTTATTTCGACACACATGACTAGAAATAGACAAATTTGATAGGATAATTTTTTTGGCAAAAAATTTTCAGGAATAAAAAACTCTATTCATCAGTAACCTGTCGTATATACTCATTTTGCATATTGAATCCTATGAATCTTGCAAATTTTTTCTTGGTTGAATTTACTTTCAAAAAGATATAAAAGAATTTTTCATATTGTTTTTGGGTTCATGACCTTCTATAATCAGAAATAATAAAAGATAAATCAATAGAGAATCTGCTGAAGTATAGTAAAATACTACAGAATCTTCTGGTGTAGTGAAATACTACACTTCAGCAGATTCTCTATTGACTTATCTCACATTTTTGTCAGATTTTCGAAGATTATAAACCCAAAAACAGTTCAAAATACAGAGTCCTCCACAAAAAAAATGTCGCTAAAAGAATATATGAAAGAGGTTTTGATATGTTGCATATATAAAGGTCGAACGATTTTACGAACAATATCACCACCTCAACAAGCACCCAATAAACAATAATCAACTCAACAATCACCGACACCTTTCACAACTGACGTTATACAGGGTGTCCCTGGACTTCCTCTTTTCCTCTCGGGAATGTATAGATGGTGTCAAAATATCACCAGTACTTCATATAACTTTTTTTCCTAAAAGTCTTTGTAACCAAGTTACGGGCCCTCGAAGTTACAATATGAAAAATGTTTTTCTTTGATAACTTTTCAAGTGAATATTCAAAATCATCCAAATTTTGGTGATTGACTAAACAAATGAATTCCTTCGATGAGCTTTCATGCAGGAGTCAGTTGTTTTGCTACAAAGTCAGGAACGGACTACCCCCGATGGTCCACACCCCAAAACTTTGAAATGACAGATATTTTTCAACAAAATAAGGTTACTTGGACAATTTTATGAATAAAAGTACTCGTGTGGGAAGTCGATCGGAGCAACGAGTCTTGATAGAAATGTAGTTCTACTCGACGACATCAAACCCGCTCGTCCACCATTATTTGAAATGAATAATTATCAAAGCAGAAATAATAATGATAACGTTAATTCAACAACATTTATAACAGGAATAATACAAAGTATGCTAAAATGAAGTCGTAAACAAAAAGTACAGTACCTATATGGAAGTTTAAGTCACAATTGTGATAGCAGATATTTTTTCAAAAGAAATATCAAGTTCTGTAGATTCGTGGTGTTTTTAAACTAACAAGCTACTCTACTATGAAATATCGAATTCATTCCATATTTTGTATGTACATAATACGTGTGGAATAATCACGTTTCGTGTTGATCAGTTATCTGAATCTCATGAAACTCAACATTCGAATGTTTCAAATTCTTCTTCACAGCTAAACTGTTGAGGAGTTTCACTGATATTTATAATTTTATGGGAGAAATTCTTTAACACGAATCTAAATTTAGCTGAAAAAACGCACATCGGAAAAAATATTTACTATACTAATAAAAAGCAAACAAATGAACTACAAAAACGGCTGCACATGATCAGGTGAAAAATATCCAGGGAATAATTATGTTCCATTTCTTTCACAGATGTTGACAAAAAAATCTTTTAGAAAGTTTTGATAAAAAATGAGAAACTGGAATGCGATTTTGTTTTGTTGAGTGGTGCGTTGTCATATGACTATCATTGTATTGTCAATATTCTATAGGATATTTTGAATTTTTTTGATATGGCCGAACAGTTTACATTCAATGAATATGCAGATATGCATATATTTTATGGACGAGCATTTTGTAATGCTGCAGAAGCTCGTCGTCTGTATTCCGAGCATTTTCCCAATCGAACGGTACCGTCAAGAGAAACATTCGAGCGTGTCGATCGCAGCTTGAGGGAGACAGGTATGTAATAATTGATAATTAATTTGAGCACGTTGTTTTATTTCGATATTATTTTAGGTACAGTTTTGCCAATACGAGGTGGTGAGGGCGCTCCTAGGACTGTACGTACCGTTGTATTGGAGGAAAATATTTTGGAAGCCGTCGCTGATGATCCTTCAATGAGCATCAGAAATCTATCAGAACAGTTCCATACATCCAAGTCCACTATTCATAGAATAATTAGGGAACAACTGCTCCACCCATTTCACATCCAGAAGGTACATGCCATGACACCTCAAGATTTTCCAGCACGACTGGAATATGCCAATTGGATCATGGATAGGCAAAGAGAGGATATGACTTTTATTATTCGAGTTTTATTCACTGATGAAGCAGGTTTCAGTAGAGATGGAGTTACCAACTCTCATAATCTCCATATATGGGCCGAAGAAAATCCCCATGGGATATTGCAAACCAAACACCAACGGAAATTCAACGTGAATGTTTGGGCTGGTATCATAGGAAACCATCTTATAGGACCATTCGTTCTACAGGACCGATTGAATGGAGAACGTTATTTGGAGTTCATTCAGAACGATTTGAATGGACTTTTGGAACATGTTCCATTGCAAACCCGAAGAGATATGTGGTTTATGCATGATGACGCTCCTCCTCATTTTAGTTTGATTGTGCGTGACCATCTGAACCATATTTTCCACAATAGATGGATTGGTAGAGGTGGACCATATTCATGGCCATCGCGGTCTCCGGATTTAAATCCATTGGATTTCTTTCTGTGGGGGCATCTAAAAAGCCTTGTTTACGCTACACCTATTCACAGAAGAGATGCATTGTTGAATAGAATAACATTACATTGTGAAGCCATACGAAACGACCCTGGAATGCTATTTCAAGTACAGAGAGGGTGTCTTCGCAGACTAAGAAAATGTATAGAGAGAGAAGGTGGTCATATCGAGCAGTTTCTGTAGCGGATTTTTCATTTCTGTTTGCTCTTGAGGCTCTTGAGTTTCGTTAGTTAAACGTGTTTGCATTATAAAAATTCGTTATGAACATTTTACCTATCATTTCCATTTTCCTTAAAAACTAATATTTTCGAATAATGGTAGACATCTCAGGATAAATGTTGTTGAATTAACGTTATCATTATTATTTCTGCTTTGATAATTATTCATTTCAAATAATGGTGGACGAGCGGGTTTGATGTCGTCGAGTGAAACTACATTTTTATCAAGACTCGTTGCTCCGATCGACTTTCCACACGAGTACTTTTATTCATGAAATTGTCCAAGTAACCTTAATTTGTTGAAAAATATTGAAAAATATCTGTCATTTCAAAGTTTTGGGGTGTGGACCATCGGGGGTAGTCCGTTCCTGACTTTGTAGCAAAACAACTGACTCCTGCATGAAAGCTCATCGACGGAATTCATTTGTTCAGTCAATTACCAAAATTTGGATGATTTTGAATATTCACTTGAAAAGTTATCAAAGAAAACATTTTTCATTTTGTAACTTCGAGGGCCCGTAACTTGGTTACGAAGACTTTTAGGAAAAAAAGTTATATGAAGTACTGGTGATATTTTGACCCCATCTATACATTCCCGAGAGGACAAGAGGAAGTCCAGGGACACCCTGTATATTATGTTATATGACTATCTAAAAAAAATAAGACGAATTGGAAATTGATATGATGTTAGAATTTTTTACAAAACAATTTACTGAAATCTAAATTCACACATAGAAACCCAACAACACAAAAGATAATGAAATCAGTTTTTTATCGACCTTTTTTTGGGTAATGGTTACCTTCCACATTATAATTTTTATATTTTTTCAGATTGTGGAAGGTAACCATTACCCAAAAAAAGGTCGATAAAAAACTGATTTTTTCCTCCACAAAAAATGACTTTCGTTGAATATAATGAAATCGTTTTTGAAATCAGACAGTAAACATCGTGTTGAATGAAACGAGACGAGAATGTTTGTCAATGAACAAAACTCTAAAAAACGTCAAGGCAAGAATCAGTGCATTCAGGAATAGATAGTACTTGGCCCCTAGTCTTGGAGAAAGATATTGATATTGCAACAGACCAACGAGAGAGAACATCTTGTACTACATCGATTAATCCGAAAGTCAATCAACAACATTCATATAATTCTATCAGAGACGTTTTCAAAAAAACGCATGTTATCGCTGAGTTCGGGTTGAACCCTGACGTTTCGGCTCCCATTTTGAAGCCATTTTCACGAATTTGATATGACTTGACGTTGGAGCCTCAATCTGCCTACTCCCCAAGTTTCGTTATGAGTTCCCTCTAAGGTATCAATCTAACTACTCCTTAGATTGAACTGAGGTGTCGATGGGTGTTCGAACACATTCGAACAGTTGAAAAGTTGACTTGTGTGTCACACCAATAGGTGCTTCCACTTATGTGTCACTTTTCATCAAGTACTTTTCTTGGTTATTCACATTTTGTCTTCATTCGAGGTCTGTCTACTCAAAAGTCTAAAACAAAAGGAAAGCAACCAGCTAAAAAGCCAGTACCTTCAGGAAGACATGCGGGGTCTGGACATGTCCAGGAAGGGGTCAGTTTTGCTAGAGCTGCATCCAAGGGTGCCAGCAGCTCTGCAAGGCCCGCTCCTTCTCGACCTGAGCCCTCACCTCAGTCTCAGGGGGCTTCAGACATCTGCGCCGCTTTGGAGCAGATGAAGCAATTATTCACCAAATTCCCCGTGCTCGAAAAATGTTCACGGTGAATACAAACGTGTTGACTGGTACTGCTAATGTCTAGACAACCGACATTGCCTAGATCTTTGAAGATAGTCTTTTGGAATGCCAATGGCTTTCTACCTAAGAAACATGACTTTGAGAACTTTCTCATAGAACATAACATCGATGCGGCTCTAATTCAAGAGACGCATCTGAGGAATGAATCCGTTGTCATTCCAAATTACAAGTTCTCCCACAGAGAACGTGTTGGACGGGCTGGTGGGGGAGTTGGCATTCTTGTCAAACGATCCCTCCAGTGTGTCCAATACGGCATTGACAGTGCTCGGTTACACGGAACTGAGGCCGTAGGGGTCGAAATTCAACTGAGAAGGGGTTGTCACAGATTAATCTCTGTCTATAACCCTTCGACCAATCTTTTACTCCCAGAATCACTGGATGAACTGCTGATGGGTAGTGATATTCCGACAATTGCTGCTGGCGACTTCAATGCCAAGCACGGACTATGGAGTAGAGCCACCAATCGAAACGGCTGAGCGCTCCATGCGCATGCTGACAGACATGAATATCTCGTGCGGGGACCAGGTGAACCTACGTTCTATCGCGGGCAGTATAGGCCTGACGTACTGGACATCGCGCTTCTCAGAAACGTCACTCTGACCAGCGAAATTTACGTTCAGTCGGAACTGGACTCCGATCATAATCCAGTAATCCTGGTATTGGGTGATGAACTTCCTTACCCTGATTATTGCATGAGATATAAGACGGATTGGGATGTCTTCACAGCTCAGCTCGGAGAGATGCGCGCCCCTCCTGAGGGTCTCCCTCACCCATTCACGGAGAGCGCGAAGTATGCTACTCCCCCGCCGACAAAGCGTTGGCTTTTGCTGACACGATGGAACGTCAGTTTCAACTTAACGTTGACGACAATGACGACATCGACCGCGATATTCTGCTCGAAGATCGGGTTCACCGCATCCTCAGGGAGGATGACGATGATGTCATTCGTCCGGCTTCTGTGGAAGAATTAAAGGGCTACATCAAGGCTGCAAAAGCCAAGAAAGCCCCGGGGGTTGACTCGATAACTAACAAGTTATTGAAGAAGCTCCCGGAAAACTGCGTCGAGAGCCTATTGAACATCATTAACAGCTCTCTGGCTCTAAGATACTTCCCCAGAAGGTGGAAACATG